>NC_086254.1:15008514-15307535 GCF_021018805.1 Prinia subflava
TTATTTATTAACCACATACTTTTAGTTCTGATTTAGTGCAATTCACGATTCTATTTCATGCATTTGCTACATATATTCATTTCATTAAATTTATTTATTTTTTCACAGATTCACATTAATTATTTCATTTTTCATGATTTATTTATGTATTTATTTATTATGATGCACCCTTGCTTTCTTTAATTTCCTTGATTTATTCCTAATTTTAGGATCAATTTTATGATTGATTTTACTTCTTTCTTACTTTATTCCTAATTTTTATGATTGCGTTTACAATTTATTAATTTAACACATAACATATAACACATAACATATAACACATATAACACATAACATGTAACATGTAACATGAATGTGTTACATGTAGTATGTAATATAATATTCTATATTCTATATTCTATATTCCATACAATATATAACATATAACATATAACATATAATATATCATATATCATATGTCATATATCATAATTATATATTATATATTATATATTATATATTATATATTATATATTATATATTATATATATTAGATAATATATATAACATACAACATATAACATATAACATATAATATATAACATATAACATATTATATGTTATATATTATATTTTATATTTTATATTTTATATTTTATATTTTATATTTTATATTTTATATTGAATTATTGTATATTGTACATTATATCTTATATAATTTATATCATATACCATATATCATATATCATACATTACACATTATATTGCAATAAATATTACACAATATATTGCAACAATTATTCCCTATTTACCACAATCCTTTCCTACTTTACTCTGATTTCCCAAAATGACAAAATCCCTGATTTTTGGTGCTTTTAGGTCAGAAAATTGATCGTTTTGGACCCGCAGAAGAGGCTGACGGTTCAGCAGGCCCTGGAGCACCCCTGGGTCACCGGGAAGGCGGCGAAATTCGCTCACATGGACAGCACCCAGAGAAAACTGCAGGAGTTCAACGCCAGGAGGAAACTGAAGGTCAGCAGGGGAGCTTGATTTTATTTTCTGTATTTTCTGTTTGGCCAGAGTCAGGATTAAATGTTCGAGATGTTATTGCAGATATTTTTAATTATTATCTGTATTACAGTCTCACAAGCCATGAGTTCTACAGCACTTCCAGCTCACAAATTAAAAATGGAGCCCTGTCTCTCTTTCTCTGCAAGGCCTTTTAAGCACAAATTGTCCAATTAGGGAATAACACCTAAATTATTTTTATTTTTAACCCAATAACCAAACACCCGTTGCCCTTAATGCGGATTTTTCTACCCAATTACAAAACACCACCAAACCCACGGAGAAGAAGGTGAAAAAGAGGGAATGACCTCCACCCTAAAACCATCTTGCTTTATATATATTACTTATAGTATATAAAAATTAATATATTTATATATATTATATATTTTTTAATATATTTTTATATATGATTTAAACCTTTAAACTCTGAGTTTTCCCCCTGTGATGTCCCACACTTCCATTCAAACTCCACACCCACAATCCCAATTTTATCTCTCAATTTTGGAAGCTTTCTCCAAGCTCCAGTGCGGAGTTTTCTGAGGGGTCAGTGCCTGCCAGCACCGAAAATTCCAAATTTTCACTGGCCGGGGTTCCATAGGGGGACACTTGGGACATCTGGGGACACTTGGGGACAGCCATGTCCCCATCCATGGCTACAGCGCCTGCAGAGCGCCCTTGGAGGGCAGAACTCTGCCAAACACCCCCTGGGACCCCGAGGAAAAGTGCCAGGGGATTTTGGGGATGGGTTTTAGGGCAAGGTTCCTCTCCCAAGGGTGTTGGGGATTCCCAAGAAAGATTCCCAGAGAATTCCCAGAGAATTCCCAGAGAATTCCCAGAGAATTCACTCTGAATTCCCCCCGGGAATTCCGAGGCTCCCGGAGCTCCGGGAGGGTTCGGGATGGGATTGTTGGGGTGTCCTGGGTGCCAGGATTTTGGCTGTGATGCCCTCTGGATATTCAAAAATTCCCTAATTTTCTGCCTCTGTCTCCATCCCAGGCTGCCATGAAAGCCGTGGTGGCCTCCGGACGCTTGGGCAACCACGGCCACCACGACTGCGCCCGCGGCGGCCGCGGCCAGGGGGGACAGCGGGGCCCGGCCCGGCCCGGCCGCCAGAGTGACCAGCCCGGTGTGACCCAGAGTGACCACCCCGGTGTGTCCCCGAGTGACCACCCGGCCATGCTCCAGAGTGACCACCCTGGTGTGTCCCCGAGTGACCACCCTGCCAGGGTCCAGAGTGACCACCCCGGTGTGTCCCCAAGTGACCACCCTGCCGTGCTCCAGAGTGACCACCCTGGTGTGTCCCCAAGTGACCACCCTGCCAGGGTCCAGAGTGACCACCCCGGTGTGGCCCCGAGTGACCACCCTGCCGTGCTCCAGAGTGACCACCCCGACAGGTTCCAGAGTGGCCACCCCACCATGTCCCCTGTGGCTGTGTTCCAGAGTGGCCACCCCGCTGTGTTCCAGAGTGACCACCCTGCCATGGCCCCGGTGGCCCCAGTGGCCAAGTTCCAGAGTGACCACCCTGCCGAGTCCCCAAGTGACCACTCCAGTGTGTCCCCAGTGGCCGTGTTCCAGAGTGACCACCCCACCATGCTCCAGAGTGACCACCCTGCCGTGTCCCCAGTGGCCCCAGTGACCAAGTTCCAGAGTGACCACCCAGCCAGGTTCCAGAGTGATCACCCTGCTGTGTCCCCAGTGGCCCCAGTGCCCAGGTTCCAGAGTGACCACCCCGCCGTGTCCCTGAGTGACCATCCCGGTGTGTCCCCAGTGCCCAGGTTCCAGAGTGACCACTCCGCTGTGTCCCCAGTGTCCCCAGTGCCCAGGTTCCAGAGTGACCACCCCGCCATGTCCCCAGTGTCCCCAGTGCCCAGGTTCCAGAGTGACCACCCCGCCGTGTCCCCGGTGGCCCCGGTGGCCGTGCCAGGCACCGGCTGTCACAGTTAACGGCCCCACAGCGGTGACACCGCCGAGCCCCGGCCTGCAGAGCCCCGAGCCCGTGGCCTGGGCTCCGGAACGCCCTCGTGTCCCATCCTGTCACCCCCCGGTCGCTGTCCCTGTCCCTGTGCCCGCCCGGCCGAGGGGACGGGGCGGTGACTTTGTCCTCCCACTCTGCAGCGGTTTGGGTGGCTCGGAAAGGTCCCGAAAAACGAGGGGCAAACAGCAGAGCTGAGCAATCCTCCCTCCTCCCCCTGCAAATGTCTTTAAGGGGATAAATAATCCTGAAATTTGGGTTTTTTTGGATTTTGCTGCCATGGCTGTGACATCCCCCGCGGTGCCACCAGCCCGGCCGAGGGGCTGCTGCTGTGTTAGGAGGGGTTTTAGGAGCCTTTGACCCCAAATTTTGGATCCTCTCTGCAGAACAGCCCGTGCCAGTGCTTCCCTTGTGGTTCCCAGGCTGCAGCCGAGCCCCTGGTTGGGTTTTTGGGGTGTTCCCCACCTCCAGCCTTGCTGTGGGTCCCTGCTGGTGGTCACGGACTGGGAATACTGGTCCAGCCTCCCCTTGGCGTTCCAGGTCAGGACTGGCACAATTTTAACACAGGAATTTACACAATCCTTGAATATTGTGAGATTTTTGCCGGGTAACTGCTGCTGCCTGAGGGAGGATAATGAGTTTATACCTTTTTTAAGTTTTATTTTTTAATGAAATGAGCAGACAAACTTCTAGAAAAGGAATTTTTTTTAAGGCAGGGAACAGGATAAGGATTTTCAGATTTTAATACAAAGCAAGTGACTGGACAAGAAAAGCCATATTCCATGTGGGAATTACGGAGAGCTGGTGGGATCCTGCCAGGTTTGAGCCCTAAGGCAGTGACCTTGACCTCCAGCCCCACATTTTGGGCTTGGAACTGTGTGTTCAGGATAAAATTCCCACCTGGAGGAGAATAAACTCCTACAGGAGGTTCATTCCTCCAGGATGGGGGTGTAGAATTGAGCAGCTGGGACAGGAATGGGGGAAAAAACCCCAAAATTGGATTTTTTGCCGAAGGTGACACAGTGGTGACAGATCTGAGGGTGACAGAGCAGGGTGAGGAGGTTGAGGTCAGAGCAGGGAGAGGAAAAAAGGATTTGGAGTTTATCTCCAGCACGAGCAGAAATCAAAACAGCTCCAAGTCAGGATCCACCCTGGAGCTCAGTGGGGTTTGGGGAGCCAAAGACAGCAGAGAAATTGGGGGCTCAAGAGGAGTTTTAATTGGGAAAAAACATCATGGCTTGGCCAAAGCTGCACTTTTTAAACCTGAGTTTCTCTTTTTGTTGGAAGCAGCTGCCCAGAGAGGCGGCCCAGGGGGAAATGAAGCCGCTGATCCCGTGGGACTCTGCAGCACGAGGGAATTCTCCTTTTTCTTTGCATTTTTTTGCAGGAGGGGCAGTTTTCCCCTCTCCTGTTTCTAACCCTGAGGGCTGAGCCTTGCAGGGTGCTCAGCTCCAGAGCCCAGCCCATCCTCGGCGTGTCCTTCCCACCCTGTGTCGTGTCTCTGGCGGGACCTGAATTCCATCTTGTTCTTCCCTAACCCAGGTTTTAAAGACTATTTTCTATCTTTTGACACGAAATGCTGATTAAAGCCTCTCGCAGGACCAGGCTGGGCACCCCCAGAGCCTTCCAAGCAGGGAAAAGGCTGAGTGGAAGTTGCAGGATTCCAAATCCTGCAGGAAAACAGGAATTACAGCTGAGAAATCACTGACACAAACAATCTCCAGCCACAGAAGGCACTGGGAGGAAGGAGGGGGCCTGCAAGCAAAACCAGAAGGGCAGTTTGTCTCTTATTATTATTATTATTCCACAGGTATCCGTATTTAAAGAGCAAAAAACGCACCCCTGGGAGCAGCCCAGGGAGGCGCCCTTGGGCCCGTTGCTCTTTGCAGGGTGTGTTTGAGTGAGTCCTTCAGTGTGGTGGTGACAGCCGGGTGTTTATAACCGAGTAGAGACAGCGAATAAAGCATCAAATCTCAGAGCATGGGCTCCGCCTTTGCTGTTTTCCTTGGAATGCCGGGGCTAAAGTTTGCCATGGGATGGGTTGGAAGGGAATTTAAGGATCATCTCCTGCTACCCCCAGGTCTCAGGGTTGTTGATTCCCTGAGATTCTCCTTGGGGTTGTTGTTCCCCAAGGTGCTCAGGGTTCCCCCAAGGTTGCTGTTCCCAGAGTTAATCAGGTTTTCAGTCTTCTCTTTGCCCTGGGTGTTTCACACCAGAGGTAGAGACGACAAGTTGAGTCCAGCAGTTCGTGTTATCAAGGCTGTTTATTCTTAATTATCTCTCAGTTCTTAACAAGCTTTGAAAGGTGTCCCCAGCAGAGCAGGACACGCGGGGGACTGGGGTGGATCAGAGATCCCCTTATGTACAGTACCCCTGACCCAACCACTGTCCACAATGAACTTTTTATTTACAAAATTTTACCAATGTCTACTACCTATGCTAACATGTCATTTCTACTCTAAACCAATCTCTAAAACCCAACTCAGCACAAGATGGGTGTGATAAACGCCAATCACTCGCTTTTTTTGAAATTTATGAATATTTAATAAAGAATAAAAATTGGTTACAAAAATATTAATACAATAATAAAAGTTAAAAAAGTTTTCAGAGACAGGACAAATAATGAGACAATAAGAGCAAAGAAGGTAGCCTGGGACTACCGTCCCCCCTCCCTTCCAGACAAAGGCTAGGAAGGAGAAGGGCCCAGAACAAAGAGAAGTTTTCTTTTTTAAGCCTTCAGTTTATGACTATCCATATCTTACGTAAAACAAGTAATTTTCAGTTGTTTCTTGTCACAAAAGCTTTCTGTTAATTAAAAGAACGCATGAGAGTATACGTCCTTGAGAAAGTTAGGATCTGTGGATAAGAGGCCATAAATTCTTCTTCACTAGAAGGTTTAGGGACCCCTGTGAAAGTTATCTCTGTGCTGAGGAATTTTTCCTCTTGAGCAAAAAAAAATATCACACACATATACATCTTCTATTGTACTACAACTTATTGTTAATTACAAAAACTACATTCACTATATTATTCTAATGTTAATATAGTATAACTTTTCGACCTAGCATATTACATATAGTAAATATCTGCATAGAGCCACACATACAATATGACTTTTTCACAATGGGGGACGAGAGCAAGAACAAGGAGCACAGGGGCCACTCCCTAATTCCTCCCTCTTGTCTCTTCAGCCCCATATGCTAAGAATCCTAATTTCTATATTTATATTCTATAATAAACCATCCACTACTTATTTTAAATTCTTAGGGTTTGTGATTCTTCCTGCATGTGAGTGTTCACTCCCATGGACAGGGATCAGAGTCAGTGTCCTCCTGGGATCTGTGTGGGTCTGATTGAGCCCCCTGGACAGATCCCAGACCCCTGTACAGACCCCAGACCCCCCTGTCTGGTCTCCAAACCCTCCTGTCCAGTCTTCAAACCCTCCAGGGCGGCCAGAGGGATATCCTGGACTCCAACACCCAGGGACACCTTCCAGCGTGTCCCAGGGTGCTCCAAGCCCCGTCCAGCCCGGCCTTGGACACTCGCAGGGATCTAGGGGCAGCCACAGCTGCTCTGGGGATCCCATTCCAAGATTTTGGGTTGGATCCAGCCGGGATGGAGCCTGCAGGGGGCCGGGGGTGCCCCGGGGGTGCCCCTGGAAGGTGCCCAGGGCGGGAGTGGCACCGGGCGGGCTTTAAGCTCCGCCCACCCCAAGCCATTAAATGACGTCACCTTTCGCGGCAATGACGTCACCCGCCCCGTTGCCATGCCTCACCTGCGCCCGCCCTTCCCGGACAGGGCGTGGCTTCCTCCCAACCGTCCAATGGAAGACGAGAAGGGCGTGGCTAAAAGGGCAGCGTGCGTTCTGATTGGCTGAGCCTCGTGTTTTGGCGGCGGCGGGGAGGGCGGGACGCCAGGCGGCTCTCGCTGATTGGTCCAGGGGAGCGGCGCCTGGCGGCGAGCGCGGCGCATGCGCAGACCCTCATGTGGAGGGCGGCGGCGCGCGCGGCGGGGCGGTGTTGTCGGGAGCGCGCACGGTAACAGCGTTACCGACACTGTTACACGGTAACAGCAACAAAACGGGGGCTGGGGGCGGGCACCAGGGGCTGGGGACCATCACCGCCACCGGGGTTGTGTTTGGGAGTCCCGTCCGTCCTCTGACCGGGCGAAGCGAGGGCCCCGTCCCTCCCCTCACCGAGGCGTTTTGGGGAGGGTCCCGTCCCTCCCCTCAGCAGGGAAGGTTTGGGGGGGACGTCCCCTGTGAGGGGAGGATTTGAGGGGTCCCGTTCCTCCCCTCACCGGGACGTGGTTCCTTCCCTCGCTGAGGGGGATTTGGGGGTCCCGTCCCTTCTGGAGGGGGGTCCCGACTGTTTCGGGTTTGGGGGCTCTGTCCCGTCCCTCAGCGAGTGCGGGATTGTGGGGGTCCCTTCCCTCCCCACACCGAGTGCGGGATTGTGGGGGTCCCTTCCCACACCGAGTGCGGGATTGTGGGGAGCCCTTCCCTCCCCACACCGAGGGCGGGATTGTGGGGAGCCCTTCCCTCCCCACACCGAGGGCGGGATTGTGGGGAGCCCTTCCCTCCCCTCACCGAGTGCGGGATTGTGGGGAGCCCTTCCCTCCCCACACCGAGGGCGGGATTGTGGGGGGCCCTTCCCTCCCCACACCGAGGGCGGGATTGTGGGGGTCCCTTCCCTCCCCACACCGAGGGCGGGATTGTGGGGGTCCCTTCCCTCCCCACACCGAGGGCGGGATTGTGGGGAGCCCTTTCCTCCCCACACCGAGGGCGGGATTGTGGGGAGCCCTTTCCTCCCCACACCGAGGGCGGGATTGTGGGGGTCCCTTCCCTCCCCACACCGAGGGCGGGATTGTGGGGGTCCCTTTCCTCCCCACACCGAGGGCGGTTTGGGGGAGAGTCCCGTCCCTCCCCTCACGGCGGCCCCGGGGGTTCGGCAGTCCCGTCCCTCCCCTCACGCGGCTTTCCGGGCCCGGGCGGTTCCCGCTGTCCCCGCGGAGCCTCACGGGGGTCCCGCCCCGGCCCCGCCGTTCCGGGAGCCACTAACGGCCCCTCATCCTCCGCAGGGCCGCGGTCCCGGAGCCCCCGGCGGTCCCGGAGCCCCCGGCGGTCCCAGAGCCCCCGGCGGTCCCAGCACCCGGACCCTGTAAGTACAGGAAGATCTTATCTTTACTATGTCTTTTTTTTTTACAAAAAGCCCTTGAGGAACCCCTGAGGGCTCCTAGGCCGCTCTGCTCAGGTTTCTGTTTCCCAATCGTGTGTAACAATTGGGATCGAATTACGTGTAAAAAGTCTGTCTGGCGTGTTATTTTTAGGGTGTAGTTCCCTGTTTTCAGGGTTTGCTCGCAGGAAGCTGTGGATTGGGCAGGCCCAGGGCTGCATTATTTAATTCCTGATAGTGTTTTCCTCACTCAAGACACTCAGTTAAAGCCACTTGTGCTCCTGGAATTATGGAATTACTGAATCCTGGCATCGTTTGGGTTGGAAGGACCTAAAAGCCCATCCAGTTCCATCCCTTCCACTATCCCAGGTTGCTCCAAACCTTGTCCAACCTGGCCTTGGGCACTTCCAGGGATGGGCAGCCACAGCTTCTACAGAAAAAAATGAAATTTAAGATATAATTTTGGAGAATGCTGCAGGGTGATACCAGTGCAGTGATCCTGAAGGTAAACCAGTAATAACTGTAGTAATACATTTGATTGGGATGGACTTGATTATCTTGGATCCAACCTAGTCGTTGATCCTGTGATTAAATCCTGTATTTCCTTCACAAAACAAAGACCACAGTGGACAAAGGTGGGTAAATCCTTGATTCCCATTTTTTCCCCCTCAGAACACCTGGGAATTGCCTTTTTCCACCTGAAGCTCGACCATGACAGACCAAGAGTTTGTTCTCTGCAAGTGGAAGAGGCGTTTGTGGCCAGCCAAGGTGAGCAGGAATGAGGAAATGTTTGTGGAGGTGAAACGTGTCTGAACTCGTTTGAGCTGTGGAGATGCCAGCAGGGAAAATGGAGAGGGACAGGGGGGAATAACTTCCCACTGCCACAGGGCAGGGTTGGGTGGGATATTAGGAAAAAATGCCTCACTGTGAGGGTGGAGAGGCCCTGGAATGGATTTCACAAAGAAACTCTGCCTGCCCCATCCCTGGCAGTGCCCAAGGCCAGGCTGGACAGGGCTTGGAGCAACCTGGGACAGTGGGAGGAGTCCCTGCCATGGCAGGGGTGGGATTTGAATTCCCTTCCCACCCAATCCATCCTGGGATTTTATCATTCCACCATCCTAAGGCTGCTCCCAGGCACTGTCACTGCCCTTACGTAAACATTTTGTTGTTGGTCAAGGATTTAAAATGAAGATTTTCATTTTTAACGCAGGTTTTGTGCCAACCTGAAGTTGCTGGGAGCAGTCCCGTTGCCACCACGAAAAGGATGGGATTTAAAGCTGAAATCCTTGGCTTGGAGAGGCAGTTGAGTATCCCTGTTCCTCTCACACATTTTCATTCTTAGAGGTTAAAAAACAAGTGGAAGAAAGGAATCCTTTTATCTGAAGATCAAACAGGATCCTGGATTTGCAGAAGGTTTAGATGTTTAACCCTAACAAGGACAGGCTGGGGGAGGAAATGTTTGGGGTTTTGGGGGTTTTTTTGCTGTCTGAGGGCAGTTTTGTGGTGCTGGGAATGTTTAGGGTGCTGGTTCCAGTCACCTTTTTGTGTTCCAGGGTCAGTGTGAGCTCTGCAAACGCTGTTCCCCTCACGGAGGAGAGGATCAAGGCCATCGCCTCCACCCTGGGTGAGGAGGGAGGGGCCCAAATGTGCTGCTTTGTGTCTTTTTAGGGTGAAAAATACCTGTACAAAATCAACCCCAAATGTGCTGCTTTGTGTCTTTTGAGGGTGAAAAATACCCAGGGAAACTCACCCCCAAGTGTGCTGCTTTGTGTATTTTGAGGGTGAAAAATATCTATATAAACTCAGCCCCAAATGTGCTGCTTTGTGTATTTTTAGGGTGAAAAATATCTGTACAAACTCAGCCCCAAGTGTGCTTTGTATCTTTTTGGGGTGAAAAAAAACCCAGAGAAACTCAGCCCAAATGCGGTGCTTTGTGTATTTTTAGGGTGAAAAATACCTGTACAAACTCACCCCAAATGTGCTGCTTTGTGTCTTTTTAGGGTGATAAATACCTGTACAAACTCAGCCCCAAATGTGCTACTTTGTATCTTTTGGGGGTGAAACAGTATCCAGAGAAACTCAGCACCAAATGTGCTGCAGAAACTCAGCCTGGGGGGATAAAACTTGTGTATTTCACTTATTTTCTTTTCCCCTTTTCCATAAAGTTGGAGAATAGGTTAAAATTTATCATTTTCCTCTTCCCTGGGGTGGTAAAAAAAAAATAAAATATTCATTTCAAAAGGAGGCAATTCCAGCTTGGTTTTTGTGTGTCTCCATCCTTTGCCTTGGGAATCATGGGTGATTTAAGTAGTAAAAAAATGCAGCTTAAAAGAAAAACTACAAGTAACACTTATTATCCCTTTAACAATACATTTTGTTCATGACAGAATAACGAGGATAATTTCATTTATTGACTATTTTTTCCTCCTCAGAGCAAAAGAAAAGCGTGAGCGAGGCCGTGGAGGAGCTGAGATATCGCTGTTCCCTTAAAATCGCCTTGGATATTCTGCACCAGACTGAGTCAGGCGGTCAAACTCCACCTGCAGAGGGAGCAAATCCCGAATTTCCCCGGCAGGAATCCGCCCCCTCCCGCGGCTTCTTCTTGCGCTCTCGCTTTAAAAAAACAGAACCTGAGGCTGCCAAGAGGAAAGGAAAACCCCAAAAGAACTGTGGGGTGAAGGATGACCCCAAAACCGTGAGCAGGGCGGGTTCTGCGGCTCCTGAGGGGAGTGGAAAAGCACCTGGAGGTGGCACGAACCTTTCCAGAGCACCTGGAGGTGGCACGAACCCTTCCAGAGCACCTGGAGGTGGCACGAACCCTTCCAGAGCACCTGGAGGTGGCACGAACCCTTCCAGAGCACCTGGAGGTGGCACGAACCCTTCCAGAGCACCTGGGGGTGGCACAAACCTTTCCAGAGCACCTGGAAGTGGCACAAACCTTTCCAGAGCACCTGGAAGTGGCACAAACCCTGCCAGGTGCGGTGCCAGGGACTCGTGTGTGGCACCAGCCCCTGACAGCCAAAACTGCCAAAAACCAGACCCAAAATCGTTACCCAGACAAGAAAAAATCCAGAGTGGAGTCTCCTGTAAGCCAAAGGCTGGGAGAAGTCAGCAAGGAAGGAAAAGATTGAGGGATGATTCCCCTGAGGATCAAGCACAGGAGGCTCCTGAGGAGGGGTCTCCACCTAAATCTGGCACTGTGGAAGCTTCCAGAAAGACAGGAGCTCAGCCTGGGAGAACATTCCTGGATTCTTCCTGTGAAACTGCCTCGGATGAGCTGGAGAGAAGCATCAGCAGTGAGAGCGAGAGCCTGGCAAAGCAGCTGGATGGGAGGAGAGAGGCCCAGGGTGGAAAACACCTGGATGGGGCAGGAGCGGCCTCTGGCACAGACAGGAAATGCAGGAACCACCCTGGATCCTCCCCTGGCCCTTCTGGTGCCTTCCCTCAGCCTCAGGAGGAGGAAAACCAAGACCCCTCACAGCAGGCTGGGAGCAAAGCCCCTGATTCTGAGGAAGATGAAGGTGGGCAAATCCCCTGGGGAAGGGAAACTTCATCCCGTGTGGGTGTTGGGTGCTGTTCCTCACCCTGGAATGTTGCTTTGCTTTTGGGGAAGTGGCTCTTGAATTGCTGATTTATTTCCTTTTGGTTTCTGTTCCTGGCAAGCAGAAATGCTGATCCCTTCAGTGCAGGGCAGGCTTGGGTGGTGGTTGGGTTGTCTGGAATTCTTGGGGTTTTCCATGGAAAGCTGGGGTTTGGGGTTTTGGGAGCTCACACTTGTTTTCCCTTGCTGCTCTCTGACAAGGTGAGATTAAATGTTTTTAACTGAGCAGGTGCAGGGTCCTGAAACCAGCACCGTTCCTTCCCCTTTCCCTCTTTTATCCACAGGATCAGGGAATTAGGATTCCCTAATTAGGTGTGTGCAGGTGTGGCAGGTCCCCTCTGGGTCACACTCAGGTGTGTCAGACCCCATGTCCCCTCTGGGTCACACTCAGGTGTGTCGGGTCACACTCAGCTGTGTCAGGTCCCCTGTGGGGTGACACTCAGGTGTGTCAGACCCCATGTCCCCTCTGGGTCACACTCAGGTGTGTCAGGTCCCCTCTGGGTCACACTCAGGTGTGTCAGACCCCGTGTCCCCTCTGGGTCACACTCAGGTGTGTCAGGTGCCCTCTGGGTCACACTCAGGTGTGTCAGGTACCCTCTGGGTCACACTCAGGTGTGTCAGACCCCGTGTCCCCTCTGGGTCACACTCAGGTGTGTCAGGTGCCCTCTGGGTCACACTCAGGTGTGTCAGGTACCCTCTGGGTCACACTCAGGTGTGTCAGACCCCGTGTCCCCTCTGGGTCACACTCAGGTGTGTCAGGTGCCCTCTGGGTCACACTCAGGTGTGTCAGGTGCCCTCTGGGTCACACTCAGGTGTGTCAGACCCCGTGTCCCCTCTGGGTCACACTCAGGTGTGTCAGGTCCCCTCTGGGTCACACCCAGGCGCTCTGGAGCTGCTCCTGTGCTAACCCCTGGATCCTGGTGCTGTTGGCAGGGCTGGAGCCCTCTGGGACATCTTCCAGGAGAGTTTCCTCGGAGAGCCTTCCTCCTCTGTCCCCTCTGGCCGATGAAGAGGAGGAAAACTTCCCCAGTGTCCTGTCCCATCGAGGTGAGACAGCAGCACAGGGCTGGGGCTCTTCCCTCTGTGAGCAATCCAGGGGGAATCCAGCTTGGATAAAATGCATTTCTTGTGTCCATCGGGCATTTTGCTGCAGAATGAAATGAAAATCCCTGTTCAGAACTCCCTGTGCTGCGTTTTGGGCTCACTGTAAAAGCACTGAAGAGAAACTCCTGGAGCAGAAGAAGAGAGGGGCAGCATCTGCCTTGTTTTATTGTTTTTAAGGAAATTTTTCTTTTCTTTTTCGTGCCAGAACCCAAATCCTTCGAGGAGGGGATGCTGGTGTGGTGCAAGCTGCGGCGGTATCCGTACTGGCCCGCGGTGGTAAGAGCAGCTCCTGCCTCCTCTTATCTCGCTGATAAGGAGCAATTCCCACTTCTGGAGTGACTTTTGCCCTTGGTGGAAATGTTGAAAACCTTCCAGTAGAAACATTTCAAAACTAATGGCAGTAAATTGGTGCTAAAAGCCCTCAAACTGTGGTGAATTCACACCTGTTTGTCCAGAGCACAGGATCTTCCCAATCCTTTTGTCATGAGCAACACTTTGTTCCCAATTTGCAAAAGAAAGGGGAGGCTCTTTGTGCACTAAAAATGCTCCTTTGTTAACTGGTCTCTGCTTCCACTTGAATTTTTCGTATTTGTGTAATAAAGGAAAGTTGCAGCAATAGGAAAAAATTGTGGGTTGTAGTGGGTGATATCCAAGGAAAAATATCCCTGCTTTATCAGGATTAGGATTTTTAAGGCTTTCTCCTCTCTCCAGGTGAAAGCAGTGAAGAGGAAGCACCGGAGGGCCTGTGTGCTTTTCATAGATGGCACCACAAATGAGAAGAAAAAAGGGTAAATGTGGATTTTCTGAATTCCCAGGCTCTGTTATTCCGTGTCCTGTGCCCGTTTCCCGGTGCGGGGTGAGGACAGCCCTGTCCAGGCTGATGTGGGAGGGACGGGCTGGGGCAGGTGAGGGTTGCAGGTGCTTTGTCATGCTGCAGGTTGAGGCAACTCCCTGTCCTTGGGAAGGGCTGAGGAATCGAAAACAAAACCAAACCAAAACAAAAAAAAATCCCTGGAATGCAGCCAACGTTCTCCTTGTGCTGCTCAAACTTTCAGGAAACAATGGGCTGCCTTTAACTTTTCTCTTAACCAGGTATTTCTCATTTGTTGGAAAATTCCAGACTTTTAACTTGCTGTGGAAGCAAAAAACATTAAAATTTGTGCTCCTTAATGGGATTTTCCTTAATGGGGAAAGGGATTTTCAGGGAGCTGTATAAATAAACAGGGAGATGAGTTGCACCTCTCTCTGACTGTGTTTCTTTAAAAAGTTTCTCAGTGTCTCTGAAGAGCCTGAAGCACTTGATTGTGAGGAGAAGCAGGAGCTCATTGTGAGTATCCCAGAGATGTGGGGTTGGGCAAATACAGTGGGAAATTCAGGATATAAATGGCCCTGAGGGGGAATGTGGGGCTTGACCCCCTCCAAGCCACTCTCATCCCTGTGACAGTTCTGGCAGGAGCTGTTTTACTGTCACGGGCCATTTCTGTCCCCTGCTTGGTGTCCTGGGCTGAAAGTGTTGCAGAGCTGCAGGATTGAGGACAGAAAATCCTCCTTGTTTTGCAGGAACGAGCTAAGGAGAACTATTCCAAGGAAATCGAGTGGTGCCTGCAGCTGATCCTGGACTATCGGATCCGAGTGGGTAAGGAAGGACCGTGGAACCCCCAAATCCCAGGATGGTTTGGGTGGGAAGGGACCCTAAACCCCATCCAGTCCCCCCTTCCACTGCCCCAGGCTGCTCCAGCCTGCCTTGGGCACTCCCAGCTTCTCTGGGATCTCATCCTGAGATCCAGCAGGGAAAGGGAACCCCAAGCTTTGATCCCTGGGCTGGGTGGAACTGACCCCTGCTCCTGCTTTGGGTTTTTAGGTTGCCATTCCTTCACCGGCTCCTTCCTGGAGTATTTTGCTGCTGATATCAGTAAGTGAATCCATCCCTTTGGGAATTTTTTCTCTTGGCTGGGTGAACGTGGCTCCAGCATTTACACAAAAGTGGCTTTGGCACCAACTCAGAGAGGGGCTGGTAAATTTACAACTCATTATTGCAATTAAGGGGTTAATAAATTAAATAAACGCTGGTGGTTCGAGACAGGTCATGGAATCAGAGAACAATGGAGTTGTGACTGGTTCCTTATGTTGTAAAGTCCATGTCAGCTCCCTAATATTTTTATTTTTTTAAAAGCAGATAAATATTTTGGTGGTGGTTTTTTAACCTCTTTGGTAGGGAAGGAAGAAAAAACTCCTCCCAGCACTAAAATTCTTCATTTCCTTTTGATATGCCTATGAATGTCAGAGTCTAGAACATTCCTGTGGCCGCCCTGGAGGGTTTGGAGACCGGACAGGGGGTCTGGGGTCTGCACAAGGGGGTCAGAGCCTCACACAGAGCCCAGGAGGGCACTGCCTCTGATCCCTGCCACGGCAGTGAATGCCCACATTGTACCAAGAATCACAAGCTGAGATAATTCAAAATAATTAGTTTATCACAGAATGTAAATGTAGAATTCAGGATTCTCAGTATATGGGCTTGAAGAGGCAAGATGGAGGAATTGGGGAGTGGCCCCTGTGCTCCTTGTTCTTGCTCTCGTCCCCCATTTTGTGCTGAGTTGGATTTTAGGGATTGGTTTAGAGTAGAAACGACCTGTTAGCATAGGTAGTAAGTATTGGTGTGATTCTGTAAATAAAAAGTTCATTTTGGACAGTGGTTGGATCAGGGGAATGGTACAAAAGGTCCAGGAATCTCTGATCCACCCAGTCCCCCGCGTGTCCTGCTCTGCTGGGGACACCTTGCAGAGCAAAGAAAGAATTAAGAATTAAGAATTAAGATAATGTACCCTGCCAGGGAGGCCTGGCAGAGCTGAGAAAGAACTGAGATAATGAAGAATAAACAACCTTGGAAATGTGCACTGGGGACTCAGCTTGTCTCTACCTTCAGTGTGAAACACTTATTGCAAAAAGAAGACAAAAAACCTTATTACCTCTGGGAACAGCAACCCCGAGGAGAATCTCAGGGAATGAAGACCCTGAGAGGTTGGATCACAAGGATTGGTCATACTCTTTACACATTTACACAGAAATTGTTGTGGTTTTTCTCTCAGGCTACCCAGTGAGGAAAGAGGGCTACCAGAGTGTGGTGCAGATGGCATTCCCAAACACGGAGGAGGCAGGGGCTGGAGAATCCTCCTCAGACACCTCCCCACAGAAACCCCCCAGGAAGCTCCTCCCTGACAGGACCAGAGCTGCCAGGGACAGGGAGAACAAGAAGCTGGTGGAGTTCATCGTGAAGACCAAAGGGGCTGAGGAACATCTCCTGGGCATCTTGAAAAGCGGGAAGGAATCGCGCTGGCTGAAGAAATTCCTGAGTTCCAGCCGCTACATGACCTGTGTGGAGACTTACCTGGAGGACGAGGAGCAGCTGGACCTGGTGGTGGGGTACCTGAAGGAGGTGTACAGGGAGATGGACACCAAGAACCTGCACCAGATCCTGGGGGACGGCATCAGGTTCATCTCAGACGTGCTTCTACCTGAGGTGAGGGAGTGTGAAACGGGGGGAAAATGAGCCTGGGAGGGATAAATGACACTAATTCCTATTATTTATTCCTTTGGTGTGACGTGGTTCCTATGGAATCACTCCCAGGCAGAAATATTTGCCCCTGAGTCACTCAAATGCTGATTTTTAAGCACAGAAAGGAGAAGCCTCAGGTAGTTTGTTGTTTTTAAAAGCAGGCTGGTAGTTTTCTGATGTATTTTAATTACTTCTGAAGTGCTTCAGAGCTTTGTTTTGGGGTTTTTATGTTAATTTGGCAACTTGTCAGGGTTTTCTTGGTCCTGTGTGTGTGTTGGCTGTTTTTTGGATACCTTGTGTTCTTCCCAGGAATTTTCCCAGGAGAACCTTAACTCGTGTAGGAACAAAAATACCGTGAAGAATATTTTAATATGAGGATAAATCAGAGGATAAAAATACTCCCAAGGGATGATACAGAACAATTTCATTTTATTTATTTTAGAATTTCAGGCACTCAACGAGCAGTTTCATCCAAGTTTTCCAAGTGATTGAGGAACCCTTTTCTCAAAACGTGCTCAGCTGAGGCAGTTTCAAATCCCTGGCTGCGATTCAGTTTTGCTAATTGATTATTATTATTAATTACTCGATGCTTTTCTAGGCCATCATCTGTGCCATTGCTGCTGTGGATGACATCGATTATGAGAAGGCAGAAGAGAAGTACATTAAAGGACCACCTGTGAGCAAAAGGTAGATTTGTTTTCAGGATTTTCCAAGGGTTTTTACTCCTCTTGTTGGATACAAAAACGATTTGAGGGGAGGGCAGGAGAGCTCAGTGTCCTCCCCCTGTGGTGAACAAAACATGGAAAACATCCCAGCTGAGCTACTCCAACACTGCAAATTGAATTTGTCCAGGTGATCTAATCTGGACAATAACACCCTGTTTGAATTTAAAAACCTCTATATTTTCCTTTCCAGAGAGAGAGAATTATTTGATGAGCAAGTGCTGGGAAACAAAAAGCTCAAGACGGAGCCGGAGCCTGCGGAGAGCTGAGGAGTGCCCAGGGCTGCCCTGGGGCCAGCTGTAAATAACCACTGGTGATTTGTATAAAACGTGGCATTCTTTGTAAAGTCTGTGCGTGTATTCCCAGATATTTCTGCTCTCAGCCTTTGCTGCTTCCCGTGGCCTCGGTCAGGATCTGCCTGATCCTCACCCATCAGTGCCCTCCTGGGGGGCTGCCAGAGCCCCCCAGTGCTGTGCAGAGCTGCTGCTGCTTCCACGTGGGTTCTTTTAGCCAAACACCCAGCCTGGAAAGGGATCTTGTCCTGCTTTGTGGCCTCGTTGCTCCTGATAAAACCGGGGGGTTCCAGGCAGGAAATGTTCCCAGGGGTTTCCCCTCCTGCCTCGTGGATCTCCAAGGGTGGAAAATCAGATTGTGTGACCTGAAACACAAAGATCTGGGGGTTTTGGTTTGTTGTGACAAATAAAATTCCACAGAGAAGCAAGCCAGGTTTGCTTAAACAAAAACATTCCCTTTTCCTCTAACACTGAACCAGTGCAATGCTGGTTTATTGCCTCTTCTGAGGCCATGAATCTTGGGAGGATTTAATTGTCTTTTTCTCATCTAAATTCCCAATTTAATCCTGCCCACCTTTGCTGGAGCTGTGGCACATGGAAGCAGTGTCACCAAGAACTAATTAATGATGAATAATGATAAATGATACATAAACCCCCCTGATTAGGGTTTCTCTGTGATAATGAAAAGTGATCTCCTTGCTTGTCCAGTAAAACCCAAGATGATTTGAAATGAAGAAGTCGAAATTGGGATCCAGATGTCTATCCTGGCTGTAGTAATTATCTGAATACATTTTAATTACACTTTTAATTGCTCTGTGCTCTCTAATGAGTTTTCCCACGGAATCCCCATTCCCGTTATCTCAAGTACCTCAATTATAGGGACAGGCCAGGAAGTGAAGGTTTTATTAAAACCTGGGAGGAGGGATAATGAATTTTGTGGGATAAGATAAAAAATTAACGATGGAGTTCACTCAGAGCTGTGAGTGGCACTTTGATGAGGGCTTGGGGAGAGACTCCTGCCCTCATCCCAGTGCTCTGGGGTAGTTTGGAGATGGGGATCAACTTTTCCCTCCTTTACATCAACCCTGTGTTCCCTTCTCCACCAAAACTCCTCAAGTGCTGCTGAGATGCTGCCCCACACCGTGCACAGAGGCAGAACCACCTCAGCTTTGGGATCCTGGGATGGTTTTGGGGGTGGAAGGGACCCTAAAACCCATCAGGGACAGCTCCCACTGTCCCTGGGTGCTCCAGGCCCCTCCAGCCTGGCCTTGGACACCTCCAGGGACGATCCTGACCTTGTCCCAGCCCCTTCCAGTGCTGCCCCGCCGGTCACGGCACCAGCTCAGCCTCACCATGTACAAATCATGTGGATTTAATAAAGTGGGATGGTGTGAATCATCAAAAGACGCTGCCTCTGTTGAATTATTTTAATCTGTGGTGGGTGGTGTGCTTCCACCTCGGTTTTACGGCAGGTGAAGGTTGTTTTTGTACATCAGATAAAGCTGTAATATCCTGTCTCTGTCTCAGTTTCACATTATTAATCACTGGGAAATAAACTCACTTGGTTTTTGTTCTTGTGCTTTATTTAAAATGGGCTGGCACACACCACCTCTGCTTGTGATTGTCCAGTGTTAATTTATCCACGTTCCCTCAGCTGCCTCCTCAATGCTCAGTGTAAGATCATTAACTCATATCATTAATTCATATTTATTTAATATCTTTAATAATATTTATCTATTTAATATCTTTAATAATATTTATCATTAATCCAGCGTTCCACCTGCGCTCCTTCACCCCTCTCTGCCTGTGCGTGTGCGTTTCCAGGATATTAAAATGATCAGGTGCAGAGTTTGGGGAGGGAATAACAAATTCCGAAGCCTCGGGGCAGTTTTGGGGTGAAAAGAGCGATTTTGCTACGCGGGTCCCGGCAGGAAAAGAATCTTCTGCCGAAACCCGGGATCGAACCAGGGACCTTTAGATCTTCAGTCTAACGCTCTCCCAACTGAGCTATTTCGGCTGCACGAGCGCGCTCCGCCCCCCCCCGCCCGTCACCGCCCGTGGCGCCGCGCCGGGCGGGGGGACACGGGGGGACACAGGACACGGGCATGGGACGGGGGGACACGGGACACAGGATAGGGGAGACACAGGGGATACAGGATAGGGGGACACAGGGGGTCACGGGCATGGGGCAGGTGAGACACGGGGGGACACGGGCACGAGACAGGCAGGGCAAGGGGGGGACACGGGGGGCACAGGACAGGCAGGGCACAGGGGGGACACGGGCACGGGACAGGCAGGGCAAGGGGGGGACACGGGGGGCACAGGACAGGCAGGGCACAGGGGGACACGGGCACGGGACAGGCAGGACACGGGGGACACGGGCACGGGACACAGGACAGGCAGAACACGAGGGCAGGATGTGGGACACAGGACAGGCAGGACACGGGGACGTGATGTGGGGCATGGAACACGGGGACACGGGGACAGACGCGACACGGGACAGGTGTGAGGCGGGGACCGGCAGAGAGCGGCGGCAGCGCGGTCTCTGTGGCGCAATCGGTTAGCGCGTTCGGCTGTTAACCGAAAGGTTGGTGGTTCGAGCCCACCCAGGGACGCTCACCGTTCATTTTCCTGCGCGACGGCGTTTCCGCAGCCCCGGGTCGGGCCCTTCCCGCCGAATCCTGCGGCGGCTCCGGGGCAGCTCCGGGCCGGCCCCGCCCGCCGGGGACCGCCTCGGGGCCGCTTTGGGGCCGTTTTTGGATCGTTTTTGGATCGTTTTGCAGCGGGGCCAGTGGGTGCCTCCGGAACCCCTTGCCGTGGGACGCGTTTCCCGCCGGAGCGCTGAGGCGCAGCGGCGCCGGCCCCTTTAGCGGGTGCACCGCGCGCAGAGGTTGCGTGAAGGGCTGAGGAGAGATGGCGGCGCTGGGCCGTGAGCGGGGCCGGGACAGGGGGACGGGGCAGGGACGGGGACAGGGACGGGGACCGGGACGGACTGGGATAGGGACCGGTTTGGGTACCGAAACGAGCCCTCGGCCCTCCGCCGAGGCAGTGACCGGGAGGCAGCCCTGAGGGGACACCGGGCCGTTCCCGGCCCCCTCAGCCGGGCTGAGCTCTCCCGTGCTCTCTTGCAGGTCTGCGGCTCCCCGCGCACGGCGTGCTGGGCTGGCGGTGAGCGCCGGGGCGGGGGCACCGGGGCTGGGGGTGCTGCCATGAGGGGAGCCGGGGCTGAACGGCTCCGCCGGCTCTGGGGGTCGCTGGGGGTCTCCTTCCCCGCTGGGCTTTGTGCAGCGCTGGCTCCCGGGAGGAGCATGGCGGGGGCTGTGTCACCCTGTGTCACCCTGTGTCACCCTGTCACCCTCTGTCACCCTGTCACCCTGTGACAGCCTGTGACAGCCTATCACCCTGTGTCACCCTGTGTCACCCTGTCACCCTGTGTCACCCTGTGTCACCCTGTTGCCCTCTCTGTCCCCAGGCCCAGCTCTGTCAGTCCCGTCCACGCTCAGCTGCTCCATCAGACACCGGCGGCCGATGGCACTGACAGGTGACACCTCCTGCCCTGGGGACAGCAGCGGTGCCACCATTCCCGGGGGGGCTCCTCCCTTCCCTGCTGGAACCCGGGGGGCTCCGGGAGCCCCGGGGGGAGCAGCTGGGGGCTCTCTGGGCTGGGGGGCTCTGCCTGAGCCCCAAACCCGCAGATCCACAGTGGGGAGAATCCTCTGCTGCACACAGAGGGGTGGGATCGCCGTTCCTCAGGGAATCACAGCCCTTCAGGGGGGCTAAAGGCTGATTCTGCAGTAACTGGGTGATTATTGAGGGTGATGGCCCCGTGCTGTCCCTTCAGGGCTGTCCAGGTGCAGAAGAGCTCTGCTGTTGTCCAGAGGAAATCCTACGTCCCCAGCAGCCGCGGCGAGTACGTCATCACCAAGCTGGATGACCTGGTCAACTGGGCACGGCGGGTGAGTCCCGGGCCACCAGGCTGCCCTGGCACCAGGGGACAGCAGGTGACAGACGGGAGGCACCTCCTGCTCAGGATAAAAATAGGCCCCGAGCTCCCGTGGCCGAGTTCTGTGGCCAGAGGGTGACACTGGGGTCCAGTGACAGAGCGGGAGAGAGGCTGAGGGTGTGTGGGGGGTCTGGAGCTGCCCTTTGGCAGGAAAAGGAACTTTCTGGAGTTGTCCCTGCCCTGAGCAGCTGCTCTGCCTGTGGGGAAAGGTGACACGAGTGACAGCGCCCTGGGGCTGCTGTGCTCTGCCTTAGCCAGGCTGGTCCTTCTCTGGCCACCACTGTCCCCATAGGGCCCTGAGCTGTCCCTTCTTGGGCCACCACTGCCCGTGGGGGGCCTTGAGCTGTTCCTTCTTCCATCAACAGTGTCCCTGTGGGGTGGGGCTCGGAGTTGTCCCTTTTCTGCTCTTCCTGAGCTGTCCATATTTCAGGGCTCTGAGCTGTCCCTTCTTCCGTCACCACTGTCCCTGTAGGGGCCTGAGCTGTCCCTTCTCTGCTTTCCCTGGACTGGGACACCACTGTCCCTGTGAGGCTCTGAGCTGTCCCTTTTCTGCTCTTTCTGAGCTGTCCCTTCTTCCATCACCACTGTCCCTGTGGGGCTTTGAGCTGTCCCTTCGCTGTCCCTTCACTGTCCCTTCTTCAGGGCCCTGAGCTGTCCCTCCTCTGCTGTCCCTTTGCTGTCCTTTCTTCAGAACCCTGAGCTGTCCCTTCTCCGCTGTCCCTGAGTGTCCCTTCTTCAGAGCCTTGAGCTGTCCCTTCTCTGCTGTCCCTTCTCTGCTGTCCCTTCTCTGCTGTCCCTCCTCTGCTGTCCCTCCTCTGCTGTCCCTCCTCTGCTGTCCCTCCTCTGCTGTCCCTCCTCTGCTGTCCCTCTGCTGTCCCTCTGCTGTCCCTCTGCTGTCCCTCTGCTGTCCCTTCTGCGCTGTCCCTTCTCTGCCGTCCCTGAGCTGTCCCTTCTCCACTGTGCCTTCTCCACTGTCCCTTCTCCACTGTCCCTGAGCTGTCCCTCCTCTTCTGTCCCTTCTCCACTGTCCCTTCTCCGCTGTCCCTTCTCCGCTGTCCCTTTGCTGTCCCTTCTCTGCTGTCCCTTCTCTGCTGTCCCTTCTCCGCTGTCCCTTCACTGTCCCTTCTCTGCTGTCCCTGAGCTGTCCCTTCCTCAGTGCCCTTTGCTGTCCCTTCTCTGCTGTCCCTTTGCTGTCCCTTCTCCGCTGTCCCTTCTCCACTGTCCCTTCTTTGCTGCCCCTCCTCTGCTGTCCCTTCTCCACTGTCCCTTCTCCACTGTCCCTTTGCTGTCCCTTCTCCGCTGTCCCTTTGCTGTCCCTTCTCTGTCCCTTCTCTGCTGTCCCTTTGTGCCTCTCCGGTGGCTGTAGCAGTGCCAGGGCAGCCCCTCTGCCGCGCCCCTGCCGCACACAGAGCTCTGCTGTTCCCCTTCCCCGAGCTGTGGCTTCCACCCCCACACCCCAAACCCGTCCCTTTCCTCGTGTCACCCCCGCTGTCCCCGAGCCACCGCCTGTCCCCGCGTGTAGAAGCTCCTCGGTGTGGCAGAGTTGGTGACAAAGCTTCTCTATAAGCAAAGAAGTTGTGGTAGCACCTGGTTTATTGTGAGGGCCTGGCTTGCAGCTGCTGAGCACAGCTAAAGCAGGCCAGGAGAGCAGGGAAGGAGGGGGGAAAGAGAGGGGAAAAGAAAGGGGAAAAGAGACGGGAAAAGAGAGGGGGAAAAGAGCAGGAAAAGAGAGGGGAAAAGAGAGGGAAAAGAGAGGGGGAAAGAGAGGGAAAAGAGAGGGAAAAGAGAGGGGAAAAGAGTGGGAAAAGAGAGGGGGAAAAGAGAGGGGGAAAAGAGAGGGAAAAGAGAGGGAAAAGAGAGGGGAAAAGAGAGGGGGAAAGAGAGGGAAAAGAGAGGGGAAAAGAGAGGGGAAAAGAGGGGAAAAAGAGAGGGAAAAGAGAGGGAAAGAGGGGAAAAGAGAGGGAAAAGAGAGGGGAAAGAGAGGGGAAAAGAGAGGGGGAAAGAGAGGAGAAAGAGAGGGGGAAAGAGAGGAGAAAGAGAGGGGGAAAAGAGAGGGGAAAGAGAGGGGAAAAGAGAGGGGAAAGAGAGGGGAAAGAGGGGGAAAAGAGAGGGGAAAAGAGAGGGGAAAGAGAGGGGAAAAGAGGAGGAGGTTCTGAATACAATAAATGTCCAAATTGAATAGTCTGTGTTGGACCAATCTAACACAAGATACCAATCTCACAACATTTACATACAGCCAATAGAACTGTCCCTTCACCTTTGGCAAGCAGCAGGGTATTGTTTAATCTTTGTTTAAATAAGGGAGATGTTTTAATTTGTTTAAATAAGGGAGATTGTCCCCAGCTTGGCACACCATTGTTCATCTTTGTACCCCACACCCCAATCCTGCCCTCATTCCCACCTCACTCATTGCTCTCACACTCCCACAATCTAAACCATCCTATTTACATTTATTTCATCCTCTCTAACCCCCGCAGAGCTCGCTGTGGCCCATGACCTTCGGGCTGGCGTGCTGTGCAGTGGAGATGATGCACATGGCAGCGCCCCGTTATGACATGGATCGCTTCGGGGTCGTGTTCCGCGCCAGCCCCCGCCAGGCCGACGTCATGATCGTGGCAGGGACCCTCACCAACAAAATGGCCCCGGCGCTGCGCAAGGTGCTGTGCCCTGCCCTGGGTTGGGTGGGGAAATAAATCTTATTTTTAGCCCCTCTGAGGTTCCGGTGCTAGGTCAGGGCTTAGGGGCTTTAGAGGAATGTTTGATCCCCCTGGAGCCCCTCAGTGATCCCAAACTTTAGGGGGCTTTGGAGGAATGTTTGACCCCCCCTGGAGCCCCCCCAGTGATCCCAAACCTTGGGGGATTTGGAGGAATGTTTGATCCCCCTGGAGCCCCTCCAGTGATCCCAAACCTTGGGGGGCTTTGAGGGAATGTTTGACCCCTCTGGAGCCCCTTCAGTGATCCCAAACCTTGGGGGGCTTTGAGGGAATGTTTAACCCCCCTGGAGCCCCCTCAGTGATCCCAACCCTTGGGGGCTTTAGAGGAATTTTAACCCCCTGGAGCCCCCCCAGTGATCCCAAACCTTGGGGGGCTTTGAGGGAATGTTTGATCCCCCTGGAGCCCCCCCCAGTGATCCCAAACCTCAGGGGGCTTTGGAGGAATGTTTCATGGACAGGATAAAGGACTCCAAAAGAGGCTCTGACCCCCAGCTGCAGTTCGAGATGTTTATTCCAGGTGGTGTCCAGAGGGGAAAGAGGGTGTGCACAGAGGGACAGGGTCTTTTCTTAGCTCCTGCCAGGGAGGGGCAGTTTGGGACACAGCCAATTGGATCAGAAAGGGTTAAACTACACAGTTACAGGCTCCAGGGGTCCCTGAGGGGGCAGAGACCATTCCCCAGGGGAATGTAACAGGTTTTATCTTCTTTTCTTCCTGTTAGAGCTGGGATTAACACACGGGAGTCGCAGTTTTTGCATTTATTAATCCTTATCTGTGTTACAGTCTCACCATTTGTGAGCTCTGGCTAACGAGGTAGAAAATTGAGGTGTCTCTAACTCTTTCCAAGGTTATTTAAGTGCTAATTACCCAATAACGAGATGACACCTCTATTATTTATACTTTTGACTCAATAATTGACCACACAAGGTCCTCAATGCAAACCTTTTTCACCCAATTAGAAAAAACCACCCAAAACCAAGAAGAAGAAGGTGAATAAGGAGTTAGACAATGCCCAAAATCCTCTATATTGCCCCATATTTATTACTATATACTAAAACCCCAAATTCTAAGGTTTTTACCCTGTGAGATCACACAGCACTGTTCAAACCACACACCCACAACTCAATTTCAGAAGCTCCACAGCCTCAGGGTCAGTTCCTTTTAGCACAGAATGCCTGAAACCCTCAGCCTCCACAATTCCAGCAGTACCAGGGACCACGGGGACCTTGGGCAGGAGGGAATCATCCCAAATCTCCCTGTCCTGCAGGTCTATGACCAGATGCCAGAGCCTCGCTACGTGGTGTCCATGGGGAGGTGAGTGCCGGGACGTCCTCGGTGCCATGGGGGGAATTCTTGGCTTGTTTGTGTTTCCAGGTTCTTGGAGAGGCCTCCTAGAGCAGAGCAGGGGGGATCCTCCTGGGAATTGTGTGTGTGAATCCTCCCAGGGGTGGATTCAGGGGGTTTGCAGCTGCCAAATGTGTGTGTCCAGAATCCCAGAGTTTGCTTTTGGCTTTCAAAATGTTTCTGCTGTGCTGGAATCTGTTCCATGAGGGGAACTCAGCTGGAATCTGCTCCATGGGGAGCTAAGCTGGAATCTGCTCCATGGGGGGGCTCAGTTGGAATCTGCTCCATGGGGGGGCTCAGTTGGAATCTGCTCCATGGGGGAACTCAGCTGGAATCTGCTCCATTGGGGGGCTCAGCTGGAATCTGCTCCATGGGGGAACTCAGCTGGAATCTGCTCCATGGGGGGGCTCAGTTGGAATCTGCTCCATGGGGGGGCTCAGTTGGAATCTGCTCCATGGGGGAACTCAGCTGGAATCTGCTCCATTGGGGGGCTCAGCTGGAATCTGCTCCATGGGGGAACTCAGCTGGAATCTGCTCCATTGGGGGGCTCAGCTGGAATCTGCTCCATGAGGGATCATCTGGAATCTGCTCCATTGGGGAACTCAGCTGGAATCTGCTCCATGGGGGGATCAGCTGGAATCTGCTCCATGGGGGGATCAGCTGGAATCTGCTCCATGGGGGGATCAGCTGGAATCTGCTCCATGGGGGAACTCAGCTGGAATCTGCTCCATGAGGGGGCTCAGCTGGAATCTGCTCCATTGGGGGCTCAGCTGGAATCTGCTCCATTGGGGGCTCAGCTGGAATCTGCTCCATGGGGGGAATTCAGCTGGAATCTGCTCCATTGGGGAACTCAGCTGGAATCTGCTCCATGGGGGGAATTCAGCTGGAATCTGCTCCATGAGGGGAACTCAGCTGGAATCTGCTCCATGGGGGATCAGCTGGAATCTGCTCCATTGGGGGAACTCAGCTGGAATCTGCTCCATTGGGTGGCTCAGCTGGAATCTGCTCCATGGGGGGAATTCAGCTGGAATCTGCTCCATGAGGGGAACTCAGCTGGAATCTGCTCCATGGGGGATCAGCTGGAATCTGCTCCATGAGGGGAACTCAGCTGGAATCTGCTCCATGAGAGGGCTCAGCTGGAATCTGCTCCATTGGAGGGGGATCAGCTGGAATCTGCTCCATGAGAGGGCTCAGCTGGAATCTGCTCCATGGGGTGATCAGCTGGAATCTGCTCCATTGGGGAACTCAGCTGGAATCTGCTCCATTGGGGGATCAGCTGCACTCCATGATCTCAGAGTCTTTTCCAACCTGAACAATTCCATGATTCTCACAATTTTCTTTTCCCCACACTGGGGCTGAGGGTGGCCAGTCGAGGCTGGAACAGGACAAATTCTGGGAAAGCTCTGAGGCAAAACAGAAGCTTTTGTAGCAGAGAGGGAGGGTGTGAAATCTGCTTTGGGAGGCTGATGGGAGCAGTTCAGTTGGGTTGGATTCACCTAAAAACATCCCAGGCAGGGCTCGTGACGGGGCAGTGTCACCTGTGAGCTCTCAGCTGGTGGCTCCGAGCCTGGCAGTGCTCACCTGCCCAGGGCCACCTTCCCTTGGTGTCCTGCTCACCTCCCTGTCCCTGTCCCTGTCCTGCAGCTGTGCCAACGGCGGGGGCTACTACCACTACTCGTACTCCGTGGTGAGGGGCTGTGACCGCATCGTGCCCGTGGACATTTATGTGCCAGGTAAAGGGGCAGCTCCAGCTGGGAGCAGGGCAGGGAGAGGGGAATCCTCTGCAGGTTGGAAAGGTTTTCCTGTTCCAGGGGTGGGGAAGCTGCAGCAGCCCCAGGGATTGTGGGGTGGGGAGGGTTGTGATGGTGGCGGCACCGTCAGTGGGGTGGGAGAGGGGTTTGATTTTGAAATCAAAAAATTGCTGTGTTTGATAAAGATCTTGATAAACTCCATCAGTTCAGTTTCTTTACACTCCTGCCTGTGCCAGCCACGAGTCAGCTTTGGGATGAGTCCTGGGGTTGGCAGCTCTGCTCTGTGCAGGTCCCAGCCCTGTGACCTCCCTCCCCTCTTTCCTTTTTCCCTCTCTCAGGTTGCCCACCCACAGCTGAGGCTTTGCTGTACGGGATCCTGCAGCTGCAGAGGAAGATCAAGAGGGAGAGGAGGATGCAGATCTGGTACAGGAAATAGCCTTTATATATATAAATATATATATATATATAAAATAGCCACTCACTGCTCACAGTCACGCACAACTCGGGCTCCTCACGCGCCTTCTAATAAAACTCTACCTGTTCCAGGGGCTTTTCTGTCTTTAATGAACCCCTCTGATCTGAGGAGTTGAAAAAAACTGGGCTAAAAAGCAGGAGCTGAATTTGATTACACTGCTAAGTTGGTTTGTTTCTGGTCTGAGCAATCTGTCAGGGAAGGTGATGTCATATCGTGACATAAAGGTGTTGCCAGGATTTTTATTTTTCTTGTTTTGTTGGGAATTTTTGAGAGCAACACATGTCCAGGTGATCCCTGAGCTCATCCCTTACTCACCATCTACTCCTTGTTGGTAATTCCTACACAGGATCTAATAAATCCGTAATATTGTTGTGAACAGGGGCCAGAAATTAATTCTGTTTTTGTAACAAGTCAAATACTGATGCTTAAAATCAGAATGTGATGAATAAACCTGAATGTGGAGCTCCTGAGCAGGGCAGGGATAAAGCAGCCTGTCCTGGGATGAGGAATGGTCATGCCTGAGGGACAAACACCCTTTGGAAAGACAAATAAATCGCTCGGGAACAGCAGTTTGGGTATTTCATTCCTTTTAATGGACTTTATCCCTTCTGAGGAGAGAGGAAATATTTATTGAGCTGTGAGGGGGTGTCGGGGTCAGGATTTGGGCTTTGGCTGAAAATGTTGGGAAACTTCCCTGGGGAGTGGCTTCAGGAGAAGCTGAAATGCCTCAGACTGCCCCATTTCTGCCACCTGGTGTGGATTATCTGATCTTGTGGGAAGCCACGCTGTGATTTCTCCAAATGATCCAGTTTTTAGAGGAAATGGCTGGTTCTGGAACCCATTTGGCCAAAGGCTCCGAACCACACTCTGAAATTCCAGCTCAATTGAGAATTTGAAGTCTTGAGGGGACAGAGCAGGGTGAAATCTTCCACAGAGCCCACCAGACCCCTCCAGGGCAGGGGGCTCCCGGGAGATTCCTGTCCTTTTGTCCCCACCCCAAACCTCCACCCAGCTCTGGATGAATCAGCTTCCATCTCAGGGGCTTTAAAGGAGCTCAGAGCTTTTCTCCTCCTCCTCAGCACATCCAGGGCCGGTTCCCTCAGTGTTTGAGGACGCTGGGGGTGATCATCCTGCCGTGGGAGTAGTAGCGGCACTCGGGGGGCGGCTGCAGCTCCATCACGCTGGTGCTGATGTTCTCCCGCCTGAACCCCGCCTGCAGCAGCGGCCCCACCTGCGTCTCCTGCGGGAGGAGCAGCCTTGGGGTGTCTCGTGTGAAGGACACAGCGCCAGCAGCGGGGGAAAACCCTCCAAGCTCCCTTTTGGCATTCCCTGCCCGTCCCCAGCGCCAGCAGCGGGGGAAAACCCTCCGAGCTCCCTTTTGGCGTTCCCTGCCCGTCCCCAGCGCCGCGGGTGATTCCACAGCCACGGGGAGCTCTGGCTCATCCCGGGCACCGCTTGGGGAGGGGAAGGACTCACCTCGAACATCTTCTCGATGTCGCTGTACCTGGTTTTGAGCAGCTCTCCCCACGAGGTGAGGTTGCAGTAGGTGAGGACGCCCCCGGGCCGCAGCAGGCGGAAGGCGTGGCCCTGCCCGGGGCAGCGGGGCCGGCTCAGCTCCCCCGGCTCAGCCCCCGGCCCCCGCTGCCCCTCCGCGCCCCAGAGGTGTCACCTGGATGAAGTTGAACTGGTGCGTGTGCCAGGTGTCCTCCGACAGCGGGTAGGTGTCGTACAGGATCCCTGCCCGGGGACACGGGGAGCTGGGAGGGGCCCTGAGGGGATCCTTGTCCCGGGAAAATCCCCCTCGTGGCCTGGTGTGGTTGTGTTCCTACTGCAATTTATCCCCGTGTCTCTGAGCCCTGGAGGGCAGCGATGTGATGGCCCCCAACAGAAGGATCCATTTCCCCAGGACAAGGATCCACTCCAGGACAAGGATTTGCTCCCCAGGACAAGGATCCACCCAGGACAAGCACCCATTTCCCCAAGACAAAGATCTGCTCCAGGACAAGGATCCATTTCCCCAGCATAAGGATCTGTTCCCCAGGACGAGGATCCACTCCAGGACAAGGATCCACCCCAGGACAAGGATCCACTCCAGGACAAATATCTGTTCCCCAGGACAAGGATCTGTTCTCCAGGACGAGGATCCACTCCAGGACAAGGATCCACTCCAGGACAAGGATCCACTCCAGGACAAATATCTGTTCCCCAGGACAAGGATCTGCTCCCCATGACAAGGATCCACCCCAGGACAAAGATTTTCTCCCCAGGACAAGGATCCATTTCCCCAGCACAAGGATCTGCTCCATGGGACAAGGATCTGTTCCTCATGACAAGGATCCACCCAGGACAAGGATCTGCTCCCCAGGACAAGGATCCACCCCAGGACAAAGATTTGCTCCCCAGGACAAGGACCCAGGGACACGGGTGTGCCCTGTCCCCAGCCCCACGGGAGGATGTGAGCTCCAGCTGCCCCCCGGGTCAGCTGCTCCCCCTTTCCACGGCTCAGGGACGCCCTGGGCTTTGCACAGCCCCGTTTGCAGTGGGGTCCCCCCAGCCCAGCCCCTCCCCTGCCGTTGCTGTCTCACCACTGAAGTGCCCGTCCGGCAGCGTTGGCACCACGTCCTCCCACAGCCCCTTCAGGGGCACCACCTGCGGGCGGGGGGCAGAGGGGTGAGCTGGGGGGCTCACAGGCACCCCCCGGCCCCGGCACAGCCCGCCCTGCCCCGACCTTGTGTGGCTGTGCCTTTGCCCACTGCTCCAGGCGCCGGAACACGCCCTCGTTGCACTCGATGATCCAGTGCTCCTCGATGGCGAATTCCTGCACCTTGGAGGCGGCGATGGCCATCCCGAATCCCACCTCCAGCACGCGGCCGCCTGCAGGCGGAGCCGGCACTCGCAGCTCTGCGATTTCCCTGCCTCCAAACCCCCCCAGCCCCGGATCCTGACCCATCCCTTCCCCAAACTGGGCTCTTTGGGAGCGCGTGGTGCTGCTGGCACTGAGGGGAGAAGCTGGGAGCAGCCCCATGTCCCTGTCACCTGCTGCCCTCCCAGCTGTCACTGTGTCCCTGTCACCTGCTGCCCTCCCAACTGTCCCCCTGTCCCTGTCACCTGCTGCCCCCCACCGTGACCCTTTGCCCCCACCAAACTCCCCCAGTTGATCCCAGTGGGAACAAACAACGTCCAACCCTCCCTGTGCCAGGGAAACAGCCCCAAAAGCGGCAGGTCCTGGCAGGGGAAACAGCCCCAAAAGCGGCAGGTCCTGGCATGGGAAACAGCCCCAAAAGCGGCAGGTCCTGGGAGGGAAAACAGCCCCAAAAGCAGCAGGTCCTGGCATGGGAAACAGCCCCAAAAGTGGCAGGTCCTGGGAGGGAAAACAGCCCCCAAATCAGCAGGGTCTGGATGGGAAATAGCCCCAAAAGCAACAGGTCCTGGGAGGGGAAGTGGCTGCCTCCCCATGTCCCCATCCCTTTTGAAGAATGCATCACCCTGACACAAGCACACAATGCCCTGCTGTCCCTGTCACTGCATGGGAGCCACGTGCAGCAGGGGGCACACGCAGCGGGGTCCCCCCGCAGGACATCTCCCCCCCGGCCAGCTGCTTTTGGGGCAGCTGCACCCCCAGCACACCCCAGAGCCCGCGGGGTCCCCGTTACCCTTCGACGCTGCCACGGTGGCCAGCGAGTGCATGTAGGGGGTCTCCCAGCGCTCCATCACCGGCTTGCCCAGGATCTCCAGGTGGGCGTCGGGCTCGTCGTAGCCCGCAGTGGCTTCCCTCCAGGCCGCCCTGCAGTCCTCGCCCTCGGCGAAGATCGGCCCGGCCGCCGCTCCGGAGCTCATGGCTGCGGGAGGGGAGTGCAGCTGGACGGGCTGAGGGAAAGAAAGGGCCGCGGGGCTCTTGGCCGGCTTTAAATAACCCTGCTGGAAAGTGCTGAGTGTGCACAGCCGGCTGGGGCCCCTCCAGGGATCGGGAGCGCTTATCGGGAATGGGAGCCCTTATCGGGAATGGGAACCCTTATCGGGAACCGGGCACTGCGGGGCAGGCCGGGGCTGGCAGGCCTGAGAGGTCACGCGTGGCCCGGGGGTCACTGCGGTGATCGGGGGTGCAGGGGTTGTCCCCGCTCCCGGTGACACCGCGCGGTGCGTGCGGAGTGGGAATGACAGCACTGCTGTGTGCTGGAGCACGGCTGGATCGAGGGGGACACGGGGGAAGGGGTTTTCCCTGTGCACGGTGCTGTGCCCCACGATGTGCCACCCTCCGGGGCTGCACACCGGGGCTGTGCCACCCTCCGGGGCTGTGCCACCCTCTGGGGCTGTGCCACCCTCCGGGGCTGTGCCACCCTCCGGGGCTGCACACCGGGGCTGTGCCACCCTCTGGGGCTGTGCCACCCTCCGGGCCTGTGCCACCCTCCGGGGCTGTGCCACCCTCCGGGCCGCACACAGCCCTGTGCCCCGCGCTGTCCCCGCAGCAGGACCAGGCACGCTGCCGGCCCCGCTTGGCACCGCACCCGGGGGTGAGCGGTGACACCCACGGGAGGGCAGTGGGACACTGCGGGTGGGCAGTGGGATCCTGCGGATCCCGGGGGTGGGTGACACGACCCCGTGCGTGGGCAATGGGATCCCGGGGCTGGGCACTGGGATTCCCAGGTGGGCACTGGGATTCCCGGGGGTAGGCACTGGTATCCCGGGTGGGCACTGGGATTCTGGGTGGGCACTGGGATTCCCGGGGGTGGGCAGTGTTATCCCGGGTGGGCACTGGGATTCTGGGTGGGCACTGTGATTCCCGGGTGGGCACTGGGATTCCCGGTGGGCACTGGTATCCCGGGTGGGCACTGGGATTCCCGGGGGTGGGTACTGGGATTCCCGGGTGGGCACTGGGATTCCTGGGGTGGGTACTGGGATTCTGGGTGGGTACTGGGATTCTGGGTGGGCACTGGGATTCCCGGGTGGGCACTGGGATTCCCGGGTGGGCACTGGGATTCCCGGGGGTGGGCACTGGGATTCCCGGGTGGGCACTGGTATCCCGGGTGGGTACTGGGATTCCCAGGTGGACACTGGGATTCCCGGGGGTGGGCACTGGGATTCCCAGGTGGACACTGGGATTCCCGGGGGTGGGCACTGGGATTCCCGGGGGTGGGCACTGGGATTCCGGGTGGGCACTGGGATTCCCGGGGGTGGGCACTGGGATTCCCGGGGTGGGCACTGGGATTCCCGGGTGGGCACTGGGATTCCCGGGGGTGGGCACTGGGATTCTGGGTGGGCACTGGGATTCCCGGGTGGGCACTGGGATTCCCGGGTGGGTACTGGGATTCCCGGTGGGCACTGGGATTCCTGGGTGTGCACTGGGATTCCCGGTGGGCACTGGGATTCTGGGTGGGCACTGGTATCCCGGGTGTGCACTGGGATTCCCGGGGTGGGCACTGGGGTTCCCGGGTGTGCATTGGGGTTCCCGGGTGGGCACTGGTATCCCGGGTGTGCACTGGGATTCCCGGGGTGGGCACTGGGGTTCCCGGGTGTGCATTGGGGTTCCCGGGTGGGCACTGGTATCCCGGGTGTGCACTGGGATTCCCGGGGTGGGCACTGGGGTTCCCGGGTGTGCATTGGGGTTCCCGGGTGGGCACTGGTATCCCGGGTGTGCACTGGGATTCCCGGGTGGGCACTGGGATTCCTGGGTGTGCACTGGGATTCCCGGGGTGGGCACTGGGATTCCCGGGTGGGCACTGGGATTCCCGGGTGGGCACTGGGATTCCCGGGTGTGCACTGGGATTCCCGGGGTGGGCACTGGGGTTCCCGGGTGTGCATTGGGGTTCCCGGGTGGGCACTGGTATCCCGGGTGTGCACTGGGATTCCCGGGTGGGCACTGGGATTCCTGGGTGTGCACTGGGATTCCCGGGTGGGCACTGGGATTCCCGGGTGTGCACTGGGATTCCCGGTGGGCACTGGGACCCCGCCCACCACGCCGAGGCCCCGCCCCTCCGGCGCGCGCGGACTGCCCTTCCCGCCGGCCCCCGCGCGCGCGCGGCCACGCCCCCCTCTGCCCCTCCCAGGGCGCGGCCCCGGAGACCCCGTAGCGAGGGGCGGGTGCGCGCGCAGCGGCGGCGCTGAGGGAGCGCGAGCGCGCGGCGGGGGGGGCCGGGCCGGGCCGGGGGCGGCGGGGGGGGAACCGGGACACAGGAACCGGGACACGGCCGGGAGCGCCCGCCCGCGGCCCCGCGACCCACCGCTGGCACCGCCGCCACCGGAGGGAAGAGCCGGGCGCGGCCCCGGAGGAGCCGCCGCCATGAACAGCGTGGGAGGCGCCGATGAGATCGGGTGAGGGGAAGGGGAGGGCGACGCGCCGGGACGGGGCGGGGAGCGGTTCGGTCACCTTTTCCCGCAACCTCAGCAGAGGATTCTCACCGGGGCTCTCCCGGGTCAGAGTGCTAAGCGGGGACCGGTGCCGGGCCGGGGGGTGTTAAGGAGGGGGGGGACCGGTCCCGGGCCGGGGGTGCTGAGGGGGGGCCGGTCCCGCCATGTTGGGGCCGTGAGGGCGCACACCCCCTCCCGTCACGTGACCGGCGCGCGCGCGGGGCTGCGGCAGGTGCGCGCGCCCAAGGTCACCCGCCCGCGGCGCTTCCCGCGCCCGCCCGCACCGGATCCCGCACCGCGTCCCGCCCGCACCGGGTCCGGCCCGCGGCGCTTCCCGCGCCCGCCCGCACCGGATCCCGCACCGGGTCCGGCCCGCGGCGCTTCCCGCGCCCGCCCGCACCGGATCCCGCACCGCGTCCCGCCCGCACCGGGTCCGGCCCGCGGCGCTTCCCGCACCGGGTCCGGCCCGCACCGCGTCCCGCCCGCACCGGGTCCCACCTCGTGTCCCTCCGCGTCCTCCTCTCCTTCCCACTGACGCGGGGACAACGCGCCGCTCGAGGGAGGGGATTGTCCCGCACTGCTGGTGCGGCCTCACCTTGAGTCCTGCGCGCAGTTTTAGGCGCCACAGTGTAAGGAAGATACCCGTGGTGTTAGAGAGAGTCCAAAGGAGGGCAGCGGACATGGTGAAAGGCCTTGAAGGGAAACATTAGGACGAGCGGCTGAGGTTACTTGGTGTGTTCAGCCTGGAGGAGACTGAGGGGAGACAGAGCTCATCATAGTCTAAAACTTCCCGAGGGGAAGCAGAGGGGCAGCTGCGATCTCTGCTCTCTGGGACCAGTGACAGAACCCGAGGGAACGGCTGGAACTGTGTCCGGAGAGGTTTAGGGTGACTGTCAGAGAGGTTTTTGCCCCCAGAGGGTGCTGGGGCACTGACCTGGCTCCCCAGGGAATGGTCCCAGTCCCAAGGCTGCCAGAGCTCCAGGAGCGCTTGGACAATGCTCCCAGGGACAGGGTGGGATTGTTGAAGGGTTCTGTGCAGGGCCAGGAATGGGACTCGATGGTCCTTGAGGGGGATTCTGTGATTCTGTGACCCCGCTGGGGACTTTGACTCATCAGGGCCACGCCGAGGGGATTGGGCTGGAGGAGGGGGAAGGTGACAGGGCAAAGGTGGCACCAGGAGCCTCCTCTCACCCTCCGTGTCCCCCTGCAGGGCTGCCCTCCCGAGCTCCCCTCTGCTCGGGATGTGCTCCAGGCAGGAAAATCCCGGTTTTAACCATTCCCGGGGGTTTTGTAGCTTCAAACCGAAATCCTGACACAGGCCTGGTTCTTGTGAGGTGCTTTTAGAATCACAGGAAGGCTTGGGTTGGAAGGGGCCTTAGGGATCATCCAGCTGCACTCAGGATTGCTCTGCTTGAGAGCTGTACCCTGGTGACATTGAGATGATCAGGCTGCACACTTGGGCATGGCAGGACTCAAAGCAGCAAAAACCAAATTAAAAAGTCCTTGTCTGGTTCTTCCAGTGCAGGTTTTGGCACAGAATTTGCCTGTTAGGACTGATCACCTTGTTTGAAACTGTTGGAATGGTTTGGGTTGGAAGGGACCTTAGAGATGATCCCATTCCAACACACACTGCATGAGGCCTGTTTAAATATGTGGGCTTTGCTCTGGAAGTGTTTTTATTTGCTCGTGGGCCTTAATCCCTGTCTGGTGCCCTGTGAGAGACCTGATCAGGTGTGACTTCCCCAGCTGTAGGTGAGTGCCAGGCTCCAGCTTATTCCATGGAATATCATCAGCTCCCCTCTGAGCAAGCTTGGCTGTCCCAGGCTTTGTTCCCAGTCACAGCCTGGGATCCTTTGGAGCTGTAATCAGATAGGGAAGGGTTGAGGGTTAATCAGAGAGGGAAATTTTCTTTATTCTCCTCCCCCAAAAGCGCTCAGAGGGAAAGGTGAGAGCATAGAACAAACTCAGCTGCTCCAGCCCTCGGAAGGAAGCTCTGGTTTAAAGCTGTGGTGAGAGACAAGTCTGGATGGGAAGTTATGAGTTCAGCTGCTTTTCTAGGCAGAAATTTTCAGAGAAAACACCTAAGGAAGCTGGAAGCTTTGCAGGTGTGTTGGCATTGGTGGGGAGGGGCCTTGTGAGTGTTATTTGTTGTAATTAATTAGTATTTGGGGCTGGTTTGGATGAAGAAAAGTGCTGATCTTGATCCTTCTGTCCTGCAGCTGTTGGGGGCTGTGCTGAGGTGTTGATCAGAGCTATTAATCAAACTCAAGATTATTTATGTAGGCAAAGAGTTTGGTGGTTTTAAAATACCTTTACCTTTTTTACTAATCCTGAGTAGATCTGCTCCAGCAGCAAGTATGTTTATAGCAACAAAAATAAATGAGGAATTAAAATTCTCACAGGAAGCAGCGAAGCAGAACACTGGGTTAAAACTTCTGATACAGCTGCAGCTTCTGAGGAGTCATTATCCAAATTTCTGCTCCTGGGGTGATCCCTGGGGGGGATTCTGCTGCTCCAGGAGTGCTGCACCTGTCAGTGGACAGACTCACCTGCCCAAAAACCAGGCTGGTGGCTTGTGCTGTCACCTGGCTGTGCTGGAGGGGCTTTGCATTCCAGGGGGGATGGACTGGAGTGTCCAGTCTGTAAATGTGGAGCTTTATGGAGGTGTGAATAAAAACACTGAAGAGTGTGAGGGGAGACTGAGCAGGGCCTGCAGCTTCTTCCCAAGAGGCAGCAGCAGCAACCTCTGCTCTGTGGGACGAAGGGCAGGGGCTGAGGAAACAGCTGGAGCTGTGCCAGGGAGGGTCAGGCTGGGCATCAGGAAAGGTTTTTATCCCCCCGAGGGTGCTGGGGCACTGCCCAGGCTCCCCGGGGAATGGGCACAGCCCCAAGGCTGCCACAGCTCCAGGAGCATCGGGACAAAGCTCCCAGGGATGCTGGGGGTGTCTGTGAAGGGCTCAAGGGTCATGGTCCCCTTCCAACTCAGGATATTCTATGAATTGTATACATTTCTATCAATTTAATAACTGCCAGCCCATAAAGGACCAAGAGTTTCCTGGGATGGGGTGTGGGTGAGACCTTGGGAAAGGGCTGTGGATGCAGCTGAGCGTGGGGCAGGAGCACTCACACCCCCGTCCTGCCTCACAGCTGTCCTGCACCATTCCACATCTGGATTTCTGTAAACTCTGGCCCTGCTCAGCATCTTCAAACCACAGAGGATCCCAAGGCAGAGGATTCCTGGCTTTTGGTGTTCCCCAGCGTGTGTATAAACCAGGCTGTGGATTTCCATACGGCTGCTGGAGCTGGCGTTGAGCAACCAGCTTTGCTGTTTGAGTCCATGCAGGAGGACTACAAATAATTCATGGTGGAATTGGAAGGTTTCAGTGACCTCCCTCCTTGCCGGCAGCTTGGTGTTCTCTCACAACACAGCTGGTACTTTTACAAGGATGTAAAGTAGATTACTCTTTTATACCAAGCTATCAAATTTAGTTAAAAACACCCCAAAACAAACCCTTAGCTCAAATGTGTTTGGTCAAGAAAATATCCCTAACCACACATCAAAACTTTGTTATGAATACAGCATGGGTTTGGCTGGTTTTACTTTGCTATTAGGAAATCAGAGTTACTTATTTCCCCTAAAAATAACGGCACAAGAGAGGGGTTTGTGGAAAGGGAAGGTGGTCAGGGGACAGCTGTGGCAGCACCAGGGGCTGGGGCTGGCTGGGCACAGGGCAGGACCTGTTGCTGTGGACTGGCTGCTGGTGAGCAAAGCCCTGAGCCTGTGCCAGGAGCCAGAGGGAGCTGGGGACACTTCTCCAATCCTTGGGGGAAACTTCATCATCCCAGCCATGGCACAGAACACAGGCGTGCTCTGAGAGAGGGCAGGGCAGGGCTGCTGCTGACACGTCCTTTGGCAGCACCATAACACAGCAGAGGCAGCACTGTCTGCTGTGACACTGAGCGCTGTCTTTGCCTCGCGTGTCACCAGCTCAGTTGTTTGCTGGCTGCTCAAGGAGAGGCTTTGATCAGCGCTTAACAGTCGGTCTGTTTTTGTCAAAGACAAGACTCGTGTCACGTCTCTGCTTGTAACTCTGGAGCAGAATTTGCCTCGGTGGAACAAGGCTGGTAGGTGCTGTGTAGAGTTGGATGTTGTCACTTTGGCTGGTGCAGAAGGGTCGTGGCACCATGTCCTGTCACACACAAGTGAATCAAAGTGGAGAGGGACGGGCTGGTTTTGTCACTGAGCTGCCCTGCTCCACAGGAACTTCCAGTTCCCAACTTCCAGGGAACTTTCAGTCCCCTGGAACTCCCAGTGCACCTGCAGCTCCCACTGGGGATGACTGGGCTCTCCCTGCCGTTACCTGCTCCTGAAAAGAGCAGCTGAGAGGACATTTAATTTTTTATATTCGGAGAAATTCAGCTTTGCCTGTGTACGTTAGGATGCAGGAATTCCCACCACCCTCAGCTGTACCCTGGTATGGGTGAAGGTGAGTAGAAGACAAAGCAGAAGGTGATTTTTCTCTTTAAGGTCTGATGCAGAACTAGAGCGTTTCCCCCTAAAATAACCCAGTGCTTGTCTGTGCAGAGCCATGGAGCCATTAGTAGCAGAGTTTTTCACAGAATTGTACAATCTCCTGAGCTGGAAGGGATCCCCAAGGATCATGAAAACCCTGCACAGACACACCCCAACAATCCCAGCCTGTCCCTGACAGCATTGTCCAAATGTTCCTGCAGCTCTGGCAGCCTTGGGGCCAGGGAGCCTGGGCAGTGCCCCAGCACCTTTAGGGGAAAAACCTTTCCCTGAGCTCCGTCCCAACCTCTGACACAGCTCCAGCAGTTCCTGGGTCCTGCTCCTGCTCCCAGAGCGCAGAGGTTGATGCTGTTCCTCAGGAGGAAGCTGCAGATGGGGGTGAGGGGATTTTTTGGGGTTGATTCTTGGTACTGACAAAGGCCAAGAGTTGAGGTGGCTCTAACCAACCTTTAATTACTGAGTAAATGAGTGCTGGAGGTTTTGTCACACCCAGGAGTTGATAAAGAGCCTGGCATGGAGCTCCTGTAGCACCTGCCCAGGTCCTTGGGCGTGCTGGGACACGAAACCCTGCAGATTTGGGTGCTCTTTGCAGAGGAAGAGTTGAATCAGTTCTAAGCAGTTTAGTCTGGGGTTTAGCCATGACTTTCTCCTCTCTCGGCGCTGTCTCGAAATGGGGTTGTACAGTGGTTTCCCAACTGGAGCTGGATTAGAGCTGCTCTGTGGTTCAGTACCTGCTGCACAGGTTTGACTTCTGTCTCAGGCAGTTCTGCTTTTGCTTTCACCCCTCGAGAAGGCGCTGTCAGTCGAGTGAGGCTCTGTGGTGAGCGAGGGAGGAGCAGAGAGCAGGGCTGGAGGAAGGGTTTGGTTTAATCGGCGCCTTGGAGCGCAGCGCCGGCTTTGTAGGGCGTGTTGGAGGCCCTGGAACCCCCAAACCTGTCCAGAATTTGTGCCTTAAATAGGATGGAGCTTGTGCTGCAGCCCTAAAGCTGCCCTGTGCTTTGTTTGCAGAAAGCTGTTCGTGGGTGGCCTGGACTGGAGCACGACACAAGGTGAGCAACGAGTGCTGCAGGCCTTGGGCTGTGGTGAAAAGCCAGCCTGGAGCTTTGAGCAGCATTGCTGTGGGGAGGAGAGGGGGCTGAGCCTCCTCTTCCTCCTCTGCTAATTAATAAACCTTGCTGTACAGACAGCTCAGATATATAATTATGTATATTTTTAATATATTTGTACTTTTAGGTTTATATTGTTTGGTGCTAAAGTTTCTGTCAGCTCAACAGACAACCCTTTTTATAATCACTTTCCTGCTATTTTCCATTTGTATAAATGGAAATAAACAGTTGTCTGCCATTTGTTTACAGGAAGTAAGATGTGATCATTTTCAAAAGATGAGTTTGAAGTTGTTTTCCCTGTTTGCTGATCTGTTGTCTCATAATTGCAAACACAGTCTGGTGCTGTTAATATCTGGTTCTGTTTAATATTTGCTTTTTTTTTCTTTAACAGAAACCCTTCGTAGCTACTTCTCCCAGTATGGAGAAGTTGTAGACTGTGTAATAATGAAAGACAAAACAACAAATCAATCTCGAGGATTTGGATTTGTCAAATTTAAAGATCCCAACTGTGTGGGAACAGTGCTGGCCAGCAGACCTCATACGTTAGATGGCCGAAACGTAAGTTCCTTTTGTGTTGTTATTTTTTCTCCTGCACCAGATTCAAAGATTTGCTTTAAATTCTGGCTCCTTATTTGCAGAGTGTCAGAATTAACCTGGTTGTTGGTTTAAATGATTTATTGTAAGGCAACTCTAACTCTGTGGTTTGTGTTGCTCTGAGGAGCTGCAGTCAGGGTTCAGCTGCCACAAATGTAACATTTAGAGCAAAACCCTGCGTGCTGAGGTCTGACCAAACTGGAACTTCTTCCAGATTGATCCAAAGCCATGCACACCTCGGGGGATGCAGCCAGAGCGGACACGGCCGAAGGAAGGATGGGTAAGGAAAGATCCCTCTGTGTCCTCCTCTTGAATTCCTCTGGGTTATATCCATGATTTAAAGGCAGAAGTCCTGCCTGTATCCGAGTTCTCTTGAATTCCTCTGGGTTATATCCGTGATTTAAAGGCAGAAGTCCTGCCTGTATCTGAGTTCTCTTGAATTCCTCTGGGTTATATCTGTGTTTTAAAGGCAGAAGTCCTGCCTGTATCCGAGTTCTCTTGAATTCCTCTGGGTTATATCCATATTTTAAAGGCAGAAGTCTGTACACAGAACTCAAGTGTCAATTTTATTCCCAAAAGTTGTCTTTTACTCAGATTTCCGTGGGCAGGCCCTGCACAGAGCAGTGCCAGTTTGGGTGTGGTGTTCCCCAAGCTCTCAGCGATGCTTTTAGTGCAGCTCTTCAGATCTGAGAGCAGTGTCTGGAGGGGCACGGGCAGGGCTGATGCTGTTCCAGCCCACTCCACAGCCTGCAGATTTCAGTGTAAAATGAGTCAGTGGCCTCACAACACAGGCCCTGGATTCCTCTGAAGAACAGGGGACACCAAACCTCTGAGCTCAGAACATTCCTCTCTTTTGTGCCTTCAGGAGCTCTCCCCTCAGCCAGAGCCCACTGTTCATGGTTCAGTGTAAAATGCTAGAAGCAGCCCCCCTTATTATCCTTCTGACTGAATTTTCTCCTCCTTGATTTAGCAGAAAGGATCCAGGAGCGATAACAATAAATCCAATAAAATTTTTGTTGGTGGGATTCCTCATAACTGTGGCGAGACAGAGCTCAGGGAATACTTCAAGAAGTTCGGAGTGGTGAGTCCTGGGGGGAAGGTGCCTCCCCTCCCTGCTGCCTCCTCTCACATTCCCTCAAGCTGTCAAATTTTGGGGTAATTTGGACAAATTGCTGGAGGGGCACCTGAAGCATTTTGTGAGAAACTGTAGTGAGCATTCATCATCTGGAAATGTCCCTTGGCAGAACCCGCTGCTCGTGTGGAGTTTTCTTTGCTGCTTCTGTCTCCTCATGTTTAAATCTACCTGATGCATTATTCTGTCCCTTCTTCCAAAAACTCCTGAGGTGGCTTAAGAATGATTTTTTTAATTATAATTATTATTGTTTCCACCCCTCCCCCCCTTTCTCTTGATAACTTTCAGCCGGGCAATTAAAAATGTCTGCTGATTATTTTTTGGGAGCAGTGAGTCTCTCAATGGGCTGAGTTTTAAGATCCTGGTATTTGTCTGTGTGTACAGATCGGTTAAATTTGGGTCTCCTGCCATTATATTTTATATATGTATATATATATATATTATATATATTTTGGGAGCAGTAGCTGCTTTCAAACCATCTGGAATCTCAGTTCTGGTGTCCCTAGAACCTCCATGCTGAGACAAACTGCTCCTCCTGCACCTTCTTTAATTCAGTTTGTAACCTTGGACTGAAATTGCTGTCTTCTGTGTTATGTTTTTATTTCCTTTTTATTTAGTTTTAACTCCCATTTATCCCAGCTCTCACTGCGAGTTAAATATGGTAAATGACTGAATTAAATAATAAGTTTGAGGAAGTTAAGGATTGCCTGAGTTAAATTCAGGACTGCTGGTAAAAATCAACTTGACTGGCATTTAGTGTAGTTTTTGATACTTTTTTCAATAACCTTTTTCTGATATTTCTTAGTGGCAAAAAAAATACAATTTATTGAGAAACAAATCCTTAAATTTACCAAGAGTTAAATCAATGTTTAAAATTCCCTTAAGATAATCTACTTAAAACTCAAAAAACAACAGCTAACAACTGTTTCTTTAGCTTGAAAAGCTGCAGTAGAATAATAATAAAAAGCAGGGAGCACGTTCCACAGCTGTGGGATGTAGTTTCTAAAGGCTCTTCCTCACAGACTTGGCTTTCCAGCTGTGCCCTGGATGCTGGGGAGATACAGGGTTTGTCCTGCAGATGTAGAAGGCAACAGCCACAACTGTAAGTGCCCTTCAGAGTAAGTAGTAGCACTTTGATCATAGTACAGAAATCAGAAAAACCTTCCTGGAGTAGAAATCAGAAAAATCTTCCTGGAGTAGAAATCAGAAAAACTCCTGGAGTTGTAACGAGCCCCCTTGGAGCAGTGGGGTCTCACAAATGTTTTTGTGGCCACCAGAGTGAAGAGCCCAAGGCAGGCAGGGGTTTTTAGCCCTGATAATTGCTAAATAATTAAGGCCAGGATGAAGAGGGTCCAAAGGGAGCAGGGGAGGGACAAATCTGGCTCTGATTGTCCCTTGTCCCATGTCCCAGCCCCAGCTGGGAGCATCCACTGGGCTGTGCTCAAGTGAGTGCAGCAACTCACACCCGAATATTTTCTAGCTGTTAGTAAAGAGAAAATCGTGTCAGACTTTAAACTCATTTTTATTCACGAGTAAAAATATCCTAAGATTATCTTTGAGATAAAATCCACAAAATCACACTCATTTTGTGAGCACTTTGTGCATCTGAGAGGTTTCAGAGCCGTTCCCTTCAGCTGTTTTAATGTTGACATAAACATTACACCTCAGGTTTTGTTGAAATTGTAGCTCACTGTGGTGCTCATTCCGAGAATAATCCTGAAGCCCTTGAACAGCTTGCAATTTCCATTTTTGCTTTTTTTAGGTTAAATTCACACTGATACTGCTCATCCAGAACTTAGAGGGGTTTTGTAAAGCTGTTTGGTGCTCTGGGCCTCTCTGGTGCTCCAGTAATTCAATCAGAGGAACCCTGCACGTTCCTAAAGGTGCCTGCAGCTCAAGCTGCTTTCCATGAAAAGTGAAAATGATTAAAAATAGGGAAAAATCCTGTTTTAAAAAGCTACACTGATGAGTTGTTGGAAAACAAACCTTTGGGGCGTGTAATAAGCCACAGAGTGGATACAAATAATACAAAACCTCGATGTTAAATTAAAATATTAAGTGTGATGAGCCAGTAGAGATGAACTCAGGCTTTCTAAACTCCCAGGAAGAGCCATAGTCGGTGTTTTTGTGCTGTTGCTGGGCTGGAGGCTGCAGCTGGGTTGTGCTTTGTGGGTAGAGAGCAGGAACCAGCCCGTGGTGCCTGTTCCAGCCCTCCCCTGGCAGCACAGGGAGTAGAATTTCCCTTCTCTCTTCCAGGTCACTGAAGTTGTAATGATCTATGACGCAGAGAAACAGAGGCCCCGAGGTAAAGGCTGATCTAGTTTGTCCTTGAAATTTCTTCATACTCTGCTATAGTCAGATGGCAAACTATTTCACACCATCAGAAAAGGTAGATTTTTTTTTTTCCCTATGTTGCCTCAGGAAAAAGAATAATTCACTGGGCAAACATCACTTCAAGTCTAGACTCTTCATCTCCAGCTTCACTTGTGTCTGTGCATTTCAACTCAGATGTTTCATGCTCATTGATGGGTTGGGGTTTTTTTTTTTTATAGTTGAATGAAATTTGATTCTTGAGCCACTCCTGTGGCTTAAGGTACTTTTGAGGGGGGAAAAAATAAGCAGATTTTCCTCCTGTTCCTCATGAAAGGTACGTTGGGTCTCTAAGTGCATGTGGGGTGCTCCAGGCAGAGCACGAGACAGGACAGAATCCATCCATCACCTGCTTTTTGTTTTGGTTAATGGCTTCACCTCAAACTAAAGAAAAACTCCTCCTAAACATCACAAAATAATTCTGAAATATATATATACATGTATCTTTTTAGTTGGGATATACAACCCCTGTATACCAGATTGCTTTTGAAGAGGGGAGGGGGAAAAAAAAAACCCCAAAAAACCTGAAAGATTCACGAGATATTGAATCAAGCTGGGAACCTTTGGTCAAAATATGAAGCAATTCCATGTCACCCCCATCCCTTTGCATCCACCACCTGTTTGCCAAGGAAGAGGCAATATTTTGGCACGTGAAGCTTAGCTGTGCTCCCACCCTGTAGCATGTTGGACATGCTAGAGAATAGTTTGCCATCTGAACTTTTCATTTCTCTTCTGCCTCATTATTAAGAAATATATCCTTCACTTCATATTTATTAAGCTGTTAAGTCTTAGTTTTATTTTTAATTTAGACATACATCCTTAGTGACATATTTAAGTGTTTCATAGTAAAGTATGGTAATGTTAAGTAAGTTCTTTTTTTGTTTCTTTTCTCTCTGTGAATTGTTTGACTGTGATTAACGATATCTCTTTAGATTTCTTCTCTCTAGGTGATAATTTATCACAGAGGTACAGGCCAGTTCCGCAGTCAGAGGAGGGACGGGCTTTGTCTTTTATTGGAGTGTAAACGAAGTTTCAATATATTTGTTTTTTTTTTTGTTTTCTTGCTTTAGCTATCCTAATCTTCTTCCAACAGATACCTTTGATTTAAGCAGCACATAAATTCATCTGTTTCAGTGCTCTAGAGCAGCTGGTTTTGGGTAGAGGAGACAAAGGCATCCGAATGTGATTTGGGGCTGAAGTTCTGAAATATTTCAGTAATTTCTGTATCATCTCTATCTTTGCAATATTTAATCCCAGCCTTGCAGCCTCTGTGCAAAAGGTGCTTCAACATCATGCCTGCTCTGGATTAATCCTGTCTCAATTAATGGCTTCTCTGCTTCAAGCTTACTAAAAACAGGCAAAGGAGGGCTTGGGGTGCAAAGCACAAGTGCCAGGTGGGGAAGGGTTGTGTCTCTGCCCACAGAAGAATTCCTCCCCTAATTCATCAGACTTCTTGAGCACTTCTTGAGTCCTGTCTCTCTGCCTTTCCTTTCTGTGCTGTTCCAGGCTTTTTTTAGTGTGCTGACTAACAGTCATCTCCCAAAATGGCCTTGGCAGTCCCTGGAGGGTGCTAGGAAAAATTCTTCGAGTTTGTGTTGGGAACTCCTGGTTGTGCATCCCAGAACACATTTTCTCTTGACTTCTCTGTGTTCTCTTGCTGCTCTGTCCCCTTATCCTTTTAATGACTATTTATAAAATTCCAGAGGCCACTTCAGTGCCATCCCTCCTCACACTCTTCTGAATTTTGCCTTTTCCCATTCACTTTACCACCCTTCTTTGGAAGTGCACCTTGGTTTAGTGGTAGGAGGAGGGAAAATGATCCCTGTAGGAGAACCCATCCACCTCCAGCTCCTCAGGAGGCACCAAACTCTCAGGTGATGTCCTTGAGGAGCTGGCTGGGGTCAGGTATCCCCCTGAGCTTTGCTTCCTCCCAGTCCTGCCTGCTCTGCCTCATCCAGGCTCTTCCCCAGCCCCAGCACAGCCGTGTCACACTTCTGAGGAGCAAAGTGGCTTTGGGGCAGTCCCAGCCTCCCCTGGGTCCTGTTCTTGGCCAAGCCAGCAGCCAGGAAGGCATTTCCAGGTTCTGGCTGTGTCTGTTCCCCTCCTCCCGTGGCTGCAGAGCTGTCACTGTGCTCTGGTGCTCTTGGATTCCTGCTGGGTGCAGTTCATTTCTCCAGCCTCTACAGAGTCCTGTCCTTCAGAAACTGCAGGTGGTGGGTTTCATCACTTCTGCTCAAAAAAAACTTCACCTCTACTCTGATTTCTTCACTCTTCCTTATCTTGTGCTGCCTGACCCTTTTAAATCCCCTTTTTAAAATTTATTTCCTCAACGACCTCTTGCTCTCTCTGTTCCACCCCTCCATCCCCATCCCACAATCCGTCCCCCTCCTTTAGCTTTGGAATCAAATTTAACAACAACCTTCACATTCAGATGGACCCCGTTGTTTTTCTTCCCCATCTCTTTTTTAGACAAAGGCTGGAACACCAAACGTGATTTAAATACAAACACTTTTCCTTTGGCTCCAACACTCGGATTTCTGGTTAACTCAGACAAATATATTGTGATGAAATGCTGCCCTCAGCTTCGAGGCTGCTTTCATCACAGCTCCACAAAACTTCGTTTATACTGCCAGTCTCTTGTGTGTGGGAAATGCCAAGTTTTTTCCTTTTTATTTTCAGTTTATTTTAGTGATGTCTTTTGCTCTTGTTGCTGACAGCAGAATTTGACCTGCTGGAATCTATTTTGGCCTGTATCTTTGTGTATTTTTATATATATATATATATATATAAACTTTCTCTACACTAGGCCTCTTTGGGCTTACCCAACGCAGTTGGATAAGCGTGGAGAGACATTCCTGTGCTAGATCCTGTATTCTGTAACGCTTTAGAGCAAGATTTGGCTGCTGTCAGCACTAGCTGCAAAGCAAAACGCAAACCAAGGGGGAAATCTTGGGTTTCAGAAAAGCAGAACCGCATCCATGTTCCATAAACGCTTCCCACGCCGCACCTCGGGTTTCTTTTCTAATTTTTTACTGCTCTCCCCCCTTTCCCCCTCTCCGTAGCTGATCCAAAGAATGGCACAACTCCTGTACTGCATGTGTCCCTCCCTGCCCTGGGTTGTCCCCACCAGCAGCCAGGGGGTGATGGCATGAAGCAGCCGCCGTGTCCTGGGGATTAACCACTATTTTGCCACTCTCTCGGCTGTGTCAGCAGCTACAACCTGCGTGCAGAGGTTCTCAGAGTCACCTCCAAAAGGGGGAGCTTTGCCTCCTTCCCCAGAGTTTTCTCCGAGCTGCCAGCAGCCAGGGCTGTGCTCAGGGGGAAGGGAATGAGCCGCCTGTCGTTGGGGGCAGAAAGGAGTGGGGATTTGTGTGGATTTTCAAAAGGAAACCAACAGGAAATACAAGAAATTAAACAGATTCAGGACGTGGCAGCAAGGCCACGTTGTGTGTGAGCAGCACCTCGCAGGGGGTTGTGTTGGGAAGGAGTAACACCCGTTCCCTGCTTTTCCTCCAAGGTGTGGAAAACTTGAGAACCTCTGATGTAGGTTGTTAGTTCCTGAAGCTTCTCATTCATCCATGGAGTGGTAAAATTCCTCATGCTTTAACAGCTACATTTCAAAACTAACTCTCTTATTTTCCACGGAAAATATTCCCTAACTGGAAGCTGGGCTAAGGGATTGGGAGCAAGTTGCTTTGCAGCTTTGGGGAACAGGGATATCTGATAGGTTTTCCTTGGGAAACTAGGCTGAATCAAAGGGAGGAGCAGCAAAGTTGCTTGACTTCAATCTGCTGTCCCACAAGTATTTTGATTTTAGCAGTTTTTTTCCATTTCCTGGTAGGTGGATGAGGAATAAAATCAAATTAAAAGCCGGTTAACGAGCTCAGTTCGAAGCTGCATGCGCGCAATCGAGACGAGGCACTAAAGCCTCTTCACAGGAAGTATCCATTGCAATTTCCTCAGAGTTTTTATGCCAATTGAACACAAGTGTCGTTATCTGAAACCCCTGCTTGAACCCTTGGTCTGCCCCTAATACTGTTCATCATCCTGTTTTGTGTCACAACACCCTGCTACCTTGATTCACTCTTCGTCGTTGGCTAGGTTTTGGATTTATTACTTTCGAGGACGAACAATCAGTGGACCAGGCTGTCAACATGCATTTTCACGACATCATGGGCAAAAAAGTGTGTAGTTGTAGTTTTATTTTACCTTAAGAAAGAACCAAGTCTTGGGCAACGAACGATTTCACTGGGGAATCCAGCTTTAAGGGTGATGGGAGGGCGCAGCAGTCCAAATTCAAATTTATCCACGGAGGTGGGGAAAGTCTGAGTTTGCTGGAGAAGGGGAGGTGAGATGGGGGCAGCCTGGGGAAGGGAGGGTTTGGAAGCCTGAGGATTCAGGCTGTGGGCTCTGCTCGGGGTGAGGCCTTGTTTGTACAGACCTGGGGGCTGCTCTGGCTGAGCAGATAAACTGGGATTGGTATCACTGGGATGAACTGGTGCTCGCTGCCTCTGCTGTGAGCACTGCTGTGGTGCAGGGAAAGGAATCAGTGAATTCCAGCTGTTGGAAAAGCAGAATCCCAGTGAAATCCGAGTTGTTCAAGGCTTGGTTTAAGATACCACTCCTTCAGATGTGTACTCGATGCTCAAATCTCGAGGTGGTGGCAGACAATCTGCTTTATATAATCTTAAACTTTAAAAGAAAAAAGGGAGGAAAAAAAAAACATCCTGAAGGATTGGTTTTTTAAAAAATTGGGTCACTTACTGTGAAACTTTGATACCAACCCACGTACTCTATATAGTATTTAACCACAATGCAGTTAAGTGACCTCTGGTTGTTTCATCTTCATACTGTGTTGTCAGCAAACGGGGCTTGGATAGGGAGGGATTTTTTAGGCTCCTTTGATGTTACTCAGCAAGGAACATGCTTTTACCTGTGGAAAAAAAAAGAAACAACAAACCTAAAAGCAAAAGAAATTGTTGCAGGACACCCAAGTTTTATATAGAGAGAAAAGAGGGATTTAAAGAAAAATGAACCACAGGAAATTCTGGTAAATTTAAGTCCTTGCACAGCTTTAGGATATATCCTATTTTAAACTAAATGTTAAATCTGATAAACTTAGAGTCAGGGGGTTCAGGGAGACACAGAAGGTTCTCACAATCCTTAAATTATTACATTGTTTGAGCTTTTATGTGGTGATATTTCATAAATATCCTTAGCTAGCAGGAGACATCAGTGCAGTTCTGGTTCATTTTGCAGTGTAATAATGCCTTCAATTCCTCTGAATTTGTTTTGGGGTGGAGGGCAGGGTGGTTTTCCTGAAAATGGAATAAAGGAATGTGCTGGGGGGATCCAGAACATCAGTTCTTGGTTCCTGGTGTGAGCAGCAAATCACACAGGGCTGTGCAAGGATCGCCTGTGTCCCCCCAATTCCCTGATCTGCCCTTGGAATTGCCTTCAGCGAGCCCTAAAATGGGAGCAACTGTGGAAAAAAAGAAAAAAAAACAACCTAAAAGCAAAAGAAATTGTTGCAGGACACCCAAGTTTTATATAGAGAGAAAAAAGTGATTTAAAGAAAAATGAACCACAGGAAATTCTGGTAAATTTAAGTCCTTGCACAGCTTTAGGATAGATCCAGATTTTAAACTAAATGTTTAAATAAACACCCACGAGGTGCTGGGAGAGGGTGGAGAGCCCAGGGGGAGCCTGCAGGTGTCACCTCAGTGCTGCTGGCTTTGGGACACCGCGCTGGAACTCGGAGTCCTCAGTGTTCCCCAAGCAAACCCAATTCCAAACTGAAATATTTGATTTTTGCCTGTTTTCCCCCCCTTTCAGTGACCACAAAAAGCAGGATTCAGGGATTTTTAGCTCAGAGTAACAGAGCTGCAGGTGTGAAATTCGAGCCTCCCTATTGCACAGGGAATTTTCAGTCCTCACTTTGGCAGTTCCCCGCTTCCAAGTGTGCACTGAAAAATTAATGGGATTCTTCCACCAGGATTAATGAGCTCCAGATCCCCTGCTCTCTCCTTCACTGCCTAATCATGCCTGCTTTAAAAATGGTATTTCTGTCTTTTTGGTAATTAAAAAGGTATTGCTGAAATGAATCCATATGTTGTTGAAAAGGGAGGGGGGTGAAATTAAAATTGCAAGAAGGCCTCTGCTTTTGTAAGCAATAACCGAATTCCCTCAAGGCAAATGTGTTAAGACTCATTAATTTGAGTCCTTTGAAAAATTCCCTTGGTTCCTCTCTGGAAGGGCCTTGAGCTGACAGAGATTTGGTTACTGTCATGTCTCATGTCCTTGGGGCATTGGCAAGGGGGGTGTGAGGGGCTTTGTCCTTGCCTTGTGCCTGTTTCCTGTTTGTTCTCCGACATGAATGGCTTTTAAGACACGGCAGGAAGAATTCTGAATACTTTATTTTCCATACTACTCAGGCCCATTGATGATTGAGAATTATTTTCTTTGTACTCTGGCACCCATTAAAATTAATCATGAAATGAGAAAAAAAAAAGCCTCGAATTCAGCGAGTGCTGAGAGGGTTTCATTAAATCAGAACTGGATTTTTTTTGAGAGGTTTATGTTGAATGTGCAGCTTATTTTAAGTAGGTCAAACGCACTTATTCCATGGCTGGGAACACTAGGACATTTTATCTTGGAATGAAATAAGTTAAGCACTGTGGTTACTAATTTTTAAAACAGGAGGGGTTTTGTCACTGACTTAACACAGTATGAAGATTTGCTTCTTATTGACTCAACTGTCCATTTTTATTACTTGCATGTTTGTTTACTTTTTTGTTAGATGTAATGTAAGATTCTCTTATCACATCCATTCCCTCTGACATTGTTTGAGTTAACTGAGATTCTTTAAGCGTTAGCCTGGGGAAGGTAAGTCTTTATCTTCCATTAGACATTTAAATAAAATCTTAAGTTTAAAAAAAAAAAAAAGACAACAATACAAAAAAAAGATACCAAACAAATGTGTGTTTCTCAGGTATGAGCAGAGCTGAAATTGCAGTTAGCTGGGGTGGGTTAAAGTGTCACTTCCAAACGGACCCCAAACATGTTTGGTTAAAGCATTAGTACCCTTTTTCAGAGCAGCCTCTTCACTCAAAATTCTGGTTTTTTTAACTGAAAACATCATCTTCATATCTCCTGCCTTGAACATGAAATCAGTCTGTCCTTAATGTCCAAGATTGTGCTGTTTGCAGTGCAGAGCTGCTGTAAGAGGGTACTGCTGTTTTAAGATTCAAGCCAACGAGACCGAAGCGATTTTTAGGCTGCTTTTCTCGGAATCCCTCGACAGTAGGACTCGTAATGCCTTACCATCACCTACACTGTACCTGAGAAACATTGTTAAATTACTGGCCTTTAAGTTTTAATCATTAAGTACTTAGACATAAGTCATAAGATGCTAAGTGTAGCCTTAAGCGTTAACTGCGGGTGTGTGTGCGGGGCCGGGGGGCGCGGGGCCGCCGCCGCCCCGCTGAGCGCCGCCTCTCTTTGTCCAGGTGGAGGTGAAACGTGCTGAGCCTCGGGACAGCAAGAGCCAGACTCCGGGGCCACCAGGGGCCAGCCAGTGGGGGAGCAGGATCATGCCAAGCGCTGCCAACGGCTGGGCAGGGCAGCCCCCTCCCACCTGGCAGCAGGGATACGGCCCCCAAGGTACTGCCCTCACACCCCCAGCTCGCTGTGTTCTGGCCTAGGCGGCGTTTGCAGCTTTATCTGTTTGATAGCAGGGGTGAATTCCCACCCCCACAGTCCTTACCGAGGTTTCTGCACTGCTTTTCCCAAAAATCTGTTTTGTTTGTGTCAGATCTGGAAGTGTGCTGGGTGTGCTTCACCTGCTCCCCAGGTCTGGAGGTGTCCCAGGTGTGCTTCACCTCCTCCCCAGGTCTGGAAGTGTCCCAGGTGTGCTTCACCTGCTCCCCAGGTCTGGAGGTGTCCCGGGTGTGCTTCACCTGCTGCTCCCCAGGTCTGGAGGTGTCCCGGGTGTGCTTCACCTGCTGCTCCCCAGGTCTGGAGGTGTCCCAGGTGTGCTTCACCTGCTCCCCAGGTCTGGAGGTGTCCCAGGTGTGCTTCACCTCCTCCCCAGGTCTGGAAGTGTCCCAGGTGTGCTTCACCTGCTCCCCAGGTCTGGAGGTGTCCCAGGTGTGCTTCACCTGCTCCCCAGATCTGGAAGTGTCCCAGGTGTGCTTCACCTGCTCCCTTTGGAGCTGCCTCTCCCCACGTGGAATCCCCATGGATTTGAAGCTCCCAATTGCACAGGGAATTTTCAGGGCTTGGGAAGGCTCCAGGTGTGACTGCAGCTGTGCAGTGAGCTCTGCACAACACCCCAGATTTGACAAATTGGCTTGAAATACAGCTTTTCAAGGCTGAGTTTCAAAGGAAGTTCTCAGGAAAATCTGAAAGGGATGAGGGGGAGATGCATGGCCTTGCCTTTCAGTTTTATTGCCTGGGAAAGCAGCAGGAGCTCTGGTGCAGGGAGCACTCAGAGCACACCAGGAGCCCTGCAGGGCTCGGCAGCAGCCCGAGCTCGATGCCTGCAACCCCCCCTGAGATTCCAGAGGCAGGATAAACACGCTGAGTTCATCCAAAGACAATTTTGATAACTTGTGGAGAAATGCAGAGGGATAATTGAGTTGCTGTGACTTGCCAGCTCTGAGAGATGAGCAGTGTTCACCTGGGGGGCTGCAGGGAGTGTGGCTGCTCCCTCCCTGCTCCGAAGGATGGAAATGTAGCACTGGGATTGCTCCTTTCCCCACGGTGCTGATTAACTTGAAAGCTGCAGCCCAGGGTTGACATTGTGCACAGATGTGCTAATCTGCAAACTGAGGAACTCCCATTATTTTCCATGCAGTGATTAGTAGGGAAAATGATATCTGATCTCCTGAAAAGATTAATGTCAGAACAGACAGGAGATTTAGCCTTCAATCTCAGCACTGCGCAAGGGATGGGAAAGGCTTTTTATTAATGCTTCAAAAACTGCAAAAATAACTCGGATAAACCCGGTAGTAAATTAAGAATCCCTTGGATGTGTAGTCTGCTGGGGTTTTCTGGGTTTTTGTTCTCTGAAATGCTGTAGTTTCTTGCACTTGGTATGTGGCAGCTCTCAAATGCTCCATCTGATTTGGGGTTGGGAACTGCTGTCTTTCCTGAATTTGCTGAATGATTCAGAGTCTTTCCAGAATTGCACATTCAGAAATAGCCCCACAATGTTGCTTGGGCCATAAAAATAGCTCTGAGAGGGACACGGGGAGGATACCCAGTCTACCCCAGAGCCAAATCCCTCCTCTTGCATCATCCCTGCTCCGGAGTGCGCAGCTTTTCTGATGTCTGAGGCTCTTTTTTTGTTCTGTTGTAGGGATGTGGGTGCCAGCTGGACAGGCAATTGGTAAGTACATTATATGGGACCAATTCTGAAAGGAAAAAAATCCTTCCGAGCACGGGCGCAGCTTCTTTGAGCGTTCACAGCGATTTGTGGCTTTCTGTAGGATTTAACCTACATTTAAAAGCTTGATTGAATTTGTCCTGGAGGAACAGAGGGGAAGACAGTGGATTCTTAGCAGCTCAGTAATGGGAGCTGACACACATCCTGCTGTTGCAGCCACATTCATTTGTTATCGAGGGATTACATGCTAAACTGCAATTATTTACAGTGGGGATACTTGGAGGACAAATATTTCCCAAAGTGAGGATTCGTAGAAGGCTGAACCTGTGTTTGCAATCCTCACCCCATCTAGAGGAGGCTGATTCCAGCAGCAGCTCCTTGGCATTCATCTGCTTCAGTATTTTGGGTTTTTCTTCCTTTTGCAGGTGGATATGGACCCCCTCCTCCAGGCAGAGGAGCTCCTCCCCCACCACCACCATTTACCTCATACATCGTCTCCACACCTCCCGGGGGATTCCCGCCTCCACAAGGATTCCCACAGGGCTATGGCACCCCTCCACCATTTAGTAAGTGACCCCAAATTCAGCTTTTCCTCATTGTTTCCTGGACTTTGATTTCCCCCCGTGTTCCACTTATCCTTAATTATTTTTCCTAGATTATATATTCCGAGCTATAATTAATTATAGCGTTATTTTTTTTTCTTGGATTATTTTATTCTTGGATACAGTAATCGTTTCTATTCTCTAGTTTAAATCTGTGTTGCTAAATAAATTTTAGATACATTGTGTACCTTTGTTAGGACATCTGAGAGAAAACTTAGAGCTCCTGTGTTCCCCCTGTGTTCCACCTATCCTTAATGACTTTTCCTAGATTGTATATTCCAAGCTATAATTAACTATATTTATTATTTTCCTTGGATTATTTTATTCTTGGATACAATAGTCATTTCTATTCTCTAGTTTAAATCTGTGTTGCTAAATAAATTTTAGATACATTATGTACCTTTGTTAGGACATCTGAGAGAAAACTTGGAGCTCCTGTGTTCCCCCTGTGTTCCACCTATCCTTAATGACTTTTCCTAGATTGTATATTCTGAGCTATAATTAACTATATTTATTATTTTATTCTTGGATATAGTAATCATTTCTATTCTCTAGTTTAAATCTGTGTTGCTAAATAAATTTTAGATACATTGTGCACCTTTGTTAGGACATCTGAGAGAAAACTCAGAGCTCACTGCTGGTGACCTGGGCCAAACACAGTCAGGGCTTTTTGGAGGAGCTTAAGGAATTAAGGTCATAACTGGGGCTGGAATTACAAATAGGATTTTAGCACCTACCTTTCAAAAGTTTGTCGCAAACCTGGTTTAAAGAAGAAGATGGAAAAGAGCACCCAGTATCTGGAGATACTTTTTCCTCCTAAAATCTTGGACAATACAGCTTCCTCCTCATTTCTGCTGTCTGTGAGCTCAGAGTTTGGCCCCCAGTTGTGTTTTATCCCTTCCTCTGTGCTGCCTGCTGCAGCCTCTGCCTTTTCTGTGACATTTCTGCCACCTGTGCAAGGTGAGGTGCTGAGATCTTTGAACCAATTTTCGAGGTGAATCTCTGCAGCCACTGGTCACAAACACCTGAGGTTTAGTAGCCTTAAAATGTTTGGTTTAAATTGTTTTCTCTCTAAAGCCAAGCAGGATGTGGATGCTCACCTGTTGTGTCCCTGCAGGTTTTGGTTATGGTGCTCCACCTCCTCCACCTGACCAGTTTGCCCCCCCTGGAGTCCCCCCTCCTCCTGCCACTCCGGGGGCAGCTCCGCTCGCTTTTCCTCCTCCACCACCTCCATCTCAGGCAACTCAGGACATGAGCAAACCCCCGACTGCTCAGCCAGAATTCCCTTACAGTCAGTTTGGTGAGTAACTGCTGGGATTTATCCTCTTGCCCTTTATCCTAACTGTGTCCAACACTGCTGCAGGCACTTCTCCGGGATGGGAATGTTCCCACCAGCTCAAGCCATCCTTAAATCATGCACTATTCTAGCCAGAGGGAGTTTTCTTAGCTCTAAAGTGTTGCTTTTGTGCTGTAAAATAACCTTCAGGGATTCGTGCACTGCCAGGATGAATTCCTGCTTTCCACTCTCCCCAAACCTGTAGCTAAAACTTCCCACTCCAAGAGCTTCACAGAGCTTGTAGAGAACTTTTTTGTGTCTCCAGACCTTGGAGAACAGGCTTGAAGAGTAAGAGCAGCATGGAGAGACAGGCAGTGCATGTGTAAGGATCCAAACCAGCGCCTTTTCCTCCCTTTTCCCATCCCTTCCCCATTCCTCCCAAGCTGCAGCTCTCTCCAAAGCTTTGCTGTGCTCTGTAGGTAACTTTGAGGTACTGAGCTAACAAGGTTTAAACCAGGCAGGAAGTGCTACAAAAAAAAAACCAAATTCTTTTTGAAATTGCTGCACAAGTGCCTGTGCCCCAGAGTAAAATTGCTGCTGCGTCTCCCCGAGGGAGCTCAGAGGGAATTCTCATTCTCATCTTGCTCTTCTCAGCCCTGTTCTTCAGCAGTGCTCTCCAAATATCTCTACAGACACCTCTCCAAAGAGCTCTGTACTGTTATTTTTAAGGGATTTTAATTGGTCAGTTTTAACTCCTGAATTTTTCATGTACAGCCCCGTGGATTCAGGCTGTTCTCTGCTGGAACACGTTCTCCATGTGGCAGTGCTGCCTCAAGTTCCTGCAATGAGATGAAAACTCCACAAAATTTATTTAAATAGATAAAACTCAAAGTTCCAGCAATGTAAAGCAGCCTCTGAAGGAAGATGAGCCTTTGAGAGGTGTTTGTGAAGCAGCATTTTCTCATGTTGATGAGTTGGAAATGTTTTATTTGTTTCTTACCCAGCTGATTTCACGGATAGTTTTACCCTTGTGACTCAGGAAGTTTTTCTTGTTCTGCCAGAACTTGGCTCTTTGCAGACTCTTTTTAGAGTGGGTTGGACCCTTCTGAATAAAACACAAATCCCTGCACAGGCAGTTCCAGTCAGGGAGGAGCCAGAGTTTGTGAGGTGTTGGAAGTTTAGGAAGGATCTGATGGAGAAGAATTTGATGGAGAATTCTTCATCTGGAGCTGTAGTGGCAGGACAAGGGGAATGGCTTTGATCTGGAAAAGAGTAAATTTAGACTGGATATTAGAGAAAACCTCACTGTGAGGGTGGTGAGGCCCTGGAATGGTTTCCCAGAGAAGCTGTGGCTGCTCCGTCCCTGGAAGTGTCCCTGATTTGCATATATTTGCATAAATGTGTAAAGCTTGTGGGCTTTAAAGAGCCACAGAGTTCCCTAATGAGCATAAGGCACTGTAAGGTTTGTGCTGAGCAGTGTCCTAAACCCTTCAGCGTGTGCACCCGGGACGAGTGTCAGCACCAACACTCACCCTGCAAAATCAAATTAATTAATTACAGTCATTTAAAACAATTAAAAACTCATTACCTCCATGCAGGGCGCTCTCGAGGCTTGTCCTTGCAGTCCCCTCAGCTCTCACTGGGATGGGTTTGTCACTCCAGACCCTTCAGGGCACACCCCAAAGCTTTGTGTGCACCCCAAGGTCAGACTGAGAGGGAGAGGAGCTTCAGGCAGGTCCCTGGGACCTGAGAATTCCCTGGGGGAGAGGGTGAGACCCAGGGATGGGCTCAGGTGTTGGGGTTTGAGGCAGGGATGGGGCTCAGGTGTTGGGGTTTGGGGCAGGGCAGGGCTCAGGTGTTGGGGTTTGGGGCAGGGCAGGGCTCAGGTGTTGGGCTTTGGAGCTCAGGTGTTGGGGTTTGGGGCAGGACAGGGCTCAGGTGTTGGGGTTTGTGTCAGGGCAGGGCTCAGATGTTGGGGTTTGGGGCAGGGATGGGGCTCAGGTGTTGGGGTTTGGGGCAGGACAGGGCTCAGGTGTTGGGGTTTGGGGCTCAGGTGTTGGGGTTTGGGGCAGGGCAGGGCTCAGGTGTTGGGGTTTGGGGCAGGGCAGGGATGGGGCTCAGGTGTTGGGGTTTGTCAGGGCAGGGATGGGGCTCAGGTGTTGGGCTTTGGGGCAGGGCAGAGCAGCTCTTTGAGCTGGGTGAATCCCCCAGGGAGCTGTGCCTGTCTCTGCTCACTCTCCAGGCTTTATCCTGGTGATTGATCCGAGTTTGCAGGGTTTAATCCGGGCTCAAACCTCAGAACTGGCACAGCCCAGGGGAAAAACCCCGCAGGGAGCTGTGCCTGCCTCTGCTCACTCCCTCAGCCTGGCCAGGCTTTATCCTGGTGACTGAGCCGGGTTTGCAGGGTTTGATCCGGGCTCAAACCTCACACCTGGCACAGCCCAGGGGAGCAGAGGGGCTGGAGCAGGCGCAGGGAGGGCACAGAGCCCTGAGTGCCTGTGCAGGTCTGTGCTGTGCCTTCCCTTCACCCTGAACAGCCCGAGCCCTGTCTGAGCTGTGCTTTGCACCTCTGTGTGCAGGGACAGCCACTCCAGGGCTGCTTCTCCTCTCCCAGCCTCACCCCTTGGCAAACAACCCCTCTGCAGTTCTGTGTGCCTGCGTATCTGTGTCTGAACAAATGCCAGGAGCAGCATTTGGAGCTCCCAGAGCCTGAGCTCGCTGTGTTTTAGTGCTCATTAGTGCCAGCAAGTCCTGAGGGACAGGCAGAGCTGGAAATTGAACTGCTGGAGACGTGCTAAGAGACTTTGTTTGGGATTAAGAGAGTTAAACCTGCTCTAAGCCTGCACAGAGAGAGGCAGCACTGCAGAAAATGCTCTTGGTAATTAGGAGCCTTAATAGCATCTTTCAGAGCAGGGGCTGGCACTGATGCCAGGATTAAGAGTCATATTTAATTATGAGAATTTGAATTAAATTTCTCAATTCCTCAGTCGTCTTAATTTACATCTAGTTGTAAATTTTGTGTTGGTAGCAGGAATTCCAGCCAGTCTTTCCTCTTGGAAAGAAAACACCTGTTTTTTGTCCCTGTCCTTAAATTCTGCTCACCCCAGAGTGGTCTGTGGTGCAGGTCCCAATATTTATGTGTGTTTTGAAAGGGAATTGTAGGATTGTCTGTTCAGTGCAGGAAGATTTTTAAGTGTGCAAAGCCAAAATCTGATTTGTACATCCTCAGTGTGAGAGGTTTCAATGAAAACTTCCCAGCTCCATCTCTCACCTGTGCTGGATCTGACAGCTTTTAGCCAATAAAACCCCAAACTGATCAAAATCAAACTCAAACTGATCCCAGGCACCCCAGAGCTGTGAGCAGAGCTGCCAGCCTGGCTGGGATCACCCTGAACACAGCTCCCCCTTCCTGCACACCTTTCCCTTCTGCTTTTTGCCCATTTTCTTTGGAAATGGAAGAGGAAGGAAAATCCCTGGAGCTGCTGCTCCTCCAGGGTGTGTTTCTGGGAGGGAGCAGTGGGACTGTGGCTGCTCCTGAAGCTCACCCTGTGCCTTTCCCTCCTCCCCAGGGTACGGGCAAGACTTGAGCGGGTTTGGACAAGGTTTCTCTGACCCCAGCCTGGCTGGGATTACCCCAAACACAGCTCCCCCTTCCTGCACACCTTTCCCTTCTGCTCTTTGCCCATTTTCTCTGGAAATGGAAGAGGAAGGAAAATCCCTGCAGGACCCCAGAGCTGCTGCTCCTCTGGGATGTGTTTTGTTCCTGGGAGGGAGCGGTGTCAGTTTGGGACTGTGGCTGCTCCTGAAACTCGCCCTGTGCCTTTCCCCTCTCCCCAGGGTACGGGCAAGACTTGAGTGGGTTTGGACAAAGTTTCTTTGATCCCAGCTTGGCTGGGATCACCCCAAACCCAACTCCCCCTTCCTGCACACCTTTCCCTTCTGCTCTTCGCCCATTTTCTCTTCGAGGAAGGAAAATCCCTGGAGCTGCTGCTCCTCCAGGGTGTGTTCCTGGGAGGGAGCAGTGGGACTGTGGCTGCCCCTGAAGCTCACCCTGTGCTTTTCCCTTCTTCCCGGGGTATGGGCAAGACTTGAGCGGGTTTGGGCAAGGTTTCTCTGATCCCAGCTTGGCTGGGATCACCCCAGACACAGCTCCCCTTCCTGCACACCTTTCCTTTCCGCTTTTTGCCCATTTCCTCTGGAAATGGAAGAGGAAGGAAAATCCCTGCAGGACCCCGGAGCTGCTGCTCCTCCCGGGCCTTGTTCCGGGGTGTGTTCCTGGGAAGGGGTGGTGTCAGCGGTGGGGTGTCAGCTGTGGGACTGTGGCTGCTCCTGAAGCTCACCCTGTGCCTTTCCCTCCTCCCCAGGGTACGGGCAAGACTTGAGCGGGTTTGGACAAGGTTTCTCTGACCCCAGCCAGCAGCCCCCTCCCTACGGAGGCCCCTCGGTGCAGCCCTCCAGCGGCCCCCCGGCCGGCGGCAGCGGCTTCGGCCGGGGACAGAACCACAACGTGCAAGGATTCCACCCCTACCGGCGCTAGCCTGGGCTGGCAATCAGGGAGTGCTGTCCACAGGGACCTCTGGGCCCAGCTGAACCCCGGGATCCCAGACTTCTGAACTTGTGACAATCACATTACTTGATGGAAGAAAAAAAACCTAACAACAATTTTTTTTCGTGGGGCGGGGGCGGGTGGGGGCAGATGGCTTCTGAAGGCAGAGCTGTGGGTGTTTGGACTGCAGTTTTTAAAGATTTTCCTTTCTCTAACCCATCAGCACAAATAAAGAAAATGTCACTGGTTCAAATTACAGGGTTTTAAAAATGTCTTCAGCTTTAATTCAAAACTTCAGGTTTCTTTTTTTTGAAATTATTTTTCCTGAGCCTTTGTTTTACCGTATATTGTAAACTTTTATGTTTAAAAGAAAAAAAAAATATATACATTTACAGATTGTGAAATTTTTAAGAGAAATTTTCTACTATGTATGCTGGCTTATTTTTTAATTTAAAACAGGGTTTCCGTGAGCGCTGTCGGAGGCAGGGGGGGAAGAGCTGCAGCCCCTCCCTCCCTCCCCACGGCAGCGCTGGGGCGGAGGGTTCCAAACTCTGGGAGTTGACAGAAACCTGCTGAGTGTATTTTGCTGTTTGTTCTGGGGGGCAGAGCTGGGCCGGGGCAGGAGCTGCGGAGGCACTCGGGGAGCGCCGCGCCCGCAGCGCCGCGTGTGGATTTCCCTCAGGCAAAAAAAGGTTTTGGTGCGTTTGGCACTGAGCAGTGCCGAGCCCTGGTTTGAATAAAGACAAGAACCTTTGGATTAGAAACACCAGCCTGTCTCCATTTTTCTGGTTTTTTTGGTTTTGTGAGTGTGGGGTTTGTGGAGGAGTCCCTTGGGAGGCCTCGGGGGCGGCGTTGCTGGGGCTGTGGTGTCACCAGCTGTGCCCTGTGCCCGCCCTGCAGGGTGGCACTGCCACGAGGACACTCCTGGATGGGTCTGGTGTCACCAGCTGTGCCCTGTGCCCGCCCTGCAGGGTGGCACTGCCACGAGGACACTCCTGGATGGGTCTGGTGTCACCAGCTGTGCCCTGTGCCCACCCTGCAGGGTGGCACTGCCAGGAGGACACTCCTGGATGGGTCTGGTGTCACCAGCTGTGCCCTGTGCCCACCCTGCAGGGTGGCACTGCCAGGAGGACACTCCTGGATGGGTCTGGCCTGGGGAAGGATCCTCCAACCTGGATCAGATCCAGACTGTTGGAAGAGCTTTGATCCAGCCTGACGTGGTGAAGGGCTCGGATTGGGGCCAAGCAGGTGAAGGATCCTCCAGTCTGGACTGGATCCCTCCTGGCAAAGGGCTCCCACCAGAATCAGATCCATCCAGGGAAGGATCTGATCCATCAGATCCAGCCTCAAGGATTCTCCAGCGTGGACTGGATCCGTCCTGGCCAAGGGCTCCCACTGGAATTAGATCCATCCAGGGAAGGGCTTTGATCCAACTTCAAAGATTCTCCAGCCTGGAGTGGATCCATCCTGGTAAAGGGCTTTGCTCTGGACTGGGTCTGATTTGATGTGAGGGGCCCTGATCTGGATCAGATCTGACCTGATAAAGGTTCCTAAAACGCTTGGCCTGGCCCCGTGCTGGGTCACACACGATGGTGGCAGTGACACAAATGCTGCTCTTTGCCTTTCACCTCAAGGCAGTGCAGAAAATGAGGTATTTATGGATTTATCAGCATCTCCAGTGGATATCGGTGTCTAACTTTGCCTTGCATCTCCTGGAATATCAGCCCGGGGTCTGGCTCTGAACCGTGGGCTCACTGTGGGGAAGGATCTCCTGAGCTGGAATTGTCCCGTGGCTCAAGGACAGCCTCAAACCCTGCCCATGGACCCTTTTCCCGGGGCTGTGTCTGTGCTCATTAGCCCTGTCTGGTGTAATTAATCCCTGTTAATGAGGCGGGAGTGGGGATCTGTGCTGTGGAGCAGGACTTGCATCAGTTCGTTGGGGATTTTGTGTTTTACGTGGATCTGGTTCTGCTCTCTGCGAATCCTCCGGGCTGGAATCCTCGTTGTCTGCTCCTCGCTCCGTTACATCCCTGAGCTCAGAATTCCTGCTGGAATTTATTTGATTTGATTTGATTTGATTTGATGTGATTTGATTTGATGTGACACACATTCCAGCGGGTGTAGGTGTCACCTGTGGGAGCAGCAGGAGCGTGACACACCGCGGGAATGGCACAGCACCCCCGGGGACCCCCGGGGACACCTTCCCCCTCCTCTGGGACAAAAGCGTTCGGATTTGGAGCCCGTCTGTGCAGACCCGGCTCTCCCAGGCCCGTGTGGGCGCTCAGATCCGGACCTGCCGGGGCCGAACCGGGCCAGCCCGTGCCGAACCAGCCGGGTCTGCTCCGCTACACCCGGCCTGTCCTCACCGCAGCCCCCGGGATCCCCCGGGAAGGTGAAGGTGGCTTCCAAAACACCAAAAATGTTCGGGATGCTCGGAGGTCCGGGCTGTCCCCGTGGCGCTGCCGTCCCGGTGACCGCGACCTGTCACTGCTGGCGTCACCTCGGGCCGGCGGGAAGGAGCGGTTCCGTTGGATCTGAGATTTCCCGGGATCAGGAGGGGCAGGTCCAGGGGGAAGAGGCGGGTGGGTCCCTCACGGGTGTCCCTCACAGGTGCCCCGCGCTGTCCCTCACAGCTGTCCCCGCAATGTCCTCGCTCTGTGGGCGCGGCCCCTTTAAGGGCGGTGAGGGCGGAAGCGCTGCCCACACGCGCCTCTTCCGCCCGTCCCTCCCCGCTCTCGCGAGATCCGCCGCTTCCGGCGCGGGCCTGGCCTTTCCGAGCAGCCCCGGCCAAGATGGTGGGTGCGGGGAAGGCCCTGCCGGCGCCATCGGGCCCCATCCGCCGCCATCCGCGCCCCATCCGGGCCTCACCCGCCGCGGCGGCGCCGCCCGGGGCTCGGGGTTTCTCTGGGGGATGGGCAATGGGCCTCCCTGGGCGCTGCGGGAGCCGCGGGTGCCCCGGCCGGACGGGGCTGAGGGGAGGGAGCGGCCTGGGCGCCCCGCGGAGCTCGGTGGGGCCGCGGCCTTCCCGTGTGCGGGGCGGGGAACGGGGAACCCTAAACCCCCTGATCCCCCTGCCCTGACGCGCCTGTCCCGCTGCAGGCGGAGGTGGAGCAGAAGAAGAAGAGAACCTTCCGCAAATTCACCTACCGCGGGGTGGACCTGGACCAGCTGCTCGACATGTCCTAGTAAGGGCCGGGGAGCCCCCGGGGCTGGGCTCTGGGGAGCCCCCTGGGCTGGGGAGCCCCCGGGGCTGGGCTCTGGGGAGCCCCCCGGGCTGGGGTCCGGGGCTCGGGGAGCTGCTCCTGCCCCACGCTCCGGTTGTGTTCAAATAGCGGCAATGCCGGGGGGTTTGGGTGTTCAGGGGCTGCTTTTTGGGCTGGTTAAAGTCCCTCAGGGGGTGACACGGTCGGTGTGGGGTCCCGGGGCTCTCCGGGCTCGGTTAGGGTAACACGGTTATTTTGAGGCTCTCTCTAGGCCATACCCCAGGCTCAGTTTGGGGTGCCCGAGGTCTCCTCAGGCTGTTCCCCTGCCTCACCTTCACCCTTGGGGTCTCCCTGGGCCTTAGTTTGGGTAATACCGACTATGGGATCTCTGGGGGTCTCTGCAGGACACACTCCAAGCTCAGTTTGGGGTCCCTGGGGGTCTCAGGAGGCTGTGCCTCAGGCTCAGTGTGGGTAACTCTGGGGGTGTCCCTGGGCTGTACCCCATGCTCACTTTGGGGTCCCCTGAGGGTCTCCTGGGGCTGTACCCCGGGCTCAGTGTGGGGTCCCTGGGGCTGTACCCCGGGCTCAGTGTGGGGTCCTTGGGGCTGTACCCCAGGCTCAGTTTGGGGTCCTTGGGTCTCTTGGGGCTGTGCCCCAACCTGAGTCTGGGTAACACCCTGGGTGTGGGGCCCTGAGGGGTCACCCCAGGCTCAGTGTGGGGTCCCTGTGGGGTGTCCCTGGGCTGTTCCCCAGGCTCACTTTGAGGTCCCTCTGGGGGTGTCCCTGGGTTGTACCCCCATCCTCAGTTCAGTGTCCCTGGGAGTGTCCCTGTGCCGTACCCCAGGCTCACTTTGGGGTCCCCTGAGGGTCTCCTGGGGCTGTACCCGAAGCTCAGTCAGGGTCCCTGTGGGGTATCCTTGGGCTGTACCTCAGGCTCACTTTGGGGTCCCCTGGGGGTCTCCTGGACCTGTTCCCCAGGCTCTTTTTGGGGTCCCTGTGGGGTATCCCTGGGCCACACCCCAGGCTCTGTTCGGGGTCTCTGGGAGTCTCCTGGGGCGGTACCCCAGGCTCAGTGTGGGGTCCCTGTGGGGGTGTCCTGGGTTCCTCTGTGGGCTCTCTGGGCTGTCCCCAGGCTGGCTCGGGGGTCCCGGGCTGTCCCCGGGCTGTCCCCTGAGCCCCCCTGTCCCCGTTGGCAGCGAGCAGCTGATGCAGCTGTACAGCGCGCGGCAGCGGCGCCGCCTCAACCGCGGCCTGCGCCGCAAGCAGCACTCGCTGCTCAAGCGCCTGCGCAAGGCCAAGAAGGAGGCGCCGCCCATGGAGAAGCCCGAGGTGGTGAAGACCCACCTGAGGGACATGATCATCCTGCCCGAGATGGTGGGCAGCATGGTGGGCGTCTACAACGGCAAGACCTTCAACCAGGTGGAGATCAAGGTGAGCTGGGGCCTGGCAGGGGGCTCTGGCACTGAGCTCAGGGCCGGGGTTCGCTTCTGACTCTCTGTAAATCCTGCTCTTTGTAAATCCTGCTCGTTCCTGTGTCTGGGAGGGGTCCGGGCTGCTCCCCGGGGTGGGGTTGGTTCTGTGGGACATCTGGAGGAGTTATCTTGGGAGCTCCTGGATGCTCCTTGGAGCAGGGCTGGCTCAGAGGGACACATGGAAATGTCTTCTTGGAAGCTCCTGGATGCTCCTTGGAGCAGGGCTGGCTCAAGGGACACCTGGAAATGTCATCTTGGGAACTCCACGATGCTCCTTGGGGCTGGGCTGGCTCAGAGGGACATCTGGAGCAGGGCTAGCCTGGAGAGTCACCTATAGGTGTCATCTTTGGGGGTCCAGGCTCCTCCTTGGAGCAGGGCTGGCTCAGAGGCTCACCTGGGGGTGTTATTTTAGGAGCTCCAGGATGATCCTTGGAGCAGGGCTGGCTCCAGCAGGGCTGGAGGTGTCATCCCAGGGAGGGGCAGCTCCCAGTGGGGTCTCAGTGAGGCTCTGAAGCACTGGAATGGCTGTGCAGTGATCCATGTGCTCAGCCCAGCTCCCAGCCTGCTGGCACCTTTCGGGGTGAAACAGATCCCTGAGCTTTCCCAGGAGTGGAATTACCACGGGGTGGTGTCACTTGATATCACCAGGGGGGATTAAATGCCATTCCTTGCTCCGTGTCACCTCCCTGGGAGGGGCAGAGCCGGGGGAGCCCCTCTGGCTCCACCTCCAGAGGAGGTGCCAGCCCCGGGAGGGGACAGCGGGGGATGTCCCCGTGCCCCCGGCGCTGTCCCCAGCCCGGATCTCTCCTCTGCAGCCCGAGATGATCGGCCACTACCTGGGCGAGTTCTCCATCACGTACAAGCCGGTGAAGCACGGCCGGCCCGGCATCGGCGCCACCCACTCCTCCCGCTTCATCCCGCTCAAGTAGCGCCGGGAGGGAGCCTGGGGCAGTGTAAATAAAGGAATTCCACCCGGATCCCTCTGTCTCCTGCCTCTCCGTTCCCGGGCTGGGCGTTGGGGTGTGTTAAACCCATAATTCCACCCTGATTTGGATGTTTTCCTCAGTGTTCCCAGGTTTTTTGGCACTGCTTGCACCTGCAGCAAAGAAATCTTCATGTGAGTGTAGTAAATGGATGAAATTCCTGGCTCTTCGCTGGGAAGTGGGGAATGGCACTTTATTACAGCATTTCCATGTATTTGACTTTATTTGTTAATATAAACACTGGGAATGTGGAACTGGGGGGAGGCAGGGGCCGTTCCCAGGGCTCAGAACCAGCCTGAGTCCTGGGAGAAGCTGCCAAGGCCCATCACAGGATGTCAAAACCCCAAACCACTAATTTCTCATCCTTAATTTGGAAACCCAAAGGATTTTGGGGACAGGGATCATTCAGTGGCATTGGGTGGAGGGTGAACTGGGGGTTCGCAGCTCAGGCTGGCAGGGAGAGATGTTTTGGGGGATGCTCTCAGGGATGAGGGTGAAGGTGAGAAGGAAGATGAGTTGGATGATCCAGTTTGTCCCTGAACTGAGCCAAATAAACCCAACGCTCATCACCAGTGCCAGGTCCCGCGGTGAAGCCATCGGGGGAGAGGAACCATCTGTCCCCAGGGTGGTCCTGGGGACTCCTCAGGGGTCCCTCGAGGCCCAGCTCCAGCCCTTTAATTCTCATCCCCTCCAAATCCCATTCCCGTGGCCGGTGCTGCCGGGGCCGTTTGTCCTTCGGGGAAGGTTCCCTGGCTCTGGGTCCCTTTTGGTTCAAGCGATGTGACCTTGAGAGTCCTCCCACCCTCGCTGGGGGCGGCGGGGAGGGCCGGGGTCATTGTCCAGACAGGGTCACTGTCCTGCCGTGGTCACTGTCCTGCCGTGGTCACTGTCCATCCAGGGTCACCTGCTGGGGTCACTGTCCAGCCGGGGTCACTGTCCAGCCGTGGTCACTGTCCATACAGGGTCACCTGCCGTGGTCACTGTCCAGCAGTGGTCACTGTCCACCCAGGGTCACCTGCTGGGGTCACTGTCCACCCGGGGTCACCTGCCGTGGTCACTGTCCAGCTGTGGTCACTGTCCTGCCAGGGTCACTGTCCAGCTGTGGTCACTGTCCAGCTGTGGCCGTGTAGTGACTCTCAGCCCCAGGGGCTGCTGCCCGGAGGGCCGGGACATCACAGCTGGGAGGTGGGTGACAGTGGCCTCGATGGGTGACAGTGGCCTCGGTAGGTGACAGTGACCTCGGTGGGTGACAGTGGCCTTGGTAGGTGACAGTGACCTCGGTAGGTGACAGTGGCCTGAGCACACGGCACAAGCCGCGGTCACGGCTGCACAGGGGTTGTCATGAGGGTCCCGCTCATCCCGGGGGGACACCGGGGCTCAGCCGGTGCTGCCGCACCTTGGGTGGGTCCCCAGGGACCTGGGGACGGCACCGGGCGGCTCGAGGGGGACAAATTCTGTCTGTGGGGACCGGTTCGGTCTGAGGGGGCAGGGTCGGTGTGGCAGGGCCGGTTCGGTGTGGAGGGACCGGTTCGGTGTGGCAGGGCCGGTTCGGTGTGGAGGGACCGGCCCGGTCGGGAGCGGCAGGTGCGTTCCGGGACACGGGGACGGGGCAGATCCCGGCGTTTCTGCGGAGGCTGGAAAGAGGCGGCTGGAAGGGACCGGAGCCCACCCCGGTGGTCCCGTCTCCCCCTGCCCGGCGCAGTCCCGGGGAGAGCGGGGGGGCCGCGGGGAGCCCCCGGTGCCGCCCTCTAACGGCGGCGGCGCCGCTGGAAAATCCCGGCCGGGAGCGGGGGGGCGGGGGCGGGATGCGGCTGCTCGGGGCCGCGCCGGAGCCTCGCCCAGCTCCGCACCGCCCCGCGCCGCCCCGCACCGCTCCGCGCCGCCGGGGATGAGGTACGGCCGCAACTACCCCCCGCGCCCCCCGAGCCCCCCGGGGGTCCCGGCCGCTCCGGCCGCTGCGGCCGCCGGGGATGGGGGGCAGCGGGGGAGGCTGCGCGGCGGGGCCGGGGGGGATCGGGGTGCGGTGTCGGCTTGCGGAGGGTTGGATGCGCCGGGGGGGCCCGATCTGCGCCCCCTCCCCGCGGCGGGGATGCCCCCGGCCCCGGCTGCGCCGCATCCTACGGCGGGCGCGGCTCCGACCCGCGGGATCGCGGGGATCGGGGGGATATCGGGGGGCAGGAGGGGCCAGGGCGGATCGGGGGGTTCAGGGCGAATCGGGAGGGTCGCGCAGCGTTTTTCCCCGCATCCTGCAGGGACAAAGGCCGGACAATGCCGCGGCTCGGCGGGGATTCTGCGGGAGGGGGGGAAGAGGGAGCAGCATCCCCCCCGTCCCCATTCTCACCTTCATCCCCATTCCATCCCCATCCCCATCCCATCCCCATCCTGCGGGCAGGCGGGGGGGTCGTCCCTGGGCTCACAGCAGCTCCCCCCGCCCCGATGCGAGCTCGGCTCCCCCCAGACCCCCCCTCCCGATGCTCCCCCAGCGCGGCTGGGCCGGGGATTGCGGCTGAGCCCCGGGCTTGGAGCCCCAAAACCTCACCCAAACCCTCCCCACAACCCGCACCCCAAATCCACCTCCCAAACCGGTCCCTCAAAAACCTCGGCCGCTAAACCAGCATGTCAACCCCACCCCGGGGGCACCCCCGGGGTCCCAGGGCCGTGTCCCCGGGCAGGGGTGTCACCCCGGGTGGGGGTGGGGAGGTGGCTGCTGGCCCGAGCACGTCCCACTCCCACGGGCGTGGGGTGGCTCAGGGCGGCCCTGCAGTGTGGGGGGGCTGTGCCGGGGGTGCTGCAGACCCCAATGCTCGCCCCACCAGCGCCCCACATCCATCCCCAGGCCATGACATTGGTGTGTGGGTGCAGGCACTGTGCGGGGGCTGCTGTGTGAGGAGGGGGTGACACATCCCATGTCCCCGTGTCCCTGCGTGTGCCCTGCGGGGTCGAGAAGGGGGGGCTGTGCTCCCCAGGGGGGGTTTGCTGCGGTCGGGGGTCCCCGGGGCCGGGTCGATCAGCCCGGGTTGGTGACAACACGCTGTTTGTTTAATGTCCCCGAGGGCTCGGGGAGCCGCAGCCGGCCGGGGGCTCAGCTGTGGCTGTGGCCATGTGGCCGCGCTCGGTCCCCGTCCCCAGCCTCGCCCCCAGAGCTGCTGCCAGGCTGGAGCCGAGGGGTGCAGGGAGCTTGGGGTACCCCCAGGGCTCCCCAGGCCCTGCCCTGCTCTGCCCAGGCCGAGGTGGCCCTGGCCAAGGTGGTGTCACATGTGGTGAGCAGTGGCCGGTGGGTGACACTGCGGTGGTGAACAATGCAGAGCACGGCGAGGCGGTGGGCAGGGGGTGCCGTGGGCAGTGAGGTGGGCAGTGGGGTGGACAGTGGGGTGGACAGTGGGGTGGGCAGTGGGGTGGGCAGTGGGCACCCTGGCCAGCGTGGAGGACAGCAGGGTGTGCTGGGCAGTGCAGCTGCTGCTTCATCTGCTGCAGCATCTTGCCCTGCCAGGAAATTGCTGGATGGATCCAGGCCCCACCAGCGGCCTCGGCCACTCCTGGGGTGCCCTCAGCAGGGAGAGGCAGATTTTGGGGGTTGGAGGAGACACAACCAGGACCCCTGAGCCATCACATCCCCTCAGGGTCAGCCCATGGCCCCGCCTGGGATCCAGCCCATGGGGGACACCGGGTCCTGTGGGGCAGTGACCATCACGGTGCTGGGATGAAGCTGCAGCGCTGGCCCCCCTTTCCCGCAGCCCTGGCCCCCCTTTCCCGCAGCCCCGGCCCCCTTTCCCGCAGCCCTGGCCCCCCTTTCCTGCAGCCCCAGCCCCCCTTTCCCGCTGTGTCTCGCCGCTCTGTGGATGCAGGTGCGGCCCCAGCCCCTCCCTGCAGGCTGCAGATCTCGCTGCAGCCGCTGCGCTCGCAGGCCCTGCCCGGGACTGGGGGGGCACGGCTCAGTCCCCCCCTCCATCAACCCCCCGAATATCCCAGCCCTGACCCCCCGGGGGGCAGCCGGAGCACCCCGGGCTCTTACAGGGTGGGGGTCCCCCAGGGGAGGGGGCCCTGACTGGGCAGTTGGGTGGGTACCCGCAGGTTTGGGGTGCTGGGGAGGGGGGAACGTGTTCCCCTGGAGGAGTGGAAGCCCCCGGCTCCCATTATCCCCCCCAGGGCTGAACACCCCCATCCTCCACGTCTGAGTCCTCAGGAAGGGCCTGGAACCGCCTGTGCTCCCCCATCACTGTCACCATAGCAACAGCAGGCCGTGCTCATCCCGCATCCCGCATCCATTATCCTGCATCCCATATCCCGCATCCATTATCCTGCATCCCACATCCCATATCCCTCATCCATCACCTCCCTCGTGTGGCATCCCCCATTCCACATTCCCCATCCCTCATCCTGCATTCTGCTTCCCTCACTCTGCATTCCATGTTCCTGCATCCCTCACCCTGCAGTCCATGTTCCCAAATCCATTATCCTGCATTCCATGTTCCCGCATCCTTCACCCTGCATTCCGTGTTCCCAAATCTATTATCCTGCATTCCATGTTCCCAAATCCCTCACCCTGCATTCCATGTTCCCGCATCCCTCACCCTGCAGTCCGTGTTCCCAAATCCCTCACCCTTCATCCCTCACCCAACCCTCCCTCCCGAATCCCTCACTCTCCACCCCCCATCCCCAACCCCTCACCCCTCACCCCACACCTCCACCCTTCCCCTGCTCCCCACCCTCTCCCTTCCCATCCTCCCGGGGTTTTTTCTCTCCCGGGGGGAATTTCCAGCAGCTGGGGGGGATTGGGGGTCTTTGTCTCCCTTGGGAGCCACGGGCAGGTCTGGGTGGTGGGCAGGATGTGGGACCCCCCACCACCGTGGGGTGCAGGGGTGAAGGAGCAGTTTGGGGGGCCCGGGGTGGCTCCTGGGGGTGTCGATGAGGCCTTGGGGGGCTGCTGGGTCCCACCACAGCCTGGTGGAGCCTCTGTGCTGGAATGGGGGTGCTGGGACACCCCAAAGGACTCACAGGGACAGAAGGGCCCCAGGGAGCCGCCGTGGGGCGGATTTGGGGGTGCCAGAACTGGGGGGGGTCGATCGCTGCCACCCCTGACCCGCTGTGGTGGGGTGGGGGCAGCAGAGGGGAGGAGGGAGCCCCGGCCCCCCCATTGCCCCCCATTGCCCCCCATCCCCGGCCCCCCCCTCACACGAGGGCCCGACCCTCGGGGGGGTGACGAGGGGTCCCCGGCGCCCCCTCCCCGCCTGTGACAGCACCGTGTGTCCCCCCCGGGCAGGTGCGAGGGGCGGTGCTGAGGCAAGGGGAGATTTGGGGGGCTGGGGGGGCACAGGGAGGGCTGAGAGGGTTTAGGGGGGGTCAGAGCAGGGCGGGGGGGCCGTGGAGGGGCCGGGGCTGCCCCCGGTGCCGGAGGGAGCGGAGCGGGAGAAGGTTGGGAGCGGGAGAAGACAAAAGCGAGACAAAGGCAGCGGAGAGCGGAGCTCTGCCGAGGGTGGGAACCCGGCGGGGGCTGGCGGGGCTGGGGAGGCCCTGCCTGGAGTGGGGGGCGGCGCTGGACCCCCACTCTGAGCCGGGAACGCCCCTCTGGGGGGGTTTGGGGGGCACCGGCTCTGCCGGGGCTCGGGGGGTGCGGGTGCTGCGCCGCGATCCCGGGTGGGCGGTGGGTGCCGGGGGGCTGTGAGGGTGCTGGGGACCCCCCCCCGGTGCTGCCCACCCCCGAACCCTCCCGCAGGCGCTGGAGGAGGTGAAGATGTCCGGCTCCATCGCCTCGTACGATCAGCTGGTGCGGCAGGTGGAGGCGCTGAAGAAGGAGAACAGCCACCTCCGGCGGGAGCTGGAGGACAACTCCAACCACCTCTCCAAGCTGGAAAATGAGACCTCGGACATGAAGGTGGGGACGGGCCCGGCTGGGGGGAGGCAAAGGCCCCGAAATGGGGGGTCCCATCCGTGTCTCCCCCTCCTCCACGGCTCCATCCCTGTTTCAGGAGGTCCTGAAGCACCTCCAGGGCAAGCTGGAGCAGGAGGCCCGAGTCATGGTGTCCTCGGGGCAGACGGAGGTGCTGGACCAGCTCAAAGGTGGGTGCCGGGGCAGGGTGGGGATGGGGTGACCCCTCCAAGCCCCCCCTGACCCCGCTGTCCCCGTCCCCAGCCCTGCAGATGGACATCACCAGCCTCTACAACCTCAAGTTCGCCCCGGAGGTGATGAGCACCGGGCGGGGCCCCGAGGAGAGCCCGCCCGCCCCCGGCCCGCACCGGGACGGCCCCGGGGAGCTGGGCAGGGCCACGTTCCGCATGCTGGAGGAGCTGGACCGCGAGAGGTGATGGCCGGGGGGATAAAAGGGGCTGGGGGCGCCGGGGGTTGTGCTGATGGGGGGGATCCTCCCCTCTCCGCAGGTGTTTCCTGCTGGGGGAGATCGAGAAGGAGGAGAAGGAGAAGGTCTGGTACTACTCGCAGCTGCAGAGCCTGGCCACGCGCCTGGACGAGCTGCCCCACGTGGAGACGGTGAGTGGGGGACACCCCCCGCGTCCCCCCCGGCCACGGGGAGCCCCCCAGGCCCTGCCCCGCTCACGCCACCCCCCGTGGCCCCCCAGTTCTCCATGCAGATGGATCTGATCCGGCAGCAGCTGCAGTTCGAGGCGCAGCACATCCGCTCGCTGATGGAGGAGCGCTTCGGCACGGCCGACGAGATGGTGCAGCGGGCACAGGTCGGGTCCTGCACACCCCAAACTCCCCCTGCTCCGCTTCTGGGGGGCCCCAGATTGATGGGCCCAGCTCTGGGCACCCTAGAGCAGCTCTGGGCACCCTAGAGCAGCTCCTCACACCCACAGCAGCTCCTCACACCCTACACCAGCTCCTCACACCCCACACCAGCTCCTCACACCCCACAGCAGCTGCTCACACCCTAGAGCAGCTCCTCACACCCACAGCAGCTCCTCACACCCCACAGCAGCTCCTCACACCCTACACCAGCTCCTCACACCTCACACCAGCTCCTCACACCCACAGCAGCTCCTCACACCCTACACCAGCTCCTCACACCTCGCACCAGCTCCTCACACCCACAGCAGCTCCTCACACCCTCACACCCCCGTTCCTTGCACACTCACACCCCTCCCTCCCGTTTCCTGTGCTCCTGGGGGGTCCCAGCCCTCTCCCAGCCCCTCTGTGCCCCCCCAGATCCGGGCGTCCCGGCTGGAGCAGATCGACAAGGAGCTGATGGAGGCGCAGGACAAGGCGCCGCCGCCGGAGCCGCAGGTAGCGGGGCCGGGGTGTCCCTGTCCCTGCGGGGCCGGGGAGGGTGGAGGAGGGGGCCACCCCCACCGCTGTCCCCGCGCTGTCCCCGCGCTGTCCCCACCGGCACAGCCAGGGCTTTGTGCGGCTCGGGCACCGTGAAATGGGCAGTTGCCATGGAGACCAGAAGTAGGCCATGCGCGGGGGCTCCCGCGGCATCTGCCGCCGACGGAGCGCCAGGGCGGGCAGCCTGCCATCGTCACCGTCACCGTCACGGGCTGCCATCCGCATGGTCCCAGTGTCACCCCCAGGCTCGGCATTGTCACTGTCTCACTGTCGCCCACAGCTCCATCATCATCGTCATCGTCATGGGCTGCCATCACCATCGCCACACTGTCCCACCATTGCCACTGTCACCCACAGCCCTGCCATTGTCACCATCAGAGGCTGCCATCGCCATTGTCCCACTGTCACCAATAGCCCCACCATCATCATGGTCCCACTGTCACCCACAGCTCTGCCATTGTCACCATTAGAGGCTGCCATGGCTGTTGTCCCACTGTCACCCACAGCCCTGCCATTGTCACCATCACAGGCTGCCATTGCCATTGTCCCACTGTCACCCACAGCCCCCCCATTGTCACCATCACAGGCTGCCATTGCCATTGTCCCACTGCCACCCACAGCCCTGCCATTGTCACCATCACAGGCTGCCATTGCCATTGTCCCACTGCCACCCACAGCCCTGCCATTGTCACCATCACAGGCTGCCATTGCCATTGTCCCACTGTCACCCACAGCCCTGCCATTGTCACCATCACAGGCTGCCATTGCCATTGTCCCACTGTCACCCACAGCCCCCCCATTGTCACCATCACAGGCTGCCATTGCCATTGTCCCACTGTCACCCACAGCCCCCCCATTGTCACCATCACAGGCTGCCATTGCCATTGTCCCACTGTCACCCACAGCCCTACCATTGCCATTGTCCCACTGTCACCCACAGCCCTGCCACTGTCACCATCACAGGCTGCCATTGTCATTGTCACACTGTCACCTGCAGCTCTGCCATTGTCACCACCAGAGGCTGCGATCACCATCATCACACTGTCACCCCAAGCCCTGCCATCAGCACAGTCCCATCATCATCCCCCTCCCACCACCACCCACGGCCCCCCAGACGCCCCCAGACCCTCCCAGCCCCCATTCCCACCCCTCCCCCGCTCTGCAGGCCCAGCCCCAGCCCCCTCCCCGCTGCCCACCCTCTCACCCGCCCCCGCTCTCCCTTCCCCGAGCCCGGGCTGCGGCAGCGCCCCCGTCCCAACCATCCCCGATTTTAGCTTAAAATCCACCCTGGCACTGACGGAAGAAACTCCCGGGGATGGCAGGGGGTGGCAGGAAAATGGGGAGGGGCTGGGCAGGGGGGCGAGGGCAGTGCAGGCCCCCTCACCTGCGCCCTCCTCTGCAGCTCTGCGGGAAGGGCCCGGGCATGGAGGGGGACGGCAGCCTGGACCCCCCGACCCACCCCGAGGAGGGCGGCAACACCAAGGTGAGGAGCCCGGCCGGGATGGGCTGAGCCCGGTTTGGGTGGGCTGAGCCCGGTTTGGATGGGCTGAGCCCGGTTTGGGTGGGCTGAGCCCGGTTTGGGTGGGCTGAGCCCGGTTTGGATGGGCTGAGCCCGGTTTGGGTAGGCTGAGCCCGGTTTGGGTGGGCTGAGCCCGGTTTGGATGGGCTGAGCCCGGCCGGGGTGGGCTGAGCCCGGCTCGGATGGGCTGAGCCAGGCTCGGATGGGCTGAGCCCGGTTTGCGTGGGCTGAGCCCGGCTGGGCTGGACTGAGCCCGGCTCGGATGGGCTGAGCCCGGTTTGCGTGGGCTGAGCTCGGCTCGGATGGGCTGAGCCCGGTTTGGATGGACTGAGCCCGGCTGGGATGGACTGAGCCCGGCTCGGACAGGCTGAGCCCGGCCGGGATGCGCTGAGCCCAGCTCGGATGCGCTGAGCCCGGCTCGGATGGGCTGAGCCCGGCCAGGGCAGGCTGAGGTGACCCCGTGTCCCCCGCAGGTGGAGGTGGTGTTCTGGCTGCTGTCCATGCTGGCCACGCGGGACAAGGAGGACATGTCGCGCACGCTGCTGGCCATGTCCAGCTCGCAGGAGAGCTGCCTGGCCATGCGCAAGTCGGGCTGCCTGCCCCTGCTCATCCAGATCCTGCACGACTCCGACGGAGAGCCGGGGCCCCCCGAGAGCCCCACGGGCGCCAAGGACGCCCGCATGAGAGCCAACGCCGCCCTGCACAACATCGTCTTCTCCCAGCCCGACGAGGGCCAGGCCAAGAAGGAGATGCGGGTGCTGCACGTGCTGGAGCAGATCCGCTCCTACTCCGAGACCTGCTGGGACTGGCTGCAGATGCAGAGCCGGGACGGGGGACGCGGCCCCGAGGGCGCTGGTGCGGGCTGGGAGGGACTGGGAGAGGGTAGGAGGGGCTCGGAGGGGGTCGGAGGGGCTGGGAGGGACTGGGAGCGACTGGGAGGGACTGGGAGGGACTGGGAGGGGGTCGGAGGGGGTCGGAGGGGGTCGGAGGGGCTGGGAGGGGCTGGGAGGGGCCGGGAGGGAGTCGGAGGGGCTGGGAAGGGGTCGGAGGTGGTCGGAGGGTCTGGAAGGGGCTGGGAAGGGCTGGGAAGGGCTGAGAGGGCCTGCGAAGGGCTGGGAGGGGCCGGGAGGGGCTGGGAAGGGCTCGGAGGGGCTGGGAGGGACTGGGAGGGGGTCAGAGGTGGTCGGAGGGGCTGGAAGGGGCTGGGAAGGGCTGAGAGGGCCTGCGAAGGGCTGGGAGGGGCCGGGAGGGGCTGGGAAGGACTGGGAGGGGCCGGGAGGGGCTGGGAGGGACTGGGAGGGGCTGGGAGCGGTGTGTGGCACAGGACACTGACCCTCATCCCCCCCTCCAGTGCCGGTGCCCATCGAGCCCCAGATCTGCCAGGCCACCTGTGCCATCATGAAGCTGTCCTTTGACGAGGAGTACCGGCGGGCCATGAACGAGCTGGGTGAGTGCGGGGAGGGGGCTCCTCCCCCCCGCCCCGCACCCCGAGGGGGTGCTGGAGGTGGGGGAACCCCAACCCACCCCTGCCCCGTCCTCAGGTGGGCTGCAGGCGGTGGCCGAGCTGCTGCAGGTGGACTACGAGATGCACAAGATGACCAACGACCCGCTGAACCTGGCGCTGCGGCGCTACGCGGGGATGGCCCTCACCAACCTCACCTTCGGAGACGTGGTCAACAAGGTGGGGGGCTGTTGCTTTTAGGTAGAAGGCTGGAGACTCGGTTTTAAAGGATAGCACGGCAGCTGAGCTTTGCTTTAGCTCTTTGGGTTATAGACAAACGCTGACACTAATACGGTGGATGGTTAAAATGGTGATTTATTAGCTTGTATCTTGGAGTTAAATACTTGAAGGGGTTTTGCTATGTCACAAGGGGATGGTGGGTCTTAGTCGTTAGTAAAGGGAGATGGAAAACTGATGAAGTTAGAGGGAGTTGCATCCCTCAGAGGGACTTTTTTCGCTTATCTCTATGGATGAGGGGGAGGAAGAGTCTTAGCTGCCTTTCTGGTACATTCTGAAATCTTCCGCGACGCCTGTGTCCTTGCTTACCACAGGGGGCGGCGGTTTGGGGGGGCTCAGCAGGGTCTGGGGGTCACAGCGTCACCCTCATCGCCGTCCTCCTCCTCCTCGCAGGCCACGCTGTGCTCCCGCCGGGGCTGCATGGAGGCCATCGTGGCTCAGCTGGGCTCCGACAGCGAGGAGCTGCACCAGGTGGGTGCTGGGGGGGGTCCCTGGGGTGGGGGACAGCCAGGGGGACACCCCGGTGCCCCCTGACCCTGCTCTGCCCCTTCAGGTGGTCTCCAGCATCCTGAGGAACCTGTCCTGGCGCGCTGACATCAACAGCAAGAAGGTGCTGCGGGAGGTGGGCAGCGTCACCGGGCTGACGCGCTGCGCGCTGCACGCCGGCAAGGTGAGCCCGGGGGACAGCGGGACAGGATGGACAGACAGACCTGGCAGGGCTGTGTGTCCCCTGGGTCAGGGGACAACAGGCACAGGATGGACAGACAGACCTGGCAGGGCTCTGTGTCCCCTGGGGCGGGGGACAGCGGGGACAGGATGGACAGACAGACCTGGCAGGGCTCTGTGTCCCCTGGGTCAGGGGACAACAGGCACAGGATGGACAGACAGACCTGGCAGGGCTCTGTGTCCCCACTGGGGTGGGTGACAGCGGGCACAGGGTGACAGGACAGATCTGGCAGGGCTCTGTGTCCCCTGGGGCGGGGGACAACAGGCACAGGATGGACAGACAGACCTGGCAGGGCTCTGTGTCCCCACTGGGGTGGGGGACAGCGGGGACAGGATGGACAGACAGACCTGGCAGGGCTCTGTGTCCCCACTGGGGTAGGGGACAGTGGGCACAGGGTGACAGGACAGGGCTGACAGGAGTTGTGTGTCCCCACTGGATTGGGGGACAGCGGGCACAGGGTGACAGGACAGATCTGGCAGGGCTGTGTCCCCTCTAGGGTGGGGGACAACGGGCACAGGATGGACAGACAGACCTGGCAGGGGTGCATGTCCCCACCGGGACAGGTGACAGCGGGCACAGGGTGACAGGACAGGGCTGACAGGACTGTGTGTCCCCACTGGGGTGGGTGACAGCGGGGACAGGATGAACAGACAGACCTGGCAGGGCTGTGTCCCCACTGGGGTGGGTGACAGCGGGCACAGAGTGACAGGACAGGGTGACAGGAGTTGTGTGTCCCCACTGGGGTGGGTGGCAGCAGGCACAGGGTGACAGGACAGGGCTGACAGGAGTTGTGTGTCCCCTCCCGGGGCAGGAGTCGACGCTGAAGAGCGTCCTGAGCGCGCTGTGGAACCTCTCGGCGCACAGCACGGAGAACAAGGCGGCCATCTGCGGGGTGGACGGGGCCCTGGGCTTCCTGGTCAGCACCCTCACCTACAAGTGCCAGAGCAACTCCCTGGCCATCATCGAGAGCGGCGGCGGCATCCTCAGGAACGTCTCCAGCCTCATCGCCACGCGGGAGGATTACAGGTGAGGGTGGGGACACACCTGAGGGACACAGGGCACCAGGGACACCCAGGGATGGCATTGGGGGATGCCGTGCCTGTGGATAGGATGGGAATGGAGATGGGGGACCCTGGGCACCAGGGATGGTGTTGGGAGGTGCCATGGTTGGGGGTAGGATGGAAATGGGGGGTCCAGGGCACCACGGACCCCAGGGATGGCACTGGGGGATGCCATGGCTGGGGATAGGATGGGAACGGAGATGGGGGGTCCAGGGCACCATGGATGGCACTGGGGGATGCCGTGCCTGTGGATAGGATGGGAATGGAGATGGGGGACCCTGGGCACCACGGATGGCGTTGGGGGATGCTGTGGCTGGAGGTAGGATGGGAATGGGGGGTCCAGGGCGCCACAGACACAACGGATGGCACTGGGGGCTGCCGTGGCTGGGGGTAAAATGGGAATGGGGGACCCTGGGCACCATGGATGGTGTTGAGGGGTGACATGGCTGGGGGTTGGATGGGAATGGGGGGTCCAGGTCACCACGGGCACCAGGGATGGCACTGGGGCATGTCGTGGCTGTGGGTAGGATGGGAACAGAAATGGAGTCTCATTGGGCACCACGGGTGGTGTTGAGGAATGCCGTGGCTGGGGGTGCTGCAGGATTGGGGGGCACTGCAGACCCCAAGGACAGCACGGGGAGATGTCATGGCTGGGCAGGGGTGGGATCACCTTGCACCCCCAGAATGGGGCAAGGAGGGGTCCAGGACCACCCTGACGGCCAGGGGGGTCCCCTCTGTCCCACAGGCAGGTGCTCCGGGACCACAACTGCCTGCAGACGCTGCTGCAGCACCTGCGCTCGCACAGCCTGACCATCGTCAGCAACGCCTGCGGCACCCTCTGGAACCTGTCAGCCCGCAGCCCCCGCGACCAGGAGCTGCTGTGGGACCTGGGGGCGGTCAGCATGCTCCGCAACCTCATCCACTCCAAGCACAAGATGATCGCCATGGGCAGCGCGGCTGCGCTGCGAAACCTCCTCACCAACCGGCCCCCCAAGTACAAGGACGCGGCCGTGGTGTCGCCGGGCTCCTGCATGCCCTCGCTCTACATGCGCAAGCAGAAGGCGCTGGAGGCCGAGCTGGACGCCAAACACCTGGCTGAGACTTTTGACACCATGGAAAAGCAAAGCCTGAAGGGCCAGAGCGCCAAGAAGCCGCCACGGCACATGGAGAGCCTGGTGAAGGATTATGCCTCCGACTCGGGCTGCTTCGACGACGACGAGGTGCCCAACATCTCCACGGGCGTGGAGACAGCCAGCGCCTCCGTCCTCTCCATGTTCCTCAACTCCTCCTTCCTGCAGGGCCAGGCGCTGCCGCGGGCGCTGGCACAGCGGCGCTGCCCGGAGCCGGAGAAGGACGGCAGCGGCAAAGCGGCCGAGCCCAAGAAGCCGCCGCTGCCGGAGGACGACGTCTCGCTGGCCGCCGAGAAGCTGGCCAACAAGATCTCCAGCACGGTGGCCAAGATCGACAAGCTGGTGGAGGACATCTCCACCATGCACAACTCCTCGGACGACAGCTTCAGCCTCAGCTCCGAGGATCACTGCCTGGACTGGCAGTACGGCCCCGAGGACGGGCACGAGGCGCGCGCCCAGTCCTGCTCGCCGTGCCGGCTGTCGGACGCCGGCGGCTTTGCCAAGCGGGAGAGCCTGGGCCGGGCGCACACCCTGCTGCGGCTGAAGACGGCCTACACCAGCCTGTCCACCGACAGCCTCAACAGCGGCAGCACCAGCGACGGCTACTGCACCAAGGAGCACATGAAGCCCTGCCCCAGGGCTGCTCTCCTGGACTACCGTGACGAGCTGCAGCGCTACCAGAAGCGGCCCAGCCGGCTCGACCTCAAGAGCATCCTGGGCAAACCCGAGCGGGCCGAGCCCCCCGCGCGGGACCCGGCCGAGCAGGACAAACCCGAGCAGCGGGACCTGCCCGAGCGGGCCAAGAAGGCGGTGACGTTCCCCAGCCCCAAGGTGCCGGAGAAGGAGACGGAGTGGAAGAAGGAGGCGGGCACCAAGCCCCCCACCGACCCCCACGTTCGCACCATCAAGCTTTCTCCGTCCTACCAGCACGTCCCCATGTTTGAGACCCTGGCCAAGAGCAGCGCGGCCGCTGGCCACCAGCCCTCCCTCCTGGGCAGGAAGCAAGCCTGGCTCCCCCCGGCGCTGCTGCAGGCGGCCGAGCCCCTGAGCAAGATCCCGGAGAAGCTGCCGGCCCAGCCGCCGGCGTCGGCGGAGCAGGAGTCGGTGCAGAAGTACTCGGTGGAGGACACCCCGATCTGCTTCTCCCGCTGCAGCTCCCTGTCCTCCCTCTCCTCGGCAGACAACGTGCTGGACGGGCAGAGCCACAGCGAGAACGACCTGGATAGCGACTCCTCCCTGGAGATCCTGGAGATGGAGGAAGGGGACGCCGAAGGGGAGGACGGGAGGCAGGAAAAGGAGAAGGCGGCGGATCTGGGTCCCACCACGCCGGCGGGGATCTCCCAGCCCATCACCATCCCCTTCCCGAAGCGCGACAAGGTTTTCCTGCGGGAGGCCTCGCCCTCGCGCCAGGAGGACCTGACGCCCTCCAGCTCCTCGGAGAATTACATCCAGGAGACGCCGCTGGTGATGAGCCGCTGCAGCTCCGTCAGCTCCCTGGGCAGCTTCGAGAGCCCCTCCATCGCCAGCTCCATCCAGAGCGACCCGTGCAGCGAAATGATCAGCGGCACCATCAGCCCCAGCGAGCTGCCCGACAGCCCCGGGCAGACCATGCCCCCCAGCCGCAGCAAGACCCCCCTCTTCGAGCTGGGCTGCCAGCCCGAGAAGGAGACCAGCCAGTTCAACATCCAGTGGGAGAACAACGTCAAGAAATTCATGGAGATCACCGACTTCAAGGAGCGCTTCCAGCTGCCCCAGGACCTGGACTCCATGGTTTACTTCACGGTGGAGAAACCCAACGAGAACTTCTCGTGCGCCTCCAGCCTGAGCGCGCTGCCCCTCCACGAGCACTACGTGCAAAAGGACGTGGAGCTCAAGCTGATCCCCACCTTCCCGGAGAAGAACAGCCTGAACTTCGCCGCCCACGAGAAGCGGGAGGAGCGGCGGGAGGAGCGGTACCTGGAGGGCCGGCGGAGGGCCGAGCGCCCCGAGCCCCCCGACGACGACGACATCGAGATCCTCAAGGAGTGCATCAGCTCGGCCATGCCCTCCCGCTTCCGCAAGGTCAAGACCTCGCTGCTGTCCGGGCAGGTGCTGCACCCGCACACCAAGAAGCCGCTGCACGTCCCCGTGTACATGCTGGTGCCGGCCCACGCCCACCCCGGCGTCCCCAGGCACCTGCGAGCCGCCGCCCGCGACCTCTTCAAGGACGACGACTCCTTCACAGACTCTGCCGACGGGACCCCCGTCAACTTCTCCAGCGCCGCCTCGCTCAGCGACGAGACCCTGCGGTACCCGGCGGGCGAGGAGGGCGAGCACGGCCCGCCCGAGCGCCGCCGTGAGCCCGGCACCATCCCGGCCCGCCGCGCCGCCTCCGGCAGCTCGGCCCCCGCCCGCCTCGGCTCGGCCGGGAAGGGCAAAGCGGGCCCGGGCCGCGGGGAGGGGAAGCGGGGCCAGACCCTCCCGAAGGGCGCGTCCAGCCTGGAGCTGGGGGTGGGCAGGGCCAGCGGTGCCCCCGGCAGGAAGGAGGACGCTCTGGAGGACGGGGTGGTGTTCCAGTCGCTGTGCCACACCACGCCGACGGAGGAAGCCGTCTACTGCTTCTACGATCCGGACCTGGAGGAGCTGCCCGAGGCGGGCAGGGACGGGCCCGGCAGCAGAGCCCAGCCCGGCCGGGCGGCGCGGAGGGAGCGCTGGGGAGGCTCCGTCCCCCACAAGGAACCCGAGCCCGCGCCTCGTCCGGCGAAGGCGAAGCCTCAAAACAACCTGATCGCGGACGAGACGCCGCCGTGCTACTCCCTGAGCTCCTCCATGAGCTCCCTGAGCGACGCCAACCTGTCCGAGGGCGAGGAGCGGGGCCAGCCCTGCGGCAAAGCCGCCTGGCCGCGGGCGGCGGCGGCGGGGCAGGCGCAGGGGGGCTCGCCCAGCTCCCCCAGCCTCAACTCGGAGGATGATCTGCTGCAGAAGTGCATCGGCTCGGCCATGCCCAAGCGGCGGCGGCCCGCGGCTCGCCGCAGGCTGGTGGACAGAAAGCAGAAGGCTCCGGGCGCCGGCGGGAGGGAGAGGAAAGCCGAGAGCAGGCATCACCCCGAGGAGGACGCCGGCTCCGACCGGGGCTCCGACCTGGACAGCGTGGAGTGGCAGGCCATCCAGGAGGGAGCCAACTCCATCGTCACCTGGCTGCACCAGGCTGCGGCCTCCCTGTCCCGGGAGCCTTCCTCCGAGTCCGACTCCATCCTGTCCTTCATGTCGGGGCTCTCGGTGGGCTCCACGCTGCAGCTCTCGCTGGGCAGGCAGGACAAGCAGCGGCCCGGCAGCGCCTCGGGCCGGGAGCCGGCGAGGAGGGAGCGCAGCAAGGGCCGCCCGGAGCGCAAGGACGCGGCCGGTGCCCGCCCCGCCGGCCGCGCCGCCTCCAGGGCGGAGCGGAGCCCGGCGCCCGCCAAGCCGGTGCCCAACCTGCCCGTGGTCTTCCGCGGCAGGACCGTCATCTACATGCCCAGCCTGGCCAAAGATGCCCCCAGCCCGCGGGCCACGCCCAAGAGGAGCCCCGCGGCCAAGCCCGAGGCGCCGCCGGCCAAGAACCTCTCGCTGAGCCAGCAGCGCTCGCGGAGCCTGCACCGGCTGGGCAAAGCCCCCGAGAGCGGGGAGCTGGCGCTGCCCAAGCGGAGCACCACCCCGCCCGCCCGCATCGGCAAAGGGCCCCCCTCCTCGGGCTCCTCCCGCACCTCCACGCCCTCCCAGCACGCCCCCAAGAAGCTGCCGTCGCCCTCGCAGGTCACCAAGCAGGGCGGCCCGGCCGCGGGCAAGGCGAGCGGCTCCTCCTCCCCGCCGGGACCCCCGGCCCGAGCCCCGGCCCCCAAATCCCCGGCTCCCAAGCAGTCCAAGACGCAGAAGTCTCCCGTGCGCATCCCCTTCATGCAGAAGCCCAGCAGGAAGGTGCTGCCGGGCCGGGGGACCATGCCGGTGCTGGAGGAGCAGGTGGACGGCTCCAAAGCTCGGCCCGGGGGGCCGGGGGGCAGCCGGCTCAACCTGGTGCGGATGTCATCCGCCCGCTCCAGCGGGAGCGACTCGGACCGCTCCGGCTTCCTGCGCCAGCTCACCTTCATCAAGGAATCCTCGAGCCTGCTGCTGCGGCACCGCTCCGACCTGTCCCCGGCGCCGCCCGCCGCCTCGCTGCCCCGCCGGGGCTCCCCCCAGCGCAGCCGAGCCGCGCTCCCGGCCGTGTTTCTCTGCTCCTCCCGCTGCGACGAGCTCAAGGCGGCCAAACCGGCCACCCCCGGCCAGCGGCCGCTCATCCCCAGAGCCCAGCCCGGCGCCAAAGCCGCGCCCGGGGTTAAGCCGCCGCGCCGGACCAGCTCCGAGAGCCCGTCCCGGCTGCCGGTGAAGACCGGAGCGCCCGCGGCCGAGCCCTTCAAGCGCTACTCGTCCTCTCCCAACATCAGCGTGGCGCGGCGGGCGGCCAGCCCCTCCTCCGTGCGCTCCGAGGCGGCGGCGCGGCGGCGGCAGAACGAGGCGGCTCCCGGGGGCCCTCCGGGAAAGCCGCCGGTGGTGATGATGAAGGGCACGTGGCGGCGGATCCGCGACGAGGACATCCCGCACATCCTCAAGAGCACGCTGCCCTCCTCCGCGCTGCCGCTGGCGGGCTCCGCCGACGAGGAGCCCCCCGGCAGCCCCGGGAGCCCCGGCACGGCCAGGAAGACCAGCGACGCCGTGGTGCAGACCGAGGATTTCGCCACCTCCAAGACCAACTCCAGCACCTCTCCCACGCTGGAGAGCCGCGAGGGACCCCCGCACCCCCGCGCCACCGGCGACGGCGAAGCCCCCGCGCCCACCAAGGCCGCCGTGCCCATCTCGTTCGGCCACGAGGCGCCCGCCGGGAGCTTCCCCGGCAGCCGGCACGGCTCCCCCAGCAAGGCCGCCCGTGTCACCCCCTTCAACTACGTCCCCAGCCCCATGGCGGTGACGGCGGCGGCCGACAAGGCGGCCGAGAAAATCCAAGCTTGATTGTCCCAGGGAGGGTCCTGTGACACCCCCAGCGCCACGGGAGCTGTGCTGGGGACACCCACGGGGATGTGGGACAGCTGGGGAGCACTGAGTCACCCCAACCCCGGCTGGGGTCCTGCTGTGCTGGAGCATCACAATTCCCAGTAAGGACTGGACAGGACTGGGAATGTTCCGGGTCTGACACCCCAAGCTGGGGTGGTTCTCGTGGACCATCTCCTCCCCCTGAGGGACATCCAGGGACAAGCTGAGGTGTCCCCTCGTGCCCCCATCGTGCTCGCCCAGGGGTTGGGCCAGAGCCTGATCCCACACGATCCAGAACCAGGAAAACCCCACACGCTCCAGCTCTTCTGGCACCAGCTCTGGCTCTGCCAGCGAGGGCAGCTCGTTTATTAGCAGGGGAAGGGACGCAGGGGAGAGGCTTTGGAGGGGACATGGGGACCAGGACCCCCGTTTGTGCTGCTGGAGGCTCCTGGTTGCTGACGGGTGACCTGTGCCGGTCCGAGGTGGTGGCAGGAGGAAATGGTGCAGGAAATGGTGCAGGAGGAGCTGGGCAGGGCTCGCGGGGGTGGCGGGGGTCCCGATGAGCTCATCCCGTGGTGCTGTCACAGGCTGGGGGGCTGCTCCGGGAGGGGACAGCACGCTGAGCTGGCACTGGGATTCCCAACCCCCAGGAAAGGGTCTGGCGTCCCTTACCTTCACCCCCAGCCCCCCAGCCTCACCACCAGGGCAGCAGAGCCTGGGCTGGCAGCCGGGATTCCCGGTGTGTCCTTGGGGATGTGGACACGGATCCATCCAGGACTGGATCACGCCCACGAGCACGAGGAGTCCCAGCCCCAAAACCCTGGGGACACCCCCACTCCTGCTGCCAGCCCGGCCGAAATTGGGGTGTGTGGGAAGTGCCTCACCCCCCGGGATGGGCTGCAGTGGGACCCCCAATTCAGGGGGTCCCAGACCCCTCGGATACCTCCCCATCCTGCAGTATCACTCCTGCTTTGGGTGGGGTGACCCTTGTGCCCCCCCAGTGCCACTGGGGGCTGCAGGGACAGACACAGGGCTATGGGGACACACCTGGGTGGTGGCTGTGGGGACATTGTGCAGCTCTGGGGACACAGAGCAGAGCCAGGGAGACACCGGGACCGTGGGGACATGCAGGGGGTCCCCAGGGGGGTGCACTGGGGTCCTGGGGACGGGCACACCCCGGTGCCCACTGGAGCCCCCCTGCCCTGGCAGTGGCCAGCACGGAGGGACCAGCGGCCGGGACTGAAGAAAAGGAGGAAAATCCCAGGAGCGGCACTCCCGGGGGCTGTGAGGGGGCGCAGGGGAGGCAGGAGGGTCAGCACCGCCCCCAGGGTCCGAACCACCGCCCTCCCCACAGCCCCGCCGGGCTCCGCGGGCCGTGGCTGTATCTATGTACTAAGGATGTTATTTTACCAGAGTCTGGACAGTATTCCCGATTAAAAGCCAACCTGTGTAAATAGGAAAGAGCGTTTGGTCCGTACCGTGTGTTCGAGCTCGCTGGGTTTGCAGCCCCTCCGCAGCGTCTTCTGGATCCATTTCTTGTGCTTCACGGTCGAGGTGGCCACCGGCGGCTTGGAGGGGTCGGTGGGGTTCTTGCCGCGGAAGGACATCACGCCGGCCACTGCCGGCCACTTCCCGCACACCAGCGGGCCCCCGGAGTCACCCTGGAGGGGAGGGGACACCGGCCAGTGCACCCCTGCCAGGGGACAAGGGACCTGTCCTGTCCTGGGTGTCCCTCCCACCATGGCCAGGGGGACACCTCACCTGCTCGGGGTGAGCATCCTCCCCGGAGCCCCCCGCACCTGGGCTGGGGGTGGGCAGAGCTTTGCAGCCTCCGGAGCCCCCCGCACCCTGCGCAACCCCTGGAGCCCCAAACTCTCACCTTGGCGGGGGTCGAGCCGGGGGGCTGCCCCTGGAAGCAGATCATGGCGGGGCCGATTTCTCCGCGCCAGAAGCGGCTGTTGTTGCACACCCGCGTGTCCATCACCGTCACCTCCAGCTCCTGCAGGGTGGGCGACGGGCCCCCGCCCTTGGGGTGGGTGAGCCCCCAGCCCGCCAGGCTGCACCGCGCCCCCGGCTTCGGCTCCCGCCTCGGCAGCGAGATCAGCCGCCGTGTCCTGCTCAGTGTCACCGTCCCGTCCAGCTGCGGGCGGGGGGCGGTGTCAGACCCCTCCCCGTGGGCAGAGGGGCGGGCAGGGAGCGCCCCAGAACCGCGGGTGGGGCGTCAGAGGGGAGCACCCCAATGGGGGGCTGGGGGGAGCCCCCAGTACCGCAGGTGAGGGGCCGAGAGGGAGCAAGTGGGGGGCTGAGGAGGAGCCCCCCGAGGCCGCGGGGGGAAGGGGAGCACGGAGCCGATGCAGCGCCCACGGGAGCGGGGAGATGACACCCGGGTGTGAAATCTCTCGGGGGTGAGAAGCGGAAATGTCAGCGAGCCGCTCGGCTGCGAGCGCAGCTGCACCGGCACCGTGCGATCACTCCCGCCCCTTCCCCGCAGCGCTTCCCGGCACCGCCGCCGCTCCTCGGAGCCCTCCCCGCGGCCGGCCCGGCCCTACCTGGAGCAGGAGCAGGTCGTTCTCCATCTTGTCTCGGTCGTAGCCGGGGTGGGGACACGCAGCCCGGATGGCGAAGCTCTGCGCGTCCGCCCCGCGGTGCCGCCAGCTGTGCAGCCCCGCCACCAGCACCCCCTTGTGCCACGACCTGCCCCGCCCCGGGAGCGGTGTCAGCCCGGTGCCGCTCACCGGAGCGCCGTCCCTTCCCCGGGGCCGGACTCACCTCCCGGACAGGCAGTGAGCAGCCGTCAGCGCCCAGCGCCGGTGCAGCAGCGCTGCCCCGCAGGCGTGAACCCCCCCGAACTGCAGGGACACCATGTAGGGCCGCGAGTGGGGCTTGGCCTCGTGTCCCCCGATGATCGAGGGCTGCAGCCAGCTCCCGTCCCCGGCCAGTGCCTGCGAGCCGCGGGGCTCTCCCCGCAGGAGGAGCAGCAGCAGCAGCAGCAGCGGCCCCAGGCAGCGCCTCGCCCCCATCGCGCCCGCCCCGCGTCTGCAGCAGCCCCGGGCCGCGTGTGAGAGCAGCGGGAGCGGCGAACGGATCCCCCTCGGGGGCAGGAAGGGGAAGAAGCACCCGCAAGGTGACACCTGAGGGGGTGGGCAACACCCGCGGCCCCGCCAGCGCTCGGCTCTGCGGGCAGGAGGCGGCAGCTCCAGCTCCCAGAAATGGGAGGGGGTTGAGATTTATGACAGCCCGCAGTGACCCATTCCCACCACCTTTATTAGCGAAACAGGGCGGGTTTTCACACCGTGGGGCCGTGCCCGCCCCCGCCCAGCCCCGCCGGGGGTCCCTCAGTTCGTCCCCTCGGGCGGGACCCGCCCGGCCCCGCTCCTTGGGCGGGACCTCAGGCTGGCCAGGAGGCGCGGGAAGAAGAACTCGTTCTGGTACTCCAGCGGGACCAGGTGCCGCAGGAGCGGGGGCACCTCGGCCCTGGAGACCCCCACGCACACCGGGACCACCCTGGGGCCGCGCTGGCGGACGCTGCAGAGCAGGTTCCACTGGGACACGCGCTGGCACCACCGGTCGCCCACGGACTTGGCCGAGAGGAGCAGGATGGCCACGCGGCTGGCCTCGATGGCCTCCACGGCTGACACGATGACAGATCGCCCGGCTACCAAGTCCTGGTGCTCGGTGAAGCCCCGAAACCCCTCCTCCCTCAGGCGCTCCGCGATGCGGGAGGCGACGTGGTCATCCTCGGGGAAGTACCAGAGGGAAAAGTCGTAGGGAGGAGAGGACGTGCCACCCACGGGGGACATGGCAGCCGGATCGGGGACAGGAGGAGGGGCACAAGCCTTTGTTCCAGCAAAGGAGGGAGGATCCCTGGGAAAAGGTCACCGGCAAATCCGGATCCTCCCGAGGGAAAAGTTTTTGGGAAAGTGAAACCGCAGCACGGCAGATCCCTCAGAACGCCCTCTGCCTCATCTCGGCGATGCCGCCGTCCAGCGCCTCCCCGACCCTCTGCAGCTCCCGGCGCCGCTCCCGCAGCTGCTCCCGGGAGCGCTGCAGCCGCTGGTTCATCCCCACGTAGGCGCGGATCTGCCGGTACAGCCGCTCCCGCTCCTCGGCCGCGGGCTCGGGGCAGCCTGGCGGGCAGAGCCGGGGCTCAGCGGGGTTCGGGGGGTCCCCACGCCCCCCTTTTCCCCCCAGGCGGGGCTCACCTGGAGCGGGGCCGCTCTCCTGGGGGGGCTCGGCGGGGAGGACGAACACGGGGTCGGTGGGGTCGGTGCCCTGCACGTCGGCCAGGATCTGCTCGGCGCTGGGGGGCTCAGGGCGGGTGGGCAGCACCCGCTTGGCCTTGGGGCTCATCCCGGGGGGGGGCTGAGGAGAGGGGAGGGTGAGGGCGCTGCGCCCAGCCCGGGCGGACAGACAGACAGACACACAGACAGCCCCTCTTTTCTATCCCCTCAAGAAAGACTGACCCCCGGTGCTGCCCTTTGGACAGACAGACAGACAGACACTCCCTCTTTTCTATCCCTCCAGGACTGACTGACCCTCGGTGCTGCTCTTTGGACAGACAGACGGACACAGACAGACAGCCCCCCTTTTCTACCCCTCAAGAAAGACTGACCCCCGGTGCTGCCCTTTGGACAGACAGACAGACAGACCCCCCGCAGCAGGCAGAACCCCCTTGCTGTCCTCTAGGATGGACAAACAGAACCCCCTGCACCTTCCCCTCCGGACAGACAGACAGACAGACACTCCCTCTTTTCTATCCCCCCAAGACTGACTGACCCTCGGTGCTGCCCTTTGGACAGACAGACGGACACCCCGCAGCAGGCAGAGCCCCCCTCGCTGTCCCCCCGGATGGACAAACAGAACCTCCTGCACCTTCCCCTCCGGACAGACCGACAGACAGCTGCCTCCCCTCAAAACAGACACAAAGCTCTCCTGTGCTGCCCCCCCCCACCACGCCAGACAGACCGACTCTCTTCTCCCCAGACGGACAGACTCGCCCCTTCCCCCGCCCTTTGGACGGACAGACAGACGGACAGACCTCTCCTTGCCCCACCTCGGACAGACAGACAGAGCCCCGCCCCCGCAGAGATAACCCGGCCCCCTCCGCCCCCCAGACACACGGACAGAGCCCCCTGATCCCCCCCGCCGGACAGACCGACCCCTCCCGGTACCGCGGACGGACCGACAGACAGACAGACCGACCCCCCTTCCGGCCACCGTCCGGCCGCACTTCCGCCACGCCCCGGACACGTCATCAGGACAGCCACGCCCACTCCCAAAGGCTCCGCCCCCCGGTTCTCTTAAAGGCGCCGCGCGGTGTCACGGAACGCGCGGGGCGGGAGCGGCGCTCGGTGGGCACCGGCGTTTATTGGGGGGCTGGGGAACAACGGGCTCGGACTGGGCAAACTCGGGGTCCCGGACGGGTACGGCCCGGCTGGCCGGTACCGCTCACAGGGTACCGGTACCGGGAGCACGGTGCCGGTACCGGTGTCTGTACGGGGGACGTCGGTGCCAGAACGGAGGATGCCAGTACCAGTACCGGGAGCACGGTGCCGGTACCGGCGTCTGTATGAGGGACTTCGGTGCCAGAATGGGGTTTGCCGGTACCAGTACTGGGAGCGTGCTGGGTGCCGGTACTGGGGCCGCTGGTGCCGGTACCGGTCCCAGTACCGGGGCTGTAGTGCCGGTACCAGAGGCGCCGATGCCCCTCTCACTTCGCCTTCTGTGCTAACTCTGCCAGGTTCAGGGGTGCTTTGAAGCCTGCGGAGACACGGACGGCGTTAGTGCCTGTCCCCGGGGCAGCGGCTGGTGTCCCGGGGGCACGGCCCGGCCCGGCCCCGGTCACCGGCCCGTTCCCTCGCTGTCCCGCTGAGCACGGCGGTGACAGCCAGCCCTGCCCTCCCCGCACCCGGGGGGGCTCCGGAGGGGAGCCCCAGGTCGGCAGCAGCGCTGAGGGACACAGGGGATGCACAATGGACGGACGCACGGACGGACACACGGATGGGGTCTGGCTACGGAGCAGCGGGAGGGAAGCTCTGCTCTACCCACGCCACGGGAGAAAGGGCCGGGCGTGCGGGAGCCGCGCCGGTGCCAGCGGGAGCAGAGGGCGCCGAGCGGCGCCGCGGCGGGCACGGGCAGCGGGGGCGCCCGGCACGGCCCGGCCCGGCCCGGCCCGGTCCCCACGCGGCGGCAGCGGGACCGCGGCTCGGTACATACGGGCAGGCTGGGCTGCGGGGCCACGCCGGCCGCCAGCCGGGCTCTGCTCTTGGCCAGAGTCTGCAGGACTGGACCGCGCAGCGCGGAGAGGAGAGAGAGGTTAGAGAGGGGACCCTGACCCACCCCGGGGCTCCCGCCACGGGCACCGGGAAACGATCGCTGGCTGGGAACTAAACCGAGCTGCCCACGCCCCCGCCCCACCCGGACATGGGGCAGGACGGAGGGACAGGAGACCCGAGTCACCTTCTCGGGTGACAGCGGAGGCCGCGTCCAGGGCCTTGGTGCCGATGTCGCCCATCATGTTGTCCACGGCCTTGTGGTGCTTGAGGAAGAAGGGCCGGATGACGCTGTGGTAGAGAACCTGGGAGCCGTTCCAGGGCACGGGGGCCATGCACCACACCAGGAACACGCACTGTGGGGACACGAGGGGCTAAGTGGCTCCGGGACCCCCCAGATGGGTCTGACAGCAGCACCCAAGGGTGCAGCTCGCTGGAGGTGCCAGGGTCTGAGCTGGGTGCAGCCCACTCTGCTCCCGGGCAGAGCCCCGGGACGGGAGGATCCCATTTTACCTTCCCGGCATAGTAGAAGGGGAACCAGTAGAGGAAAAGGTCGGAGAAGAACTCGGCCACGCTGAAGACGCCGTACACCACCCAGTAGGTGAGCCACGTGGTGTCATCCTCCTTGCTGTGGCTCTCGATGGCTTTGATGCTGCGGCATGACAGGGGAGGGAAGGACACGGCTGCTGCAGGCCCGGCACGGGCTCCAACCTTCCCAAACCCTCCCAGCCCCGGAGGGGACCTGCCCGCTGGGCTGGCGCGGTCCCAGCGCTCTCAGGAAGAGCTCCCCAGCCATAATGAACCCTTCAGTGAGCAGGGAGACCCTCGGCGAGGGCAGGGGAGGCTCCCCAGGTGTGGGACAGGTACTCACGAGGCGTAGGCGGGGTAGACGAAGCCGATGAGGTTGCAGAGCAGGGAAGCTCCATAGCCGAACATGAGGTACAGCCCCAGGAAAGCCACGGAGCCTGCGGGGCACAGGGGACGGTGGTGGCACTCTGGTGCCTGCTGTCACCAGGGGCAGACCCCGCTGGGTCTCCTGAGCGGGATTCTCCATCCCAGGGCGGGAACAGGAGATAACGACCAACCCCAATTAATTCCACCACGCCTCGATGTGCCGAGGCACGTGGCGGAGCCTGCTCCACCCCGAGGGCCCCGTGACCTCCTCCTGTCACCGTCCGTCCCCTCCCCTGGCTCGGATGGGACTTTTACCACCCCAATCTCGCAGCACTTTCACCCCTGGAGCGGCGCCAGGGCTCCGGCAGGAACCGGAGACGCTGGCAGCAAACACAGCCACGGTCCAAAGTCAAGGCTCCCTCCGCTCGTCTCCCCCGCGCCCGCGCCCGCTCGGCGTTCCCAGAGCTCCGGCTCAAGGACGATCCCTGCTCCCGGCTCAGGCGCCCGGACCGCGGCTCCTCCCGCGGCTCCTCCCGCGGCCGCGCAGCCCCGGCCAAGGCAGGCTCGGCTCCCCCGGGAGCGGCAATCCGACCCCGCTTCGCTGCTGCTCAATTAGATCGTTCAATTAATTAAACTCGAGCCGCGGGAGCCTGCGCGGCGCTCGGACACTCGCAGGAGGCTGGGTCAGAGAGAGGGCGGGTGGGGAAGGTGGGACAGGGAGGTTTTGGGGTGGAAACCACGGCAGAGCCTCCACAGCAGGGCTCAGAGGGCAGGAAAACCTCAGGGACACACGGGATGGAGCACTTTGTGCAGCCCAGCAGCTTCTCCCCAGCGCTGGAACAAACCCCTCCATGGGCGGCAAGAGAGCTGGGAATTAACCTGTCTGTGCTGGCCAATTAAAAGTCCTTGCTCGGGCTTGGAGGGAGGATTATCCCAGCTCTGCTCGCTGCAGCATTCCTGGGCTGAGCTCCGGCCCCGATCCGGGGCAGCCACAGCTCCGGGTCTTTCCCGGGAGATGGGCAGGAGCAGCGCGGCTTTGGAGCGATCCCAAAGCTCCCTCCGAGGAGGGCAGGCAGGTCCAGGCAGTGCTGGGTTTCATTCCCCAAGAGCCTTAGAAGGGATTTCGCAGGATTTTAACCCCCAGAGAAATTTATGTAACAGCAAAAACCCAGGAAAAGCCTTCGCCGAGGGAGAGGCTGGAGGTGGTGGTGCCCAGAGGTTGCACCAGACCCCAGCCCATGGGTCCAAACACAAATTAGGGATTGCTCCAGAGCCATGGGAGGGAGAAATCGGGAATTTTTAGTCCAGCAACAGCTTCTCCTTTCCAGGACAGGGATCCAGAATGCAGAACCATCACTTTTTTGGTGCCTCCACTCTTGTTCTTCCCCAGGAGTCCATCAGGGCTGAGCCTGATCAAACCCCCGGGGTTGTTTTGCTCGGAAGACGCCTGAGTGGCACCACAGCCTGCACAGCACGGGCTCCTTCAGGGACACTCCTGCCCTCAGAGCGGGAGCAGCAGCCCTGCTGCAGGTGAAGGGCCAGGAAATCACACCTGGAGGCCAAAAGGCCTGGAGGGACACGGGAAACAGGGAAGCCCCGAGTCCCCATAGGAGGTTTGATATGAAATCTCAAATTGGAGCTCGAGGGTGAGGCCAGTTCAAGTTGGCAGCAAGGGCACAGGGCCGAGGGTCAGAGGAGAGGGGGCACGGCGTGCCAGGAGGAGGAACCCCAGGGAGAATCCGGCTGGTTCCTCATTAATGAACAACAGGGATCCGGTTAAAGGCCGGATCCCCACGCGCCAGCAGTGGGACACAGGGACGAGCTGCCATCCCCACCGCCCTGACCCACCACGATCTGGGGGCTCACCCAGAACGGGGACCCCCTCAGTCAGGGGCAGGGGTCTCGAGGGTCTCTCTGACACTCAGACCCTGTGAGCTTTGGGATTTCGGGATTTTGTGCCTGCGGAAGGCGAGGGCAGCGCGGTGACAGCGACACCACCCCCGGCACCCCCAGCCCCCTCCCAGCCCGGCCCCGCTCCGCACCCCCAAACCAGGGCGGCCCTGCCTGCCCTCCCCGTGCCCCGTGCTGAGCCCAGAGCCACGGTGAGCAGCTGCCAAGGCGCCCCAGGATACGGAGGAGAAGGGGACAGAACGGGAGAACCGGGGAGGCCCCGCTGTACCGGTCGCACCTGAGGCCAGGTAGAGCCGTTGGACGCCGGTACGGGCTTCCAGCTGGCCCAGCAGGTCTCCGATCGGCCCGGGGCTGTGGAGGAAGCGCTCCAGGCGCTGCTGCACGGAGCCCATGGCGGCGGTGGCGATGATGAAGGTGCTGAAGCGGCGGCGGCGGCCCCGGAGCGGCCCCGGCCCGACCCCGCGCCCCGGTCAGTGCGGCCGCGGGGGGCGGGGCCGGGGGCGTGGCCAGGGGAAAGGAGGCGGGGCAAAACGGCGGGGCGGGGACAACCGGGGGAGGGGCGGGACTAACGCTGGGGCGTGGCCAATGAGAAGGCGGGGCGGGGATTAAGGTGGGCCAATCAGGCGAGGCCGTGCGGAGGGGCGTGGCCGGCCGTTGCCATGGCAACGCGCGCAGCGGCGGCGCGGCCTCATGGCGGCTCGGCCCGGCCCGGTCCCGGCGCTGTCGCTGTCGCTGTTCCCGGTGTTGTTCGCGCTGTTCGCGGTGGCCGCCACCGCCCAACCGGCCCCCGCCAAGCCCCGCGTCTTCCTGAGCAGCTGGGCCGTGCGGGTGGCGGCGGGGCTGCGGGACGCCCGGGCCCTGGCCCGCCGGCACGGGCTGCTCTACCTGGGCCAGGTGCGGCCTGGGCGGGGAAAGGCGGGCCCGGCCCACCCCGTGTGCCCCTGGCCCGACATTCTCGCTCGTACCCGCCCCATTGTTTGTGTCCTTCGCTTGTCCCATGGGCAGGGACATCTTCCACTAGACCAGGTTGCTCCAAGCTGGCCTCAAACGCTCCCTGGGCATCGGGGGACACCGTGCCAGTGTCCCCCCACCCTCAGAGCCAAGGGCCTCTGGGCAGGCAGGGTGAGCGAGGGCACACAGCCCCTCCCCGGGGCTCCACTCTGCCTCCAAGGGACGCTTTTAACACCACAGCTCACATCAAAGTCACCGTTCCGACCTGCGCAGACCCCGGGGCTGGCACCGCTGTCCCCCAGCACCGCTCTCTGTGCCCGCAGGTGATGGAGGGAGAGCCCTTCCACCACTTCAGCCACCGCGGCACCCGGCAGAGAGCCCTGAGCAGGCACTGGGGGTGGCACACGCGGCTCAGCAGGGACCCCCAGGTAGGGAGGGGGGCACAGGGAGCTGGGCACGGCCGCGGGCAGGCGCTGCCCGGTGCCCACGGCGCTGCTCCCGCCGCCCAGGTCCTGTGGTTTGAGCAGCAGACGGTGAAGAGGCGCTCCAAGAGAGGCACGGGCGTGGTGCCCACGGACCCCTGGTTCCCCAAGCAGTGGTACATGGTGAGAACAGGCTGCCTCCCCTCCTCATCCTCGCCCAGATCACGGGATGGGACCGCAGTGGGGCATCCCGAGCCACCTCCCTGCTCGGCACCATCCCCAGGGCACAGGATTGTTGTGGGATATCCCCAGGGAGGGAGACTCCACAGCCTCCCTGCTCTCTGTTCAGGGCTTGGTCACCACACACTGAAGTTCTTCCTGCCGTGCAGGGGGAATTCCTGGGATCAGGAATTCCTCTGGTGCCATTTCTGGGCCCCGCAGGGCACAGCCTGGTCTCCGCCCCGAGCCCTCAGTGCAGGCAGGGCTGAGGGCCCCTCTCAAGGCTGAACAGCCCCAGCTCCCTCAGCTTTGCTCTGCCAGAGATGCTCCAACCCCTTCCTCAGCTCTGTGACCCTCTGCTGGGCCCACTCCGTGTCCTGAGGAGCCCAGAGCTGGTCACAGCACCCCAGAGGTGCCCCCAGGGCCGAGCAGAGGGGCAGGATCCCTCCACTGCCCTTCCCAGTGCCCTGCCAAGACACAAACCATAATGCCGGCAGTGATGAGGCAGCAGGAGCCCTGCAGGGTGACCCCGGTCACATTTAATCTGTCTTCCAGAACAACGACATCCATCCCGACCTGAACATCCTGACGGCCTGGAGCAGAGGCTACACGGGGCTGGGCGTGGTGCTGACGGTCCTGGATGATGGGCTGGAGAAGGATCATCCCGACCTGGCTGCCAACTACGTAACTTTGGGGGGGTTTGCAGGGAGCAGCTCCTCCAGGGAGGGTGGGAGTCGCTGCCTTCGTCCCTCCCCCGGGAGTGTGAGGAGGGAGCTCGGCCTCTCCGGGGCTGGATCCAAGGTTTGGAGCCTCCCCACAGTGAAATCTCGCTCTGAGGAAATGTTAGAACTTGCACACGCACGGGAGCCCCCGGAATTGGGGTAATTACAGCGAGCTGCAAAGCCAGTAAAGCTGGTAAAGGCTCCACGGGGAGGGAAAGGCAGCCCCGGTGCCGATGACAGCGCCCGTGGGTGGTGGCTCCTCTGTCCTGTCACCCTCAGGTGGCTCTGGGCTCTGCCAGGGGAACAGCAAAGCTGTGCTGCTTTCGCCCCTTTCTGCCCAATCCCAGAGTCACTGAGGTTGGGAAAGGGCTTTGGGATCACCGAGTCCCACCTGTGCCACAGCTTGTCACCAGCCCACAGCACCGAGTGCCACCTCCAGGCTTCCCCTGGACACCTCCAGGGATGGCGACCCCAAACCTCCCTGGGCAGCCCCCGCCAGTGCCTGACCACCCTTTCCATGAGGGAATTCCTGCCGATGTCCCACCTGGCACACCTTGGGGCTGTCCCCTCTTGTCCTGCTGTCCCCTGGGAGCAGAGCCTGACCCCCCCTGGCTGTCCCCTCCTGTCAGGGAGCTGTGCAGAGCCAGGAGGTCGCTCCTGCTCCTCCTTTTCTCCCTTCCCCAGCTCCCGCAGCCCCTCCCGCTGCTCCCTTCCCCCTCGGGGCTCGGTTCAGCTCCAGCTCCCCGCGCAGCCGGGCACGGAGGGGCCCCGCTGTCCCCGCGGGCTGGCAGGCGGTGCCAGCCCCGGGCCGGGTGCCAGGCGCCTGTGCCGAGCTGTCACAGCCCTGCCGGGCCCTTGGGCTCACACCTCGCTCTGTAACAGGACCCGCTGGCAAGCTACGACTTCAACAGCAACGACCCCGATCCCCAGCCCCGATACGGCGACGGCGACAAGAACTGGTGGGTCCCGCCCGGCTCCCCACGCTTGGGGGGGTCATTTCTGGGGGGAACCGGGGCTGTCCCAGCCCCCCCACCCCTCACAGGGTCACTGTGTCCCCCCCAGGCATGGGACACGCTGTGCAGGGGAGGTGGCAGCGGTGGCCAACAACGGGATCTGCGGCGCAGGCGTCGCCTACAACGCCAAAATCGGAGGTGAGGAGGGAGGGAGGTTGGAAATCAGCTCCAGCCCCCTGTGGGAATGCAGGAGGGGCTGCTCTGGGGTTTATGGGGGGCCCAGGGTGCTGCAGGGGTGAGCGAGGGACCCCCAAGGGCCCCCCAGGACTCCATTCTGTCCCCAAATGCCACTTTGTGCTCATCCTGCACTGGAGCTCACCACATCACCCTCGGGGGTTCAGTGCCCAGCCCAGCACCAGCAGGGCAGGCTCAGGCTCCGCTGTGGAAGTGAAGGTGTCAAAGGGGGGTTAAAATCCGGGAGCACTCCCCGGGCTTAATTACAAAAGGCTTAACGAGGAGCTTTGGGAACCAGCTCACGGCAGCAGCACGGGGGGGCCTGATCTCCTTAGGGCAGGGTCATGTGAAAGCTGCTGGAAGCTGTGGGGGGCTGGCAAGGTGCCCCCAGGCCATTCCCGGGGTATGGCACGCCCGTGGCTCCTGTCCCCGTGGCTCCTGTCCCCTCGGAGCCACCGCGGGCCCTGGCGGGTGCTGCCGCCTCTCGGCCACGGCGGCTCCCGGTGCCCCTCAGGCGTGCGGATGCTGGACGGGAACATCATGGACATCGTGGAGGCGCAGGCGCTGAGCCTGCAGCCACAGCACATCCACGTCTACAGCGCCAGCTGGGGCCCCGAGGACGACGGCAGGACGGTGGACGGGCCGGGAATCCTGGCCACCGCCGCTTTCCGCAGAGGGGTCATGCAAGTAAGGCCAGCCCCGCCCTCGGGGACACCACGGGGACACCATGGGGACACCATGCTCACCCCCTCTGCCCTTCAACAGGGACGGGGCGGGCTCGGCTCCATCTTCATCTGGGCCTCAGGCAACGGTGGCATCAACTACGACAACTGCAACTGCGACGGGTACACCAACAGCATCTACACGGTGTCGGTGGGCAGCGTGCTGGGCGACGGGCAGCGGCCCCGCTACGGCGAGAGCTGCTCCGCCATCCTCACCACCACCTACAGCAGCAGGACCACCAGCAAGGTGCAGATTGTGAGTGCCACCAGAGCTGTGCCACGGCAGGCACAGGGCCCAGCCCTGCTTTAGCTCGGTGCCTGTGCAGAGCCCAAAAAGATCAAAGGAGGATTTGGTGAAGGTGGCCAAGTTCAGGTGGCTTTGTTGGAAAGAGTTCTGAGCCTCCCTGTCCCCCCCAGGTGACCACTGACCTGCACCACCGCTGCACGGACAAACACACCGGCACCTCGGCCTCGGCCCCGCTGGCCGCCGGCATGGTGGCCCTGGCACTGGAGGCCAAGTAGGTGACACAGACAGAGGGACAGCACCCAGGGAGAGCTGGTGCCTGAGCAGGGATGAGAAAAGGGAGGGACAGCAGGAAGGTTGGGGGGCAGAGTTTCAGCCTTCTCCCAGGGCTGTGGGAGAGCAGATGATTTTCCTCTGGAGCTCTTTGCTCCCATTTTGGCACTGAAGGAGATCATGGGGTCAGACAGTTGCTCTACCCACCCCAGAAGAGCCAAACCTCCCCCTTAAAAACCAACCAGCACCTCTGTCCCCACATCCTCCTCGCTTCCAGCCCAGCCCTGACGTGGCGTGACCTGCAGCACCTCATCATCCGGGCCTCCAAACCCGCACACCTGCAGGCAGAGGACTGGGCCCAGAACGGCGTGGGGCGCTGGGGTGAGTGCAGGGCTCTCCCCTCCGACCCCTCCCTGCAGCCCCCCACGGCACCGAGGGGCTCACGGGTCCCTCCCTTGGGTGGCACCTGTGTCCCAGTGAGCCACTACTACGGCTACGGGCTGCTGGACGCGGGGCTGCTGGTGCAGGCGGCCGCCACCTGGACGGGGACGCGGCCCCAGGAGAAGTGCTCGGTCCAGGCTGTCCAGGTCCCCAGGTAAGGGACAGTGACAGCAGGTCTGGGGCCTTGCTGTGCCCACCACAGGCACTCCAAAAAGTGTCTGTGCTGCACAGGGACTGCTGTGCTGGGAGGCCACGGAGAAGGGTGGGATGTGACATGCAGGGAATGCCCTGACCTGCAGCTCATCCTGGACAGGGACATCGGCTCCAGGCTCAGCATCTCCACAGATGTCTCCTCCTGCTCCCAGAGCATCCGCTCGCTGGAGCACGTCCAGGTCCAGCTGTCCCTGAGCTACAGCCGCAGGGGGGACCTGGTGGTGGCTCTGAGCAGCCCCATGGGGACCACGTCCACGCTGGTGACAGTGCGGTAAGGACAGGGCCAGGGGACTCCCCAAAACTCCTCTGGGCCCCTGCCATGGGGAAATGTCCCCTCAGAGCGAGAACAGGGTGACCCTTCAGGGCACACCCCGCCCCTCCAGGCCCCTGGGCTGGCACTCCCAGCTCTGCTCTCCTCCTGCAGCCCCTACGACACCAGCCAGGACGGCTACAAGGACTGGACCTTCATGTCCACGCACTTCTGGGACGAGAACCCCAAGGGGACCTGGACACTCCACCTGGAGAACAGGGGTGATGGCCGGAACACAGGTGGGAGCCCCATGGCGGAGTGAACCCCATTTTTACTGGGCTCACCCCGTGTTTGGTCATTCTCCCTTCCCCCACTTGGATGGGCAATTTGTTGTCTTATTGCTGGCACCCAGCCCTCCTTTCCCACAGGAGCCTGTGCTGGCTTTGAGGGTCTCCCCTGGCCAGCACAGGGCCGGGAGCAGGACACAACCCCAAAGCTCCCAGCCCCCTGTCCCCTCCTGTCCCCAGGCCAGCTGACCAGCTTCATCCTGCACCTGCACGGCACGGACGAGGACATGCCAGCCCGGCGCTCCGCGGCCACCACCACCGACGAGTGTCTGAGCAGGGACCAGCAGGGAGCCTGCAGGGGTGAGCGAGGCTTTGGGGGGGACAGTGACAACGCTCTTGTCCCCCAGGACCTCACCCCAGCCTCTCTCCACAGACTGTGGCAGCTCCCTGTACATCCACCACGGCTCCTGCCTGCCCTACTGCCCCCCACGCTACTACGGCCGGGCCCGGAGTGCCACCCCTGGGGACACCGCCCTCGTCTGTGCCAGCTGCCACCCGTCCTGCTACACCTGCCAGGGCGCCTCTGCCGACAACTGCACGTCCTGCCCGTCGGGCCGCACCTTCCAGGACAGCACCCACACCTGCCAGCAGCCGGCAGAGAGCTCCCCCAGCCCGCTGGGGCTGCGCTGGTCCCTGGTGGTTCTCACCGTGCTCGCCTGTGGCAGCCTGGTGCTGGCGGGGGTGCTGTACCCCACCTACCGCACGGCCCTGCGCGCCGGGAAAGGGGCTCCGTGCTGTCCCCGCGCCGCCAGGACAGAGTGACACCGGCCCGGTGACACAGAGTGACACAGAGTGACAGAGTGACACAGCCCGGGGGCAGAGCTGGGATCGCGCCTGGCTTCCCAAATAAAGCGGTTGTTGCTTTTTCCAGCCGCGCTCTGCCCCCAGGGCTGATTCCCCTTCCCGGCAGCGCCGGGGATGGTCCCAGCCCGGGTCCAGCTGTGCGAGGGGACAGGCGGGGGGCTCCTCCCACACCCTGGGGACAGACAGAGGGGCCGGGAGCCCTGTGCCCCTTCCCAGGCGCGGAGGGACGAGATGGGACATGTCCCCAAACAGCTGCAGCCGTGTGGCCATGGCAGGCGCCCGGCCAGGAGCCAGCAGAGGCCACCCCAGACCCCTCCAAAGTCCCCGGTTCCTGTTCACCGGCAGTTTTAGGGCTCAAAAAGGGGTCTCAGGGTGGCGGCACCCCCAGTGCCACTCTGTCCCACGGGGATGGGCAGCGGCTCGGCGGCAGCTGTGCCCCGGCACCCGTGGCACCGGGCAGGGGTGGCACAGGGGGAGCTGGGGCCCTCCGGGGACACCACCCCTGTGGCAGGACTGCCCCAGGACACCGGGGACGTGCTCTGTGTCACCCCCAGCGCAGCGTGTTTGCTCAGCTGAAGAGTTTTGGGAATTAAGGCAGAGCCAGACCTTTCTCCAAGTTTATAATGACCCGTGAAAGCCTTGGCTGGACTTTACAGAGCAGGGAGAGGAGGGAGCAGCGATGGAGCTTTGTCTGCAAGGGCAGGGGCTGTCCTTGGGGACATCCCCAGGGGTGAGCTGGGGTCCCTGCAGACCCCAAGGCAGAGCCCTGGGACACCCATCCCGCCCAGTTCCATGGGAGGGGGCGCTGGATGCCCCCCAGCTTCCCCACGGCCTCTCCAGGGTTTTTTTTCCCCCTCCTGCTCCTCCGGGCTGGCCTAATCCTCAGTGGGTGGCGGCTGGGGCTGGAATTGCCGCTGGATCTCAGGGCGCACGTCCTCCTGCAAGGGAGAGAGAGACGGGGTAGGGACAGGCCGTGCCCAGAGCGCTGTCCCCTCCCTGTCCCCGTCCCCAGAGCACTGTCCCCATCCCTGTCCCCGTCCCCAGAGCGCTGTCCCCATCCCTGTCCCCGTCCCCAGTCCTACCTCCTGGCCCAGCCGGCCCAGCACCGGGATGAGGCGCAGCAGCTCCTCATCCTCAGGGTCCCCAGACCACGGTGGCACCGGGATCCAGTTGGCGGCCTGGGGGCACAGGGAGCAGGGTTGGATCCCGCAGGACCGGGACACGCAGACCCCCCCGGGGGGCAGCGCTGCCCTACCTGGGCAGGGAAGCCCTGCATGGTGTAGTCCAGGGCCACCGTCTTGGCCAGGTCCCTGCCCAGGCAGGTCAGGTCCTTCCAGTAGCAGCCCTGGGAGCAGACACAGTCCGACTGGGAGAGGCAGCGCCTGGAGGGGACACAGAGCCGTGGGGACCCCGCTCTGTCCCACAGGAGGCCCCCAGCAGGGCACCGCCAGCACCATCACCTGATCATCTTCTTCTTGGGGTCCAGCACCTCCAGGAGCTTCTTGGCGTAGTCCTTCTTGGCAGTGGTGTAGATGAAGATCTGGCAGAGAGGGGGTGAAGGTCCCTGCGTGGGCTGCTCGAGTCCCCCCAACCCCCCAGGGGGGCACCCCACAGGCCCCGGGGGCTCTGGGTACCTCGTAGGTCTTGGAAAGGCTCTCCAAGAACTCCTGCACGTGTGGACGCAGCTTCACATGGACCTGGGGGGGAGCAGCATTTTGGAAAAGCACCAGCACCCCCAAAGTGAGCCCCCAGCAGGACCCTCACCAGTGGGACCTCAGAGCCCCTTCCCCTTCAGCCAAACTGTCACAGAGGTGACACTGGGGTGGCAGTGAAGAGCCACGTCACCCCCGGCCCCGAGCCACAGTTCCCTAGCCCCCCCAGGCACCCACCTTGTAGGAGGTGGCCTGGAAGCCCATGGTGAAGGTGGCCGTGGCGCCCTGCTGGCCACGGGCGAGGAGGGAGGAGTAGAGCAGGGTCCCGTCCTGGGAACGGGGAACCGGCTCAGCCCCGGGCATGGGGAGCCGGGCTCAGCCCCCGGCCCCGGGTCCTGCAGAGCCCCCCAGACCCCTCCCCAGCTCACCAGCTCCAGGACCAGGGTGTGCTGCAGCCTGCTCCGGATCCTCCGGGGGCCGTCCCTCCCGGGGGTCACGGCCCAAGGGCTCGGCCTGGAGGGGGGAGGGCAGAGGGTGGGCAGTGCTGGGGGGCTGTTGGACCCCCCACACATATTGGGGGGCTCCCCCTGACACTCACAGGCTGGGGGCCACGGGGACAGCAGGTTCCCAATGCTCAGCCTCGGAGAGCCCCGAGAAGTAGGAGCGGCCGGGGCAGGGCAGCGCTGGGGGTCCTGCGGGGTCTGTGGGGCAGAGGGGTCCGGTCAGCACAGCCAGGGCAGCCCCCCGCCCCCGGCAGGGATTTCCCCGGGCAGGGACGCGCTCACCGCTCCCCCCGGGGCCAGGACAGCCCTCGGGTCCCTGCCGGACCAGCCGCCCCTTCCCGGGCGTGGTGGGGGAGCCGGGGACCCGCGCCCACCCCCGCGGGGCGCGCTCCCCCTGCTCCCCCTCTCTCTGCCGGCTCCTGGCCCGGCCGCGGGCCGCAGCCCGTGGGGTCGAGAGCCCCGGGTCCTCCCGGGGGGGCTTCTTCGTGCGTGGGGTGGCCCCCAAACCCGCCATGGCTGGGACCCTGCCGGGGACAAACCCCCCACCCCCAGCAGCCCCAAATTAACGTGGGGTGGGGTAGGGTAGGAGGAGAATCTTTATAGGGTGGAGGCACCGCGGGGCACCTGGAGCCACTCAGGCTTTACCGGCACCGGCTGCGGCTCGTCCGGGGCTCCCCGGCTGGTCCGGGGCTTATCTCCGGCTCGTGGTGATGTCCCCCGATGTGACAATGACCTTCCTGTGCTGGCAGCTGCCCCTCGGTGCACCCCAGGGCCATCGGGACCCCACTTTGGGGACAGTCCCACACTAGCCGGGAGGTCTCAGCTTCCCCTGGCAGCAGCTCCAAACCCACCCCGAGGGAGCCCCCCGGGTGCCCCAGCGCCCCCGGTCACATCCTGTCCCCACAGGGGCCCCGCGGTGGCCGCCACCAGCCCGAGGGTTGGGTTACGGCAGGGGGGACACGCCGGAAGGGAGATAAGCGCGAGGGCTGCGACCCCGGCGGGCAGAGCTGGCACCCGGCCAGGGGACAGCGACACAGCGACAAAGCGACACAGCCACACAGCGACACAGCGACACAGCCACACACCGACACAGCGACACAGCGACAGCCGCCGGGGGGGAGCTGCCCCTGGGGCTCCGCGCGGGGACACAGAGGGGACCCCCTGAGATGGAGGGACACGGAGGGGACCCCCAGCTCACAGGGATACAGAGGGGACATCCTGAAATGAAGGGACACTGAGGAGCTCCCCTGCTCACGGGGACACAGAGGGGACCTTCCACCCGTGGGGACACAGGGGGACCCCCAGCTCACAGGGACACGGAGGGGACCCCCTGAAGCAGAGGGACACAGAGGGGACATCCTGAACTGGAGGGACACCAAAGAGCTCCCCTGCCCGTGGGGACACAGCAGGGACCTCCTGAAGTGGAGGGACACGGAGGAGACCCCCTGAACTGGAAGGACATGGGGGTGACCCCCAGCTCATGGGGACACGGAGGGGACCTCCTGAAATGGGAGGATCCCTCTGGGCTGTCGCCAGCCAGGAAGAGACACGCAGCGAGTGAGGGGATAAACAATTTATTTCCTGCAAAAATAATAAATTACCACCCCCCCTCCACTCCCCGCTGCCACGCGGGGACCCCAAGGACGGCGCGATGGATTGAGGGGGGTTTCCTTTGCGTGGGAAGGGTCCGGTGCCCGGATCGCCCTCGGGGCGGTGACCCCGGGGCAGGCTCAGGGTGGCCGGGGGTGGGGGCAGTGCCGGGCCGCCTCCCGCACCAGGCGGGCCTGGCGGGGCGTCCAGGGCCGGGCGTAGCCGTGCTCCTGCAGCAGGAGGCGGTTCAGGGTGTGCTCGTGGTTCACGTGGCGCCGCGCCATCAGCAGGTACTCGGTGCCCGGGCGCAGCGCGGGGCAGCCGCAGGTGTTGGGCACCCACAGGTACTCCCGGGCCACCAGCGGGAAGCGCTGCCGGTACCGGCCCTTCACCTCCACCTCGTAGCGGGTCTCCTGCCCCACCACGAGCTGCGCCAGGATCAGCCCGTGGAACACTGCCCGGGGGAGGAGGGGGCAGCCTGAGCCCCTTCCTGTGCCCGGCACCGCCCTGAGGCCTTTCCCACGGTGTGGCACTGTCCTGGCAGTGCCCTGAGACCCTTCCTGTCACCAATGTCAGCCCAAATCCCATCCCTGACATCACCCCTGGCATCACCCTGGGGCCTCTCCCACTCCTGGCATTGTCCTGGCAGTGCCCTGAGACCTTTCTCATCACCAATATCAGCCCAAATCCCATCCCTGACATCACCCCTGGCATTGCCCTGACACCTTTCCCACCTCTGGCATTGTCCTGGCAGTGCCCTGAGCCCCTTCCTGTCACCCACATCAGCCCCTTTCTGTCCCAGCAGCACTCCACGCCCCTTCCCACTCCTGGCATCATCCCTGGCACCACCCCAAGCCCCTTCCTGTTCCTCTCATCATCCCTGGCACCATTCTGAGCCCCTTTCCACCCCCGGCATTGCCTCTGGCATCACCCTGAGCCCATTCCCGTCCCCAGCACCGCCCCCCGGTGTCACCCTGAGCTCCTTCCCGCTGCTGTCGCTGTCCCTGCGGTGTCCTCAGCCCTGTCCCGCCCCCGACATCCCCCCGAGCCCCTCCCGGCCCGGCGCTCACCGAAGTCGCTCTGGCAGAAGTGCTGGATGCGCTGGGAGCGCCCCTTGGGCTGGCGGCACCGCCCGCAGCGCCCTGCGGGGACAAAGCTGCGACAGCTCGGGCGGCAGAGGGGACTCCTGACCCCCCAAAACCCCCTCACGCCCCTTCGGGAGGGGAGCTTGGGGGTCCAGACCCCAGAGAGAGTCACACGGGGCTCCTGAGAGCCCTGGCGAGGGGTTTTAGGGTCCGTTTTTAGGGTCCCCATCTCACCGCTCCCCCTGGGCGGCCCAGGATGCTCCCAGCAGGGGCGTGGGGGGCTGTGGGGACCCCCGAGGAGACCCCCAGGAGGTACCTGCGGCAGCCCCGTCCTGGCCCGGGCCGGGGGCGCTCCTGGGCGGTGTCTCCGTGGCAGAGCCCCCGGGCTGCGGGGGCGGCGCGGGGGCCGGGCTGAGCGGCGGCTCCGGGGGCGGGGGGCTGCCGGCGCCGCGGGGCTGCGGCTGCCGCAGGGGGCTGGTGGCACCGAGCTGGGGGTGCCCGCGGGGCAGCCAGAACTGGTACTCGATGCCGGGGTTGGGCTCCTGCAGCAGCACCTGGTGAGGGGGGGGACACGGGCAGGGCGCTGGGAGAAGCCCAGCCTGGACTGGGGTGGTGGCGCTGTCCCCACCGCGGTGTCCCCCTGCCCTCACCAGCACGTGCAGGTCGTCGCGGGTGGGCCCGGGCGCCTCCAGGCTCTCGGTGCCGTCGGGGGCTCGGTTGTAGGTCAGGAGGGTCCCGGCGGCCTCGTAGGGCCCCGGCCAGGCGATGGCCCAGTCCCCGTTGAGGACGTAGCGCCCGTCGCTCGCCATCAGCGCTGCGGGAGGGAGCGGCTCCGGCCAAACCGAGCCCCGCACGGCCCCCGGGACCCCCGGCCCGGTCCCCGGCGGGGCCTCTCCCGGCGCGGGAGGGCGGCGTGGGCCGGGGAGCGGCGCTCGGGGCTCCGGGAATTCGCGTTCCTGCAGGATCTTGGCTTGGGGCCCGAGCGAAGCCAAGCCCGGGTGTGCGGACCCGGCCGGGAGCCCCCAGACCCGGGATGGGGAAGGGGCTCCAGCTGCGTAAAAGGGGGCGGGGGCGGGGATGGGGGTCCCTGTCCTGGAGCTGCTGTGGCCGCTCTGGCCCCGATCCAGCTCAGCCCTGCCCAAAACGCGGCCGCGGCCTCTGGAAAATCGCCCGGAGCGCTCGCGAGTTCAGTGACCCCGCCATGCTCAAAACAGGGAGGGAGCGGCACGGCAGGGACAAACACGGGACAAAAACGGGACAAACACGGGACAGCGCGGCAGGGGACAAACACGGGACAAAAACGGGACAAACATGGGACAGAGCGGCAGGGGACAAACACGGGACAAAAACGGGACAAACATGGGACAGAGCGGCGTGACACGGCCACCCCTGCCCTGCCTGCCCTGCCCTGCCCTGCCCTGCCCACACACACGGCTGCCACCAGCCCGGGCCAGCTGGGGTGAACTGGGATGAACTAGGATGGACTGGGATGAACTGGGGTGAACTGGGATGAACTGGGACTGACTGGGGTGAACTGGGATGTCCTGGGATTAACTGGGATGGACTGGGACAGACTGGGATGGACTGGGACAAACTGGGACGGACTGGGTCAGACTGGGACAGACTGGGATGGATTGGGATGGACTGGGATGGACTGGGATGAACTGGGATGGACTGGGGTGAACTGGGATGGACTGGGACAGACTGGGACAGAGGCAGTTCAGGTCGTACCCAGGTAGTTGCGGCTCTTGTCCGTCACCTTGATGTTGGTGGCCCCGGCCGGGATCTTGGTGACATTCACGTATCCCAAATATCCTGGGTGGGGTGGGCAGAGTCAGGGCAGAGCCTGGGAGGGCCCAGGGGACACCACGGGGGGACAGAGAGGGAGGGGACGGGGCACAGAGGGGACACGAACCCAGCTGGGACATCAGGGACACGCGGACAGAGGGACTGTGAGTGCCCCCAGCACCCCCGGACACCCCTGGGGACACAACAACGCCCCCACCCACCCCAGGAGTGACCCCTCTGCCATGAGTTAAATCCCCCCAGGTGGAGGGGCTGCCCCCAGTCCCTGTCCCTGCGTGTTGGGGACAGGGGGGACCACAGACAACGACCCTCGGGATGGGGCAGACGGAGAGGGGATGGGACAACGGGGACAACGGGCGATGCCTCGGGGACACGGGTGGGGACAGGAGGGCAGGGGAGCCAAGAGCCAAAGCATTCACCCATGGAGGGGGCCGGGGCAATGGTTCATTCACCGGAGGAGGGGTCCGAGCCCTGGAAGAGCCGGTGCACCAGCACGCACGAGCCGTGGCCGCCGCCGCAGTGGCCGCAGGCGTCGGGGCGTGAGCCCGAGCCCAGGATCCCGTCACAGCCCACGCTCTGCGGGGAGCCCGGACACCCCCTCAGAACGGGGGCTGGGGGGCTCTGGGGGGTTCTGGGGGGTTCTGGGGGTCCCCACCCGCACCCACCAGGCAGCGCCCGCCGACGCACAGGTCCGGGGAGCCGGGGCCGCAGCGGGTGCCGTCCAGCACCCGGCCGAAGCTGTAGTAGAAGTTGTGGCCCTCGGCCAGGCAGTTGAGGTCGCAGAGGTTGGGGGCTGCCAGAGCAGGGTGGGAAGGGGTCGGGGGGATGCCGGGCACAGCCGGGAGCCCCCCGGTGATGCCCCGGGACTCACCTCCGTGGAAGGGCACCCAGCGGTAGCGGGCGGAGGCGCCCAGGACGGGCCGGTTGTTGTAGAGGGAGCACTGCATGGCCCGGAAGGGCACGGAGCCGCCGGGGCAGCCCTGCGGGAGCACCGGGATGGAGCCGGGGGGCCGCGGTGGGGACTGGGGACAGCCGCGGAGGCGTCGCGGCGCTCACCTGGAGCTGGCAGAGCCGGTACTGCCGCGGGTCCCCCTGGCACGGCTGCTCCTCGCTGCTCCTGCGGGCACAGGGACAGACGTGTCCCCTCCGTGTCCCCTCCGTGTCCCCTCCTTGTCCCTCCCGTGTCCCCCCCCGTGTCACCCACAGGGACCCCCCAGCTCCACGGTGCTGGGAGCGACACGTCCCCACAGGGCAGCAGAAGAGGGGACCCCGATGTCCCCCGGTGTCCCCCGGTGTCCCCCAGTGTCCCTCATCCCTATGGAGCCACACCCCAGGGTGGCGCACCAGGCTCTGGGTGGCGCTGAGGGCCCGCGGGGACAGGAGGGGTGGCAGGGCCGTGCCACGGGTGCCACACGGGGTTTGGGAGCCTGGGGACACCTCGGGGGGGTCTGTGCTGCCCCGGGCCCCACTCACCGCAGGCACCTCCGGCTGCGCAGGGCGACGCCGTCACCGCACGAGCTGGAGCAGGAGCTCCAGGGGCCCCAGGACCCCCAGGACCCCCGGGGCCGAGCAGGGGCTGGGGGCTCGGGGACCCTCGCTGGTGTCCCCAGGGCTGGGTCCTGTGTGAGGAAGGTGATGGTCAGTGCTGGGGTGAAGGAGCCCGGGGGTGCCCCAACCCCGTCACCTGTCCCCCAGCCCCTCACCTGTCCCCCAGCCCCTCACCTGCCCCCCAACCCCGTCACCTGCCCCCCCAACCCCTCACCTGTGCCGTGCCCACCAGGCTGAGCCAGGCCAGCAGCAGCAGCCGCCGCGGCCACCAGGACCTGCGGAGCAGAGAGCCCTGAGCCCACTGTGCCCAGGGACAGGGGGGTGGCACCGGGCTGTCCCCCAGCCCAGCATCGCCGCCGAGGCGGGGCCACGGCCGAGCCCCCCCCGGGGGGACGGGGGTGAGGTGGGGACAGGCCCAGACCCCGCGCGAGGGTCCCCGGGGAGGGGATGTGGGGTCTGGTGCCACCAGCACGGGGGGGACACCCAGTGGGTGACGCCGGGTGGGTGACACCGGGTGGGCCCCGCCGTGTCCCCCACGCGTGGCCCGTGCAGCCCCGGCTCGGGCGACGGCCCCGCCGCCCCCAGGGCCCCGCGGCGGGCGCCGGGCCGGGATCGCTGCCTGCCGGGGCAGGACCAGACCTGCACGCCGGGGCTCCGCGTCGCTCCCCGATCCGGATCCGGCCCCGCCGTGGGGGGCAGCGGGGCCCCCCCCGGCCCAAAGCGCCCGATCCTGCAGCACCGCGAATCGCCCAGCCCGGCTGTGCGGGAGGTGCCGGGGGGTGCGGGGGGTGCGGGGGGGTCCCATCCCCGTGTCGGGGAATCCCCGGCCCAGCCGGTTCCGTCCCGCCGCGCAGCTCCCGCGGCGCCCGGGGGGTCGCGGGCGGGCACCGGCAGCCCCCGGCTCTGGGTCCCCCCCAGCAGGACAGGGGAAGGGCCGGGGGTCGCGGTGCCGCCGCTCCGGGGGGGTGTTGGGAGGGTCCGGACCCCGCCGAGGCTCGGGCGATGCCGGGTGGGTGATGCCGCTGGAAGCGCGGGGGGCGCCGCGTGCCTCAGTTTCCCCGCAGGAGCTCCGGGGGTGCGCGGGGTGGGGAGCGGGGGGGTTTCCGCGGGGGTTAGAGCAGAAATCGGGAGCTTACCCAGCACCGTGGGGTCCCCGGCGGGGCTCCGAGCCGCCCCCGCAGCCCCCCCCGGCCATGCCGCCCCTCGTCCGCGGCGTCCCGGCGGCTCCGTCCCGGCGCGGCGTCCCGGCGGCGGCGAGCGGGGGGGACCCGGGGCCAGCGGGCATCGCCTGCGCAGCTCCGGGGGGGCCGGGCGAGGCTCCCCCCCCACCCTCCCCGTTCGCCTCCCGTCCCTCCCCGCCGCGTTATTAATATCCAGCCCCAAAGGTGCGCCCAGCCCTCCCCGGCCGCCCGTTAACCCTTGGGGGCCCGGAGCTCCGGCGGTCGGGGGGGGGGCTGGTGGCGTCCCGGGGGGGCGCGGGTGCTGTAAAACAACATCAGCGCCCCCCCGGGACCCCCCCAGCCCCAGCGGCAGAGGGGAAGGGGCACCAGGACCCCCCTGCACGGTCGTGTCCCGATCCGGGACCCCCCCGGGGCTGGGCATCCCCGAGGGCCGGGACCCCCGAGGGGGTCTCCGCTTCGTCATCGAGGTCTTCTGGGGGGGCTTGGGGGGCCAGAGCGGTGGGTGTTGGGTGCCGGGGGGGGGATCCCAGCCCCCTTGGGCGCCGTGGGCACCCGCAGCCCGGAGCTGAAGGGGTTACAGCGGCGGGGTGCGGGTGTCCCTCCCTCGGGGTGTCCCCGGTGCCGGGCAGAGCGGGCGGGATGGGCCCTGGGGGCGCCGCGGCTGAGCCGCCCCCGGGCTGGTTCCTCCGGGACGAGGCCAGCGGGACGCTCTACAAGCGGGGACGGCTCCTGGGAGAGGTAAATCCCCCTCCGTGCCCCCCGAGCCGCCCCAGCGCCCCCTCCCCGCTGGGCACCCGGGGGGGTCACACGCCCGCACCCCCCGGGTGTCCCCGAGGTGTCCCCCTCCCCAAGGGGGACCCACCCCATCCCCTCTGGGGAAGGGGAAACTGAGGCAGAGGACCGAGCCCCTGCAGCTCCGGTGCCCGGGGCTCCTGGCCCCACATCGAGAGGTACCTGGGTGGGCACCCCAACCCCCGGGACCCTCACCTGACCCCCCCCGGCTGCCCATTCCCACGGGGTCACTCGCAGGGCGCCTTCGGCCGCTGCTACCAGGTGACAGAGGTGACCAGCGGGCGGCGGTACGCGGCGAAGGTCATCCCGCGAGCCCGGCTGGCGGCTCCGGGCATCGGGGACAGGGTGAGTGCGGGGGGGACACTCCCCAGGGAGAGGGGACAGCGCCCACGGGGTCCCCGCGGAGCCCCACAGCCCCTGCCCGGGTCTCTGGGTGGGTTCCCGGGGTCGTGCCCGGGGGTCCCCGGAGCCCGAGGGTCCCCCCGGGGCTGCTGTCGGTGCAGGTGGAGCGGGAGCGGGAGCTGCAGCGTCACCTGCGCCACCCGCACATCGTGCGCCTGCACGGGCACTTCGCCGACCGCGGCCACCTCTACCTGCTGCTGGAGCTCTGCAGCCGGGGGGTGAGAGCTGCGCCCCGAAACCGAGACCCTGAACCCCGAAACCGAGCCCTGAACCCCAAAACCGAGACCCTGAACCCCAAAACCGAGCTCCTGAACCCCAAAACCGAGACCCTGAACCCCAAAACCGAGATCCTGAACCCCAAAACCGAGACCCTGAACCCCAAAACCGAGACCCTGCACCCCAAAACTGAGCCCCTGCACCCCAAAACTGAGCCCCTGCACCCTGAAACTGAGCTCCTACACCCCGAAAATGAACCCCTGAACCCCAAAACCGAGCTCCTGAACCCCGAAAATGAGCCCCGGCGCCCCAAAACTGAGCCCAAACACCCCAAAACCGAGCCCCTGGACCCTGAATCTGAGCACCCTCAGGCCGGGGCTTCAGCAGGGCCCAGCCCGGTGCCTCGCTCTGTCCCCAGGCTCTGTCACTCCATCCCCGTCCTGGTCACTCTGTCCCCCGACCCCCTTCATTGTCCCCAGTCCCTCCTCACTGTGTCCAGCCTCTGTCACTCGTCCCCAGTCCCTGTCTCACTGTCCCCAGTCCCTCCTCACTATCCCAGTCCCTGTCTCACTGTCCCCCTCCCCTGTCGCTGTCCCCAGTCCCTGTCTCACTGTCCCCCTCCCCTGTCTCACTGTCCCCAGTCCCTGTCTCACTGTCCCCAGTCCCTCCTCACTGTCCCCAGTCCCTGTCGCTGTCCCCAGTCCCTGTCTCATTGTCCCAGTCCCTGTCTCATTGTCCCCATCCCGTCACTGTCCCCATCCCCTGTCTCACTGTCCCCCTCCCCTGTCGCTGTCCCCAGTCCCTCGCTGCCATCGTGCGGACCCGGGGCCGCCTGTCGGAGCCGGAGGTTCGGTTCTACCTGCGGCAGCTGCTCTCGGGGCTGGGATACCTGCACGGACACGGCCTGGTGCACCGGGACCTCAAACTGAGTGCGCGGGGCCGGGGGCACCGGGGGCGACCCGGGACACCGGGGAGTGACCGCAGGCACCGGGGGCGACCCGGGACACCGGGGAGTGACCAGAGGCACCGGGAGTGATCCGGGACACCGGGGAGTGACCACAGGCACCGGGAGTGATCCGGGACACCGGGGGGGGGGGTGACCCGAGGCACCGGGGGCTACCCGGGACACCGGGGGTGACCCAGGACACCGGGGGGTGACCCGAGGCACTGGGGGTGACCCGAGGCACCGCAGGGGTGACCCAGGACACCGGGGGGTGACCCGGGACACCGGGGGTGACCCGGGACACCGGGGGTGACCCGAGGCACTGGGGGTGACCCGGGACACCCGGGGTGACCCGAGGCACTGGGGGTGACCCGGGACACCGGGGGGGGTGACCCGAGGCACCAGGGGTGACCCGGGACACCGGGGGTGACCCAAGGCACCGGGGGTGACCCGGGACACCGGGGGTGACCCTCGGGTGACACGATTCTGTCCCTCCCTCCACAGGCAACTTCTTGGTGACGGAGCGGATGCGGGTGAAGATCGCGGACCTGGGGCTGGCCCGGCGGGCGGCACCGCCCGGGCGGCGCTGGGGGTGAGCGGGGCCGGGGGGCTGCGGGGGTCACCCTGCCCATGTCCCCGAGGGTCACCTGGGCTGTGTCCCCGAGGGTCACCTGGGCTGTCCCCGCCCTCAGGGCGCTCTGCGGGACCCTCAGTTACCTGGCGCCGGAGGTGCTGGACCGCAGGGGACACGCGGTGCCCTCGGACATCTGGGCCCTGGGCTGTGCTGTGTGAGCGGGGAGGGGACAGGGAGGGGAGAGGGAGGGGAGAGGGAGGATGGGATGAGGGGAGATGGAGGGAGGACGGAGGGCTGGAAGAAGATGGAGGCTGGAGGGAGGACAGGGGGTGTGGAAGGGGTCAGGGAGGGCTGGAGGGAGGACAGGGGGTGATGCAAGGAGGACGGGAGGGTGGAAGGAGGATGGAGAGAGGACAGGGGGGCCAGAGGGGGGCCAGGGACACCGCAGGGGGACAGGGACGCTGCAGGGGGAGAGGGACACTGCGGGGGGACAGGGACACTGGAAGGGGACAGGGACACTGGAGGGGGGACAGGGACGCTGCAGGGGGAGAGGGACACTGCGGGGGGACAGGGACACTGGAAGGGGACAGGGACACTGGAGGGGGGACAGGGACGCTGCAGGGGGACGGGGACACTGCAGGGGGACAGGGACACTGCGGGGGGACAGGGACACTGCGGGGGGACAGGGACGCTCCCGGTCCCTCCCAGGTACACGGCACTGACCGGGCACGCCCCGTTCGAGGCCCGCCGCCGCCCGGAGCTGTTCCGGCGCATCCGCGGCGCTCGGTACCCGCTGCCGGCCCAGCTCTCGCCCCGCGCCCGCGCCCTCCTCGCCCGCATGCTGGAGCCCGAGCCCGCGGAACGGGCCAGCCTGGAGGGCGTGCGGGGACACCCCTTCCTCACAGAGGTGAGGGGCTGGGGACACGGGGGGGACACTGAGGGATGGGGGGACACTGAGGGGTATGGGGGGGTCACTGAGGGACACGGCAGGGACACTGAGGGACACAGGGGGGTCAATGGGGGACACTGAGGGACACGGGGGACACGGGAGGGACACTGAGGGACACGGGAGGGACACTGAGGGACAAGGTGGGGACACTGAGAGACAAGGGGGGGACACTGAGGGACACGGGGGGAGACACTGAGGGACACGGGGGGGTCATGGTGGGGACACGGGAGGGACACTGAGGGACACAGGGGGACACTGAGGGACAGGGGTGGACACTGAGGGACACGGGGGGTCATAGGGGGGACACTGAGGGACAGGGGTGGACACGGGAGGGACACTGAGGGACACTGAGAGACAAGGGGGGGACACTGAGGGACACTGAGGGACACGGAGGGACACGGGGGGACACGGGGGGACACGGGGGGGACACTGAAGGACACGGGGGGTCACCAGCTGTCCCCCCCAGGGTTTCACGCCCCGCACGCTGTCACCCCGCGCCTGCCACTCCGTGCCCATCTTCGTGGGACAGGAGCCCCTGTGCCGGCTCCTGCGGGGGCTGCGGTGCTGGCGGGGCTGTGGCTGTGTCCCTGTCACCTCTGTCACCCCTGGGGGCGGCCGCGCCCCTCCCCGAAGGAGCCGAGGCCGAACATCCGCGGAGGAAAACTTTTATTAGTGCTGGGAACCGTCTAAAATCCAGCCATGGGAACAAGCGGGGCGGGACGTGACCAGTACGAACGGCACACACACACACACCAGTTTGCCCTTAAAACTGTTAACAGGAAAAAAAACCAAAAAAAACAACCCCGAAATCCAAACCCACCCCCCAAAAAAGGAGCTCTCTTCCCTGCCAGCCTGGGGTGGGGATGGGAGGTGCAGCTCCACGTCCCGGGGACGCTGGAGAGGGGACAGAGGGAGCCGTGGGCTGGGAAGGAGGGAGGAAAGTGCGTGGTTTCCCTGCTGGGCTTCGTTTCTCTCTCTCTGGAGAGAAGAGTCGGAGAAAACGAGGAAAGCTCAGTAAAACAGGACACTAAAAACACCCGGGGGCTGCCCGGCCACGCCTCCGACACGGAGCTGGGGGGGACAAGGACAAGATGCTCCAGGTGGCCCCAGTGAGCACCAAGTGGCACAGGGGACAGTCCAGGGGGCAGGGAGGTGGCAGCAGCGACCTTGTCTGCACCAGGGGGGAGCCTCATCCCAGCTGGTGACAAAGGGAGGGAACGGGGACAGCCTGCAGTGGCTGGGGTGGTGGTGGTCACTCATGTCCCCAAGCCACGGCGGAGTGGCAGGGATGGATCCCACAGCCCTCAAATCTCACACGGTGCCCCCGAGGCTGGAAGGGGTGGGACACAAATCCCTGCTCCCCCCGGAGCTCCTCAGACCCTCCTGGAGCTCCTCAGCCCCTCTGGAGCTCCTCAGATCCTCTGGAGCTCCTCAGCCCCTCCTGGAGCTCCTGAGCCCCTCCTGGAACTCCTCAGCCTTTCCTGGAGCTCCTCAGACCCTCCTGGAACTCCTCAGCCCCCTCTGGAGCTCCTCAGCCCCTCCTGGAGCTCCTCAGACCCTCTGGAACTCCTCAGACCCTCTGGAGCTCCTCAGCCCCCGAGGAAGCCGCCCCAAACCTTTCCCAAGCCAAACCCAGCCTCTGCCCTGTTGTGCCACCACAGCCTGTGCCACGCAGGGTCTGGGGCACGCTGGGGACAGCCCGGGGCAGGTGGCACAGCCCGGGCTGGCTGCTGTCCCTGCCCGTGGCGCCACAGCCCAGCTCAAGGCCTGGCACGAGGCCCAGGGGTATTTTTATCCCGGGATTTGTGTTGTTTGAAGCTGTCAGCTCCGTGTTTTCAGTCATAAACACCGACCTTCCCCTGTCCCAGCCCGGCTCGGAGCTGACAGCAACAGCAACAGCCTCAGCTGCCACGGCCTTGAGCCCCGGGCTGGCCTGGGGTGGCCCCAGGGTGGCCCCGAGATGGCCCTGGGACATCTGGCAGCACACAGAGGCCACGTCCCTGTCCTGGGAACGCCTGCGCTGGCCACCTCTGTCCCCTGCCAGGCAGGAGGGTCCCTGAGGGGCTCAGGGCAGGAGGTCCCAGTCAGTTCCCTCTGGGTTTGGAGCTCTGGGATCTCCCCATCTTTGCAGCACAGCCAAGAGCTGCCCAAAGATGGGGAGAGAGGGACTGTCCCTGCCCTGGTGACAGCTGGGGCACAAACCAAGCAACAAAAACAACGAGGCTTCTTAAAAGAGAAGGGATTTAAAAACAAAGCTTCAAGTTTGGGAACTCCTCTCCCCCTCCTCCCCGGCTCCCAACGAGGCCAAAACTCACCCTGGTGCAGAAATCAGGTTCAAAGCTCAGCCAAATGGTGAGGGCCACCCCCAGCCCCGAGGGGACAGGGGCACGTCACCTCTGTGTCACCATTCCAGGCTCCCACAGCCCGCGAGGGGCAGCTCCAGGCAGGGGTGGCCCGGGGGGTGTTTGGTGACAGCAGCCGGGTGGGGGTGGCCAGGAAGGGCCACCTCAGGCTGAAGGCACCGAGCTGCTCTCCACCTTCAGTCCCTTGCTGGCCAGGAATGCGTCCTGCTTGGGCTCCCTGCCCAGGAACCTCCTCAGCATGTCCGACGCGTCCACGGAGCCTCCGGGGCGCAGGATGCACCTCCTGTAGTCCATGCCCACCTGTGGGGGCACAGGGGCACGGCTGGGACCCCCAGCCCGGCTCTGCCCACCCCTGGCACGCACAGAAACCCCCCCTGGCCCTACCTTGCAGTTCATGATGCCCTCCTGCTTGAAGCGGGTGTGGAACATGTCCATGGAGTACACCTCGCTCCACAGGTAGCCGTAGTACTGCGCGTCGTAGCCGCCCGCCAGGTGGCCGAAGGTGGCCGGCATGTTGGTACCTGAGGGGACACGAGGGGTTAAAAAGGGAATAAAAATCACCCTGCAGCGCTGGCACAGAAGGTGCTGGCACAGCTCAAGGTGGTGGAGAGCTGGAGGCAAAAAAATTTGAGTTTTCTGTGCTAAAAGGCACCGAGGCAGGAACTGAGGCTGTGGAGCTTCCCCCAGATTGAGGGGGGTTGTGGGTGTGTGGTTTGAATGGTGTTGTGTGATCTCATAGGGTGAAAAATGTAGAATTTGAGGTTTTAGTATATGTAAATATGTATTATTTAGTAATATATTATTTAGGAATAAATATGGGGCAATATGGAGGATTTTGGGTGTTGTCCAAGTCCTTCTTCACCTTCTTCTTCTTGGTTTTGGGTGTTTTTTTCTAATTGGGTGAAAAAGGTTTGCGTTGTGGACCTTGTGTGGTCAATTATTGAGTCAAAAGTATAAATAATAGAGGTGTCATCTCGTTATTGGGTAATTAGCACTTAAATAACCTTGGAAAGAGTTAGAGACACCTCAATTTTCTACCTTGTTAGCCAGAGCTCACAAATGGTGAGACTGTAACACAGATAAGGATTAATAAATGCAAAAACTGCGACTCCCATGTGTTAATCCCAGCTCTAACAGGAAGAAAAGGAGATAAAAACCCCACACCAAAGGGAGGAACTTCCTTTTGCAGCCCAGCAGGAGCTGTCCCCAGCCCAGGGGCCCCCGCAGAGGGCAGGGAGGGTGACACCGTACCTGGGGTGGCGGGGACACCCAGCACCTCCTCACAGAGCCGGGCAAACACCTCCACGGGGTCGGCCTTGGTCTGCGTGTGCAGAGCCTGGTCCACCTTGGCCAGGACGATCTGGCGCAGGTTGAAGAGCCCTGGAGCCAAGAGGAGGAGGAGGAGGAAGAGGAGGAAGAGGGGGAAGAGGAGGAGGAGAAGGAGGAAGAGGAGGAAGAGGAGGAAGAGGGGGAAGAGGGGGAAGAGGAGGAAGAGGAGGAAGAGGAGGAGGCAAAGTGAGGCTGGAAGGGGCAGCAGGGGCCTCACGGAGGCTGCTGCCCGCTGCTGGTTTCAGTAGGGAGGGATCATATGGGGATAAAAAATAAAACCCGAACCCCAACCCAAACACACAACCTAAGACTAAGCCTGAACCTAAACCTAATCCTAACCTTAACCCTAACCCTAAACCTAAACCCAAACCCTAACCTTAACACTAACTCTAAACACTAACCCTAAATGCTAATCATAACACTAACCCCCAACACTAAACCCTAAACCCTAACCCTAAACCCAAACCCTAACTGTAACCCCAATCATAACCCTGATATTAATGGGACCTTAACCCTAACCCTAAACCTCAACCCCTAACCCTAACCCTAACCGTAACGCCTAAACCCAACCCACAACCTAACCCTAACCCGAATGGACACCCTAACCCTAAACCAAACCCACACCCTAAGCCTAAGGCTAAACCTAAACCTAAACCTAACCCTACCCCCACACCCTAACCCTAACCCACACCCAAACCCTAAACCCTAACAATAACCCCTAAACCAAACCCTAACCCTAAACCCTAACCCCTAAACCCAACCCACAACCTAACCCTAACACGAATGTACACCCTAACCCTAAACCAAACCCACACCCTAAGCCTAAGGCTAAACCTAAACCTAATCCTAACCTTAACCTTAAACTTAACCCTAACCCTAACCCTAAACCCTAACCCCCAACCCTAAACCTAACTCTAATCCTAACCACACTCTAACCCATGCCCACACCCACATCCTAACCCTAACCCTAACCCCTAACCCTAACCCTAACTCTAATCCTAACCACATTCTAACCCACACCCACATCCTGACCCTAACCCTAACCCTAATGCTAAACCCTAATCCTAACACTAATCCTAACCACACTCTAAACCAAACCCACACCCTAAGACTAATCCTAACTCTAACCCTAACCCAAACCCACACCCTAAGACTAATCCTAACTCTAACCCCAACCCAAACCCACACCCTAATCCTAATCCTAACCCTAACCCTACCCCACACCCCATCCCCAGCCGCCCTCACCGGTGTTGGCCTGCCGGGAGCGGATCAGTTTGTCCAGCAGCTCGTCGGGGATGGCGCTGCCGGTGCGGTAGTGGCGGCTCATGCGCAGCAGCGGCTCCTTCTCCCACACCCAGTTCTCCAACATCTGCGACGGCGCCTCCACGAAATCCCGCTCCACGTGTGTGCCACTGAACATGGCAAACTCGGCCTGGGGGACACGGCTGGGATAAACAACCCTAACCCTGACCCTAACCCTAACCCTAACCCTAACCCTGACCCTAACCCTAACCCTGACCCTGACCCTAACCCTGACCCAAACCATAACCCTGAGCCTAACCTTAACACCTGACCCAAACCCTGACCCTAACCCTGACCCTGACCCAAAATCCCGCTCCACGTGTGTGCCACTGAACATGGCAAACTCCGCCTGGGGACACGGCTGGGATAAACAACCCTGGAGCCAGGACAGCCTAACCCTGACCCTGAGCCTGACCCTGACCCTGACCCTGACCCAAACCCAAAATCCCGCTCCACGTGTGTGCCACTGAACATGGCAAACTCGGCCTGGGGGACACGGCTGGGATAAACAACCCTGGAGACACCCGGTGATCCCAGGCCTTAGGGGGCATTGGAGGAGTGTTTGATCTCCCTGGAGCCCCTCCAGTGATCCCAGGCCAGCCTAACCCTGACCCTAACCCCGACCCTGACCCTAACCCTGACCCTAACCCTGAGCCTAACCCTAACCCCGACCCTGACCCTAACCCTGACCCTGACCCTAACCCTGACCCTGAGCCTAACCCTAACCCCGACCCTGACCCTAACCCTGACCCTAACCCTAACCCTGACCCTAACCCCGACCCTGACCCTGACCCTAAGCCTGACCCTAACCCTGACCCTGACCCAAAATCCCGCTCCATGTGCGTGCCACTGAACATGGCAAACTCCGCCTGGGGGACACGGCTGAGATAAACAACCCTGGAGACCCTCAGTGATCCTGGACCTTAGGGGACTTTGGAGGAGTGTTTGATCTCCCTGGAGCCCCTCCAGTGATCCCAGGCCAGCCTAAACCTGGCCCTAACCCTAACCCTGAGCCTGAGCCTGAGCCTAACCCTGACCCTCACCCAAACCCTGACCCTAACCCTGACCCTAACCCAAACCCTGATCCTAACCCTAACCCTGACCCTAACCCAAACCCTGACCCAAATCCTAACCCTGAGCCTAACCCAAACTCCCGCTCCACGTGTGTGCCACTGAACATGGCAAACTCCGTCTGCATTCATGAGATCCTCCTGGTTTGCTGAGCGCTTTTTGTTCATACTAAAGTAGAAGTGTGCATCTTCTCATGCTCATTAATGTAAACAGGAGATCATGGTTTGTAAATATTTTGTAAATATTGTTTTGAATTCCTTCTCCAAGAGAAGGGGAGGTTGAATGAGAGCCTCCTTGACCAATGTGGGTGAGAGGTGGGAATGCCCACTCTCCAATCCATGGGCACCTTGCTAGAAATTATAATAGGAAGGAATAAACAAAGCAGGAGGATTTCTCCCTGCTGCTCTGATCTCCCCAAACTCTGGACTCTGTGTGTCTTTCTGGCGAGGCTCAGAGTGACATCAGGGAACACGGCCAGAATGAACCCCCTGGAGCCCCTCCAGTGATCCCAAACCTTGGGGGCTTTGGAGGAATGTTTGACCCCCCTGGAGCCCCTCCAGTGATCCCAAACCTTAGAGGGCTTTGGAGGAATGCTTGATCCCACTGGAGCCCCTCCAGTGATCTCAGGCCAGCCTAACACTGACCCTAACCCTAACCCTGAGCCTAACCTTTACCCCTGACCCTAACCCTGAGCCTAACCTTAACCCCTGACCCTAACCCTGAGCCTGACCCTAACCCTAACCCTGAGCCTAACCTTAACCCCTGACCCTAACCCTGAGCCTGACCCTGAGCCTGACCCTAACTCTAAACCAGACTCTAACCCTGACTCTAACCCTGACCCTGACCCCTGACCCTAATCCTGACCCTGATCCTAACCCCTAATCCTGACCCTGACCCTAACCCTGAGCCTGACCTTAACCCTGACCCTGACCCAAACCCTAATCCTGACCCTGACCCTAATGTCCAGCCTGGGGCAGTGGAATTTGGGCTTTAGGGTCCCGTTAACCCCAAGCACCCCGGGATTCTTTGCTCTCCCCTCCTGTGTCTCCTCAGGGAGGTGGAGCCCGCCTTTGAAGCACAGAGATCTTTCTTTGCTTTTTAGATAGTTTTACCTAGCTAGGGCAGAAAACTGCTTTATTTCCCTTTTTTTTGGGACTCTTAAAATCTGCTCTGCACTGAAAACCCCACAGGAGCACCGAGGGCTGGCACCTGCAGGGCCTGGACCTCCCTGGGACTGATAAAAACTGAGTGAGCTGAGCCACCCACAGCAAAGATTTCCCCATGATCTCTCTTCAGAGCAGTGAGAGGTTTTATTATTTCATATTATTCACTCTTTATGCTTGTGGGCATTTTATTTGTTAAATAAAGAGATTTTTCCAGGAAGTCTTTTCCCTCCTGGCTGGGGAGAGGAGTTGCTTTTGTTTGCACTTGAGTTTGCTTTCCAGAGTGACCCCAAATTCAGAATTTCCTCCCAAATTCGAACAGGGGGGAAACCCCAACCCACACCAGAGTGGAGAGGCCTCACCTGGGAGCAAAGCTGGTGCATGACGTGCCCAAACTCATGGAAATAAGTCTCCACCTCGTCGTGCTGCAGCAGGGAAGGCGCGTCCGGCGTGGGTTTGGTGAAGTTGGCGACCATGGCGGCCACCGAGATCTGGCGAGTGGCGTCCGGCAGGAGGCAGCCGGGCTGGAGGCCGAAGCAGGCGGCGTGGCCGTACTTCCCTTCCCTGGGGAGGGAGGAGAGCTCAGGGATCCTCAAAAATATCGAGGAGAGCTCAGGGATCTTCCCAAAAATCGAGGAGAGCTCAGGGATCTTCCCAAAAATCGAGGAGAGCTCAGGGATCCTCCCCAAAGCCACACACAGCCACGGCGTGGCCGTACTTCCCTTCCCTGGGGAGGGAGGAGAAGCTCAGGGATCCTCAGAAAGATCAAGGAGAGCTCAGGGATCCTCCAAAAGATCGAGGAGAGGCTCAGGGATCCTCCAAAAGATCGAGGAGAGGCTCAGGGATCCTCCAAAATATCGAGGAGAGCTCAGGGATCCTCCAAAAGAGCAAGGAGAGGCTCAGGGATCTCCGAAAAGAGCGAGGAGAGGCTCAGGGATCCTCCCAAAAGATCAAGGAGAGGCTCAGGGATCCTCCCAAAAGATCCAGGAGAGGCTCAGGGATCTCCCCAAAGCCACACACAGCCACGGCCCCCTCCCTGTGGTGCTCAGTGACCCCCTCTGATTTTTCTGGGGCTGAGAGATTTGAGCCTGCTAGGAGCTGCTGACTTTTTTCTCCTTTTTTTTTTTCTCAGGAAAGCTTCTTCTCAAAATAATCTTGGCAAACGACTCTCCTTTCTCAAAACAATCTGTTCTCCAGGTGGTGTTTTGCTTTTCTAGTCAAAAAAAACCCCATTTTAGCTGCTTTTCTAGTTTAACCAATGGGATTGGGGAGGTGTTGTTCCTATTCACCAATCATGTATGGGAACACCTTATAAAAAGTTGTAAGAATTAGACAATAAAGCTTCTCTGTGCTCTTTGCCTTCTGAAATGTTTGGAGGTTTTTTTTTTGTGTCCTACAGTGACAGTGACACCCCCTTGGTGACACCCCTGCCTCAGCACACGGAGCCCCCTCCCCTCCACAAATCTGGTATTGGAGTCTAGAACATTCCTGTGGCCACCCTGGAGGGTTTGGAGACCGGACAGGGGGTCTGGGGTCTGCACAGGGGTCAGAGCCTCACACAGAGCCCAGGAGGACACATTTACTCTGATGGGAGTGAATGCTCACATTGTACGAGGAATCACAAGCTGAGATAATTAAAAATAATTAGTTTATCACAGAGTGTAAATGTAGAATTTAGGATTTTTAGTATATGGGGTTGAAAAGACAAGATGGAGGAATTGGGGAGTGGTCCTGTCCTCCTTGTTCTGGTTCTTTTCCCCCATTTTCTGCTGGGTTTTGTCAGAGTCTAGAACATCCCTCTGGCCACCCTGGAGGGTTTGGAGACCAGACAGGGGGTCTGGGGTCTGCACAGGGGGTCAGAGCCTCACACAGAGCCCAGGAGGGCACTGCCTCTGATCCCTGCCATGGCAGTGAATGCCCACAGTGTATGAAGAATCACAAGCTGGGAGAATTCAAAATAAGCAGTATTTAGTTTATCATAGAATGTAAATGTAGAATTCAGGATTCTCAGTATATGGGGCTGAAGAGACAAGATGGAGGAATTGGGGAGTGGCCCCTGTGCTCCTTGTTCTTGCTCTCGTCCCCCATTTTCTGCTGAGTTGGATTTTAGGGATTGGTTTAGAGTAGAAATGACATGTTAGCATAGGTAGTAAGTATTGGTGTGATTCTGTAAATAAAAAGTTCATTTTGGACAGTGGTTGGATCAGGGGAATGGTACAAAAGGTCTGGGACCCTCTGACCCGCCCAGTCCCCCGCGTGTCCTGCTCTGCTGGGGACACCTGGCAGAGCAGAGAAAGAATTAAGAATTAAGAATTAAGATAATGTACCCTGCCAGAGCTGAGAAAGAACTGAGATAATGAAGAATAAACAACCTTGGAAATGTGCACTGGGGACTCAGCTTGTCGTCTCTACCTCTGGTGTGAAACACCCAGGGCAAAGAGAAGACTGAAAACCTGATTAACTCTGGGAACAGCAACCCAGGGGAAACTCCCAGGGAACAGCAACCCTGGGGGAACCCTGAGCACCTTGGGGAACACCAACCCCAAGGAGAATCTCAGGGAAAATTAACCTTGAGAATCTGGAACCTTCTTTTCCTCAGGCTCTGCCCCCCTGGCCCTGGATTTCCCCCTCCCCAGGTCTCACCGTGGGTACAGGTCCAGGTAGAACTTCCCGATGGTCTCCCCGGACGCCGTGTCCTTCACGGTGTAGAGCTGCACGTCCTCGTGCCACACCTGAGCCTTCTCCTCCAGGTGGAAGGTGAGGCCCAGCAGCTCCTGGTAGATGGCCAGGAGCCCCGTGGTGACCACCTGCATGGGGAAATACTCCTTGAGCAGGTTCTGGTCCACGCTGTACTTGGTCTCCTCCACCTGGTTCATGTAGTAGCGCATGTCCCAGGCGTTGATGCGGTTGTCGAAGTCCAGCCCGCGCTTCTCGCACTCCTTCCTCTTCAGATCCAGGATCACAGCCCGCTCCTTCTCCCCCAGGGGCTTCAGCTTCTGGGCCAGCTCATCTGGGGGAGGAGGGCAGGGTTGGTGTTGGAGTCTAGAACATCCCTCGGGCTGCCCTGGAGGGTTTGGAGACCGGACAGGGGGTCTGGGGTCTGTACAGGGGGTCTGGGGTCTGTCCAGGGGGGTCTGGGGTCTGTCCAGGGGGTCTGGGGTCTGTCCAGGGGGGTCTGGGATCTGTCCAGGGGGGTCTGGGACCTGTACAGGGGTCTGGGGTCTGTCCAGGGGGGTCTGGGGTCTGTCCAGGGGGGTCTGGGGTCTGTCCAGGGGGGTCTGGGGTCTGTCCAGGGGGTTTGGGGTCTGTCCAGGGGGTCTGGGATCAGTACAGGGGGTCTGGGATCTGTACAGGGGGGTCTGGGATCTGTACAGGGGGGTCTGGGGTCTGTCCAGGGGGGTCTGGGGTCTGTCCAGGAGGGTCTGGGGTCTGTACAGGGGGTCTGGGGTCTGTCCAGGGGGGTCTGGGGTCTGTCCAGGGGGGTCTGGGATCTGTACAGGGGGTCTGGGATCTGTCCAGGGGGGTCTGGGGTCTGTCCAGGGGGTCTGGGGTCTGTCCAGGGGGTCTGGGATCTGTACAGGGGTCTGGGATCTGTCCAGGGGGGTCTGGGGTCTGTCCAGGGGGGTCTGGGGTCTGTACAGGGGGGTCTGGGATCTGTACAGGGGGTCTGGGATCTGTCCAGGGGGTCTGGGATCTGTACAGGGAGTCTGGGGTCTGTCCAGGGGGGTCTGGGATCTGTCCAGGGGGTCTGGGATCTGTACAGGGGGTCTGGGATCTGTCCAGGGAGTCTGGGGTCTGTACAGGGGTCTGGGATCTGTCCAGGGGGGTCTGTACAGGGGTCTGGGGTCTGTCCAGGGGGGTCTGGGGTCTGTCCAGGGGGGTCTGGGATCTGTCCAGGGGGGTCTGGGATCTGTCCAGGGGGTCTGGGGTCTGTCCAGGGGTCTGGGGTCTGTCCAGGGGGCTCAGTCAGACCCACACAGATCCCAGGAGGACACTGACTCTGATCCCTGCCATGGCAGTGAATGCTCACGTGCAGGAAGAATCACAAACCCTAAGAATTTAAAATAAGTAGTGGATGGTTTATTATAGAATATAAATATAGAAATTAGAATTCTTAGCATATGGGGCTGAAGAGACAAGATGGAGGAATTGGGGAGTGGCCCCTGTGCTCCTTGTTCTTGCTCTCGTCCCCATTTTGTGCTGAGTTGGGTTTTAGAGATTGGTTTAGAGTGGAAATGACCTGTTAGCATAGGTAGTAGGTATTGGTACAATTTTGTAAATAAAAAGTTCATTGTGGACAGTGGTTGGGTCAGGGGTGCTGTACATAAGGGGATCTCTGATCCACCCCAGTCCCCCGCGTGTCCTGCTCTGCTGGGGACACCTGGCAGAGCAGAGAAAGAATTAAGATAATGTACCCTGTCAGAGCTGAGAAAGAACTGAGATAATGAGGAATAAACAACCTTGGAAATGTGCACTGGCAGACTCAGCTTGTCGTCTCTACCTCTGGTGTGAAACACCCAGGGCAAAGAGAAGCCTGAAAACCTGATTAACTCTGGGAACAGCAACCCAGAGGAAACCCTCAGGGAACAGCAACCCTGGGAAAAACCTTATTACCTTGGGGCCAGCAACCCCAAGGAGAATCTCAAGGAAAATATAACCTTGAGAGGGCTGAAGAGACAAGATGGAGGAATTGGGGAGTGGCCCCTGTGCTCCTTGTTCTTGCTCTCATCCCCCATTTTGTGCTGAGTTGGGTTTTAGAGATTGGTTTAGAGTAGAAATGACATGCTAGCATAGGTAGTAGACATTGGTAAAATTTTGTAAATAAAAAATACGTCTCGGACAGTGGTTGGGTCAGGGGTACTGTACATAAGGTGTGGGGCTCTCTGATCCGCCCAGTCCTGCTCTGCTGGGGATGCCCTGCAGAGCTGAGAAAGAACTGAGATAATGAAGAATAAAAACCTTGGAAATGTGCACTGGGGACTCAGCTTGTCGTCTCTACCTCTGGTGTGAAACACCCAGGGCAAAGAGAAGCCTGAAAACCTGATTAACTCTGGGAACAGCAACCCAGGGGAAACCCTCAGGGAACAGCAACCCTGGGAAAAACCTTATTACCTTGGGAACAGCAACCCCAAGGAGAATCTCAGGGAAAATTAACCTTGAGAGGTTGGGCTGTGGGCTCAGAGCAGCACAGGCTGTCCCCGAGGCGCCCCAGGCCGTACCAAGGAACGTGGCCACCGTGCGGCTGCTCTTGGCCATGTTCATCTCCAGCACGAAGTCGGCGTGGGTGCTGAAGCCCAGCAGATTTGCCTTCTGAGCCCTCAGGTCCACCAGCTCCTTCAGGATCAGGCAGTTCTCCTGCAAGGCACAGAGTGAAGCATGCAGGGGAGAAGGGAAAAATTGTGTTTTATCCTCCTTCCTGCCACAGTCAGCATTAAATGCTCGAAATAAAATCCTCAGTGAGCAGAATTCCAACAGGAAAGAAACCCAAACCCCAGGGGAGATCCGCTGGGTGCCTGTTGCCATGAGCTTTTCCTGTATGCCAAGTGTTCATATTGAAGGAGAATATGCAGCCTTTGTCACGCCTGTTCATGTAAACACTGGCTGTGTTTAGCTAACTGTCTCTCTTTGTTTATATATTTCTAGATGGGAGGAATAAAGGTAATAAACAGTTTGGCCAGTGGAATTGAAAGGTGGGACTTTAATCCTCCAATGGATGGACATCATAGGAGGTGTATATAAATTTCTTTTTGTAAATAAACTGCAGGAGATCCTGCCTGTCACAGTGGACACGGGAAGAACTACACGAGGACACGCTGGTGAGCCAAGCAGGAAAAGAGAGCGAGTTTATTTACAAAACAAAGTTTTATACATTTTCTATGGTGCCCGTGGATTGGAGGATGGAATTCCACCTCTCAATCCACGTTGGTCGAGCTAACTGTCAATCACATTTCTCCTCCTACTTAGAAATATGTAAACAATAAAAGACAGTTAGCAAAACATGGCCAGTGTTTATAGTAGAAAATGTGATAAGGTGAAATTTCTGACTCTAATATGAAGAATATAACAGAAGGCTTAAAAAAGTCTTCAACACCAGGGTGACACCTGCCCACTGCCCGGATCTGCTCACAACCCAGAAAATGTCTCCTGAGTTCCTCTCTTATCGTCAGGACCAGGTGCAGCAGGTGCCCACCTGTCACCCTGGTGTTGAAGACTTTTTTAAGCCTTCTGTTATATTCTTCATATTAGAGTCAGAAATTTCACCTTATCACATTTTCTACTATAAACACTGGCCATGTTTTGCTAACTGTCTTTTATTGTTTACATATTTCTAAGTAAGAAGAGAAATGTGATTGACAGTTAGCTCGACCAACGTGGATTGAGAGGTGGAATTCCATCCTCCAATCCACGAGCACCATGAGAAATGTATAAAACTTTGTTTTGTAAATAAACTCGCTCTCTTTTCCTGCTTGGCTCACCAGCGTGTCCTCGTGTGGTTCTTCCCGTGTCCACTGTGACACCCACCCACCTCTTTGCACCTGGAGTTGAACATCTCCTCCACCTTCCTCCTGGTCTCGGGCACGTAGCATTTCTTCAGCAGGGGGAAGTAGTGCGGGTACTTGAGGGTGACCTTCAGCTTCCCGTCCTCCGTCTTCTCCAGCGAGTTCAGGAAATCCTCAGGGAGCCCCCCTGGGAAAAGACCAGCCAGGGAGAGCTCAGGAATCTCCAGGAATGCTCTGGGATCACCCCGTGCACTCCTCCATACCTAACTCCTCTCTGGAGAAGGGCAGGAAGGTGGTGTCCTCGTTGAGGTTCTTGTTGAAGTCTATGCACAGCACGCTCAGCTTTTTCTTGATGGCTTTGATTTTCTTCAAAATGTAAAAACAGGAGAGAAGTCAGAGCCAGGAGCTGTCCCCACCCTGCTGGGCTGCCCAGCACTGAGCCTGCCCTTGGCTCTGAGCCAGCCTGAATTAATTTTGGTGTGCAGGGAGCCAGGAAAGGCTCCCTGGGGTCACACCTGGCAGGATCAGCCACCTCAGCAAGGTCCTGCCTGTCCCCTGCTGCCTCAGGAGCTGCAGGTGTTGCAGTAACAACCTGCTCTCTCCTCATTTCACCTTTTCCTCTGGTTTTAACCCCGTTTTGGGTTCCTCTGCTGGTGCATGGTGAGAGAGGAGGCCCCTGAGCAGCTCAGCCACCCCCTTGCCCCAACTCCAGCCCTTGGCACGTGGGGATCTGGGGCTAATTCCCCAATTTCAGCTTCCCAGGAATTCCTTCACTCCCACTTTGTTCCTATGGATGGAAAGGAAGGAGTGGGGGCAGGCGACATCACCCAAAATCACCGGAATCAGGGGCAAAACCCAAACCTGAGCCTCAGACCCTGCCCTGAGCCCTGCCAGGGCTCCTCTCCCTGTGACAGGGACACGGGGGAATGGATTCAGACTGACAGGAAGGAGGATTAAATGGGATATTGGGAAAAATTCCTTCCTGTGAGGCTGGGGAGGCCCTGGCACAGATTTCCCAGAGGAGCTGTGGCTGCCCCTTCCCTGGAAGCGTCCAAGGCCACCTTGGGGCCACCTGGGACAGTGGAAAATGGACTTTAGGGTCCCTTCAACCCCAACCACGCCGGGATTCCGTGCTCTCACCTCCTGTGTCTCCTCGGGGAGGTGCAGCCCGTTCCTCTTCCCCAGCTTGATCAGCCTCTCCAGGTACCTCTTTGCCTCGGGCTTCAGGGCTGCGCTCTCTGCTTTCTCCTGGAAAGAGAAAATAAAGTTCCTCCTCCTCAGGGAGCTGCAGGATCAGGAGCTGCAGGAGGTTGGGAGTTCTGGGAGCACCAGAGATGATGGAAACACCCCCAGGGAAGGCTCTGGTGGTTCCTCTGTCACCTCCTGGACTGCTTTAAACACGTCACCTTCGTGCCACATCAGCATTTTGGGAGGGAATTAGAGCTAAGGTGGGTTGGATTTACCAACAGCAAAGGGGAGATGAAGGCTCTGAGAAGGGGCAGAACCCTCGATCCCAAATTTCCCACCCCTCACTGTCACAGAATCCCAGAATCCCAGAATCCCAGAATCCCAGAGTCACAGAATCACAGAATCCCAGAATCCCAGAATCCCAGAATCCCAGAATCAATCACAGAATCACAGAATCCCAGAATCCCAGAGTCACAGAATCAATCACAGAATCAATCACAGAATCAATCACAGAATCACAGAATCAATCACAGAATCAATCACAGAATCACAGAATAATGAGGTTGGAAGAGACCTCTAAGATCATCAAATCCAACCTATGCCTTAACACCTCAACTAGACTATAGCACTAAATGCCATGTCCAGTCTTTTTTTAAACACATCCAGAGATGGTGACTCCACCACCTCCCTGGGAAGACAATTCCAGTGCTTTATTACTCTTTCAGTGAAGAATTTTTTCCTAATATCTAACCTGTACCTTCCCTGTGTCCCCTTGTCCTGTCATTGCTGCCCGCTGCCAGAACACGTCACCGCCCTGCCCCACATCCCTCCCTCCTCAGCTCTGCCATGGGGGAAAAGGATCTGCTGGAGTGCCAGGGGGGTTCCAGTGCCACACCTGGTGACAGGGGACTCACCTGGAGCCACACGATCCTCTGGTACACGTCCTGCCTCATGCTCATCTCCACGTCGAACTCCGAGAGCTTCTTGTCGGCCTCGGTGCTGGCGGCGCGGATGGCCTTGCAGGGGGACACGTGCTGGGGGAAGTCCAGCATGTTCCTACGGACTGGGAGCACAGGGGGGGACTGGGATGGTGGGGCCACGTCCCAGTGCATGCCCAGAGCCCGGCTGGGAGCTCCAGAGCTGGGCCAGAAGCTCCAGAACCCGGCTGGGAGCTCCAGAACCGGACCGGCAGCTCCAGAACCGGGCCGGCAGCTCCAGAACCGGGCCGGCAGCTCCAGAATCATCCTGGCAGCTCCAGAACTGGGCTGGGAGTTCCAGAGCCGGGCTGGCAGCTCCAGAACCACCCTGGCAGCTCCAGAGCCTCCCTGGCAGCTCCAGAACCCGGCTGGCAGCTCCAGAACCATCCTGGCAGCTCTAGAGCTGGGCTGGCAGCTCCAGAACCACCCTGGTAGCCCCAGAGCACGGCTGGCAGCCCCAGAACTGGGCCAGAACCTCCAGAACCACCCTGGCAGTTCCAGAGCTGGCCTGGCAGCTCCAGAACCGGCCTGGCAACTCCAGAGCCGGGCTGGCAGCTCCAGAACCATCCTGGCAGCTCCAGAGCCTTTCCCACACACGGTAAGGGAGGGGTGGGAAGCAGCTCTGGCTTTTGTCCCTTCCCTGGTGGATTCCCACCACAATCCTCCTCCCAAAATCCACGGGAATTCTGTGCCTGCCAGCCCCCCACAGGTTTGGGGTGTCCTGTGCAGGGCTGGGAGCTGGACTCGATGAATCCCATCCCTCCTGATCCAGCAGCTCCTTCACAGCTCCAGGTGGGACAATCCTGTCCTGCAGACCCCTGCCCAAAAGCCAGCAGGGCCCTGCCCTGCCACAATTCCAGTTGGGAAAACTGGGAGAACATTCCCTGCTGCTCTCCCTGCACAAAGCTCCACCAGCAGCACTCCAGGTGCTCTGCAGGCACCTGGATCCTCCCCCAGGAGCAGCTGGACAGGGAAATGCTGACAGTCCTGCTGAGCTGAACATTCCTCCTGCTGAGCAAGAGGAATTGTTGGGTTTTTCCTGTTATTTTAGGAAAAAAGAACAGGGGGAGGAGGAGGATGGGGCTGCTCCCCGCCCCAGACAGCTCCAGCACAGGTGTCACGAGGAGGGGCTGCCTGAATTGTCACCCTGCTGCAAATAATTGTCCAGAAAGACACCAAAACAGCACGGTTTTGGAAAAAAAATAAATCCCAGCAGGATTTACCCCCCTGTAAAAAATCAGAGCAGTATTGCTGTATTACTGTTCCAAAAAATCCCAGTAGGATTTACTCTCCCAAAAATCACAGCAGGATTTACCCCCTAAAAAATCAGAGTAGGATTTACTCCCCAAAAAATCACAGTGGGATTCACTCTCCTAAAAAATCACAGCAAGAATTACACTCCCAAAAAATCCCAGGGGGATTTACTCCCCCAAAAAATCACAATGGGATTTGCTCTCCCAAAAAATCGCAGCAGGATTTACTCTCCAAAAAAATCCCAGCAGGATTTACACCCCTCACAAAAATCCCAGTGGGATTTACTCCCAAAAAAATCACAGTGGGATTTACTCCCCAAAAAATCACAGTGGGATTTACTCCCCAAAAAGTCACAGTGGGATTTACTCCCAAGAAAATCCCAGCAGCATTTACACCCCAAAAACATCACAGTGGGGTTTACTCTCCCAAAAAATCGCAGTGGGATTTGCTTTCCCAAAAAAAACCCAGCATGATTTACTCCCCAAAAAATCACAGTAGGATTTACTCCCAAGAAAATCCCAGCAGGATTTGCTCTCCCAAAATATCACAGTGGGATTTGCTCCCCAAAAAATCCTAGCACGATTTATTCTTCCAAAAAAAACCCCAGCAGGACATACTCCCCAAAAAGCACAGTGGGATTTGCTCTCCCAAAAAAAAAAAAAACCCAGCATGATTTACTCCCCAAAAAATTACAGTGGGATTTGCTCTCCCAAAAAATCCCAGCAGGATATGCTCTCCCAAAAAAATCACAGTGGGATTTAGTCTCCCAAACAATCCCAGCACAATTAACTGTCCCAAAAAATCCTAGCAGGATTTATTCTTCTAAAAAATCCCCAGCAGGACATACTCCCCAAAAAGCACAGTGGGATTTGGTCTCCCAAAAAATCGCAGTGGGATTTGCTTTCCCAAAAAGTCACAGTGGGATTTGCTCTCCAAAAAAATCCCAGCGGGATTTACTCCCCAAAAAATCACAATGGGATTTGCTCTCCCAAAAATTCCCAGCGGGATTTATTCACCCCAAAAATCCCAGTGGGATTTACTCCCAAAAAAATCCTAGCAGGATTTACTCCCAAAAAAATCCTAGCAGGATTTACTCCCCAAAAAGTCACAGTGGGATTTACTCCCAAAAAAAAAAAAATCCCAGCATGATTTACTCCCCAAAAAATCACAGTGGGATTTGCTCTCCCAAAAAATCCCAGCAGGATTTGCTCTCCCAAAAAATCCCAGCAGGATATGCTCTCCCAAAAAAATCACAGTGGGATTTACTCCCAAAAAAATCCCAGCAGGATTTACTCCCCAAAAAATCACAGTGGGATTTACTCCCCAAAAAATCCTAGCAGGATTTATTCTTCCAAAAAAACCCCAGCAGGACATACTCCTAAAAAATCACAGTGTGATTTGCTCTCCCAAAAAATCGCAGTGGGATTTACTCCCAAGAAAATCCCAGCAGGATTTGCTCTCCCAAAATATCACAGTGGGATTTACTCCCCAAAAAATCCCAGCAGGATTTACTCCCCAAAAAATCACAGTGGGATTTATTCTTCCAAAAAAACCCCAGCAGGACATACTCCCCAAAAAGCACAGTGGGATTTGCTCTCCCCAAAAAGCACAGTGGGATTTGCTCTCCCAAAAATTGCAGTGGGATTTACTCCCAAGAAAATCCCAGCATGATTTACTCCCAAAAAATCACAGCAGGATTTACTCCCCAAAAAATCACAATGGGATTTGCTCTCCCAAAAAATCCCAGTGGGATTTGCTCTCCCTAAAAAAACCCAGCAGGATTTACTCCCAAGAAAATCCCAGCATGATTTACTCTCCCCAAAAATTCCCAGCAGGAAACAAGGCACACGTTATTATTTCTGCCTGGCCCCAGGGAGAGAGGAGGAAGGAGCTGAGAGTTCCTTGGATTTTTTCTGCCGTTTGTTCCTGCTGGTGCCACACGAAAGCCGGGACAGCCTTGGGAGCTGTCCTTGGGTCAATTTGCTCTCCCAAATCTGCTCTTTGTGCTGTATAAACATTAACTGGGAAAAAAAACCCAACATTGTGCTGGCAGCCGGCGGGGAGGGAAAAGCAGGTGACAGCAAAAATAAAAAAATCCATCAAAAATTCTAAATAATCACGGGATGGGCTGGAAGTGACCTCAAAGTTATGGGCAGGGACATCTTCCACTAATCCCGGGTGGCTCCTTGGACACTTCCAGGGATGGAGCAGCCACAGCTCCTCTGGGAATTCCAGCCCAGCCCCTCCCAGGCAGGAATTCCTTCCCAAAATCCCACCCAAATCTCACTTTTCCCAGTTTAAATCCATTCCCTGTGTCCTGTCTGTCCATCTCTCATCTCAAATCCCTCTGCAGCTCTCCTGGAGCCGCTTTAGGTCCTGGAAGTGGCCCCAAAGTGGAGGAGTTTCATTTTTCCCACCTTTCCTTGGGCATTTCCAGGGATGGAGCAGCCACAGCTCCTCTGGGAATTCCAGCCCAGCCCCTCCCCACCCTCCCAGCCAGGAATTCCTTCCCAAAATCCCACCCAAATCTCCCTTTTCCCAGTTTAAATCCATTCCCTGCATCCTGGAATCCCATCCCTCATCCCAAATCCCTCTGCAGCTCTCCTGGAGCCCCTTTAGACCCTGGAATTTCTCCCTGGAGCTTCTCCGACCTTTCCCTGGACACTCCCAAGGATCAAAGCTCCTCTGGGAATTCCATCCCATTCCCTCCCCACCCTCCCAGCCCTGAATTCCTTCCCAAAATCCCACCCAAATCTCCCTTTTCCCAGTTTAAATCCATTCCCTGCATCCTGGAATCCCATCCCTCATCCCAAATCCCTCTGCAGCTCTCCTGGAGCCCCTTTAGACCCTGGAATTGCTCCCTGACCTTTCCTTGGACACTCCCAAGGATCAAAGCTCCTCTGGGAATTCCATCCTGTTCCCTCCCCACCCTCCCAGCCAGGAATTCCTTCCCAAAATCCCACACAAATCTTCCTTTGTTCAGTTTAAATCCATTCCCTGCGTCCTGGAATTTGATCCCTCACCCCAAATCCCTCTGCAGCTCTCCTGGAGCCCCTTCAGACCCTGGAATTGCTCCCTGGACCTTCTCCAACCTTTCCCTGGACACTCCCAAGGACCAAAGCTTTTCTGGGAATTCCATCCTGTTCCCTCCCCACCCTCCCAGCCCTGAATTCCTTCCCAAAATCCCACCCAAATCTCCCTTTTCCCAGTTTAAATCCATTCCCTGCATCCTGGAATCCCATCCCTCACCCCAAATCCCTCTCCAGCTCTCCTGGAGCCCCTTTAGACCCTGGAATTGCTCCCTGACCTTTTCTTGGACACTCCCAAGGATCAAAGCTTTTCTGGGAATTCCACCCCAGCCCCTCACCTCCAGCGATTCCTCCCCATTATCGCGACATCCCTACCTGTGTATTCCACCTCCACGTCCGCCAGGGCTTTGAGGGTGTTCTCGTAGGAGACCTCCCCGCGCTCCTGCGCTCCCACGCGGTCGTACACGAGCTTGGTGCTCTCGGTGAGCTCCGCGGCCATGGCCTCGATCTGCTCGGCCGTCAGGTCCCAGCGCAGCTGGCTGGCCACCAGCCGCGGCGCCTGGCTGTCCACCACATTCCCTTGATTTTAGGAATAAAAAAAAGCACGGGGAGGAGGAATATGGAGCGGGTCAGCCCGGGGGAAGCAGCTCCGGAGAGTGCGCGGAGCCGCGGGCAGCGCGGGTATTTTGGGAATTTGCGGCTGGGTGGATAAATCCTGCACCGAAACCCGACCCCGTGCCCGCCGGGAGCCCGGGCCAAGGCTGTCCCTGCTCGGGGACAGGGCCGTGGGGCACGGAGGTGACTCGGGGGGCAGAGGAGGCCACGGGCGCCCTGAGGGGCTGCCCCGGCCCGGTTCTGCTGCCCCCGGCCCGGCTCTGCTGCCCCCGGCCCGTTCCCGCTGTCCCCTCCCCGCTCCCGCTGCCCCCGGCCCGGCTCTGCTGCCCCCGGCCCGTTCCCGCTGCCCCCGGCCCGGCTCTGCTGCCCCCGGCCCGTTCCCGCTGCCCCCGGCCCGGTTCCCGCTGCCCCCGGCCCGGTTCTGCTGCCCCCGGCCCGGCTCCGCTGCCCCCGGCCCGGCTCTGCTGTCCCCAGCCCGGTTCTGCTGCCCCCAGCCCGGTTCTGCTGCCCCCAGCCCGGTTCTGCTGCCTCCGGCCCGGTTCTGCTGCCCCCGGCCCGGCTCTGCTGCCCCCGGCCCGGCTCTGCTGCCCCCGGCCCGGCTCTGCTGCCCCCGGCCCGGCTCTGCTGCCCCCGGCCCGGCTCTGCTGCCCCCAGCCTGGTTCTGCTGCCCCCGGCCCGGTGCCTCTGTTCCCAGCCCGCTCCCACTGCCCCCGGCCCGGCTCCGCTGCCCCCGGCCCGGTGCCTCTACCCCCTCCCTCTCCCCTCCACCGCTCTCCCCACGCCGTTCCAGCCCCTCGCGCCTCTCCCGGTGCTCCCGGTGCCGCCGGTACCTGTCGGCGGGGCCATGTCGGCGGTGCCGGCGGTCCCGGAGGCCCCGCGCTGCTGACGAGGCCGGGCGGAGCGCGGGCCGGCCCCACGCACCGAGCATGTGCCCCGAGCGGGGCATGCCGGGAGCCTGGAGGACCGGGCCGCTCCCGCCTCGCCGGGGCCTCACCGGGACCTCACCGGGACCGGGGAGAGGGGGCGGCTCATCCCCGCCGCGACCCTCCGAGCCCACCGGGAGCGGTCCCGGGGCGGGCGCGGGGCGGGCGCGGAGCATCCCCGGGTCCCGCCCGCCCGTTCCCATGGCAACGCCCCCGCGCGTTGCCGTGACAACGCCGCATCTCTATGGTACCCGTGGGGGCGTGGCTTCCGCTATAAGCCACGCCCCTCTGGGCTTATAACAGAGGGGCGGGGCTGGAGCGGCGCCGGCGCGCGGAGGGCGCGGCGCATGCGCAGTGCGGGAGCGCGCCCGGCCCAGGCGAGTGTCCGGTGAGCGCGGGGGGACCGGGGGGACCGGGGGGACCGGGACCGGCACCGGGACCGGCACCGGCACCGGGACGGGGCCCCCGCCGGGACCCCTCCGTCCCCGGGACCGCTGGTGCCGGGCCGTGCTGCCCGCCGGCAGCCGCGGTTCGGCTCCGCCGGGGTACCGGGTGCACCGGGGCCGGGGGGGGCGGCACCGGACGGGACGGGGCGGGACGGGGCGGCACCGGACGGGGGCGGGCTGTGCCTCCCGTTAGGAGTTCTCTGTCCCCGGTGCTGCTGGTGCCGTGCTGGGAATCGCGCGCCCCGGTCCCGGTGAGGGCACAGGGCGGGGGGCACCGGTGTTACCGGGGGTCTCCGGTTGTCCCCACCGGGGGAGGGTCCGGGCGGAGCTCCCGGGGCTTTGGGAAGCGGGGACGGGCACCGGGGCCGCGGTGCCTCCCCCGGTCCGCCCGGCGGGTCTGGGGGTCCCGGGAACGGGAGCGCAGCCGGGCCCGGCGCTGTCCCGGTGCCTCCCGGGCTCATTAACTCGAGCTCATTTGTTAATTAAATCAGCCGGGATGTGCCGCAAACCCGGTTCAAGTTCCGGAGCTGGAACCCCTCGGGAGCTCCCGGGCTGCGCTTTTGGGGTCTCTGCTGTGGGATTGCCCTGCCAGGACAGCCCAAACCCCTTCTAAAATTGAATTCCTTCAAAGAATCCCTTCTAAAATTGAATTCCTTCTAGGAATCCCTTCTAAAATTGAATTCCTTCTAAAGAATCCCTTCGAAATAACGAATTCCTTCAAAGAATCCCATCTTGGATTTGGTTTCCAGCACCGAGCCGTGCTCGGGGAGCAGAAAAATGGGAATTTTTCCAGGTGAACCCCTCGGTGCTCCAGGGGTTTCTGCTCTTTCCCTCCCTAATTCCCAAATTCCTGAACTCCCGAATTCTCTATTTCCCATCTCTCCAGGTGTTTTTTTGGAAGGCAGGAAGGCTCTTTCCGTCCCTAATTCCCCAATTCCCAAATTCTCTAATTCTCATCTCTCCAATTGTTTTTTCCCTCCCTAATTCCCGTCTGTCCAGGGTTTTTTTCGGAAGGCAGGAAGGTTCTTTCCCTCCCAAATTCCCAAATTCTCTAATTCCCGTCTCTCCATGTGCCCTTTCCCTCCCGAATTCCCATCTTTCCAGGTGCTCTTCCCATCCCTCATTCCCGTTTTTCCAGGTGTTTTTTGGGAAGGCAGGAAGGCTCTTTCCATCCCAAATTCCCTAATTCCCTTATCCCCGTCTCTCCAGGTGCTCTTTCCCTCCCTAATCCCCTTATTCCCATTTTTCCAGGTGTTTTTGGGAAGGCAGGAAGGTTCTTTCCATACCTAATTCCCCAATTCCCAAATTCTCTAATTCCCATTTCTCCAGGTGTTTTTTCCCTCCCTAATCCCCTCATTCCCGTTTTTCCAGGTGTTTTTTTTGGAAGGCAGGAAGGCTCTTTCCCTAATTCCCAAATTCCCATTTTTCCAGGTGCTCTTTCCATCCCTAATCCCCTCATTCCCGTCCCCCCAGGTGTTTTTTGGGAAGGCAGGAAGGTTCTTTCCATCCCTAATTCCCAGTTTCCCATTTTTCCAGGTGTTTTTTTGGGAAGGTTCTTTCCCTAATCCCCTCATTCCCGTTTTTCCAGGTGTTTTTTTGGGAAGGTTCTTTCCCTCCCTAACCCCCTCATTCCCATTTTCCAGGTGTTTTTTCCATCTCTAACCCCCTCATTCGCATTTTCCAGGTGTTTTTTCCATCCCTAATCCCCTCATTCCCGTTTTTCCAGATGTTTCTTTGGAAGGCAGGAAGGCTCTTCCCATCCCTAATTCCCAAATTCCCGTTTTTCCAGGTGTTTTTTCCATTCCTAACCCCCTCATTCCCATTTTCCAGGTGTTTTTTGGGAAGGCTCTTTCCCTAATCCCCTCATTCCCATCCCTCCAGGTGTTTTTTTGGAAGGCAGGAAGGCTCTTTCCATCCCTAATTCCCAAATTCCCATTTTTCCAGGTGTTTTTTGGGAAGGTTCTTTCCATTCCTAACCCCTCATTCCCGTTTTTCCAGGTGTTTTTTCCATCTCTAACCCCCTCATTCCCATTTTCCAGGTGTTTTTTTGGGAAGGCTCTTTCCCTAATCCCCTCATTCCCATTTTCCAGGTGTTTTTTGGGACGGCTCTTTCCCTAATTCCCAAATTCCCATTTTTCCAGGTGTTTTTTGGAAAGGTTCTTTCCATTCCTAACCCACTCATTCCCATTTTCCAGGTGTTTTTTGGGAAGGCTCTTTCCCTAATTCCCAAATTCCCATTTTCCAGGTGTTTTTTTCCATCCTTAACCCCCTCATTCCCATTTTTCCAGGTGTTTTTTCCCTCCCTAACCCCCTCATTCCCGTTTTTCCAGGTGTTTTTTCCATTCCTAACCCCCTCATTCCCATTTTCCAGGTGTTTTTTCCCTCCCTAATCCCCTCATTCCCATTTTTCCAGGTGTTTTTTGGGAAGGCTCTTCCCTAATTCCCAAATTCCCATTTTTCCAGGTGTTTTTTCCATCCCTAACCCCCTCATTCCCATTTTTCCAGGTGTTTTTTGGGAAGGCTCTTCCCTAATTCCCAAATTCCCATTTTTCCAGGTGTTTTTTGGGGAAGGCTCATTCCCTAACCCCCTCATTCCCATTTTTCCAGGTGTTTTTTGGGAAGGCTCTTCCCTAATTCCCAAATTCCCATTTTTCCAGGTGTTTTTTGGGGAAGGCTCATTCCCTAACCCCCTCATTCCCATTTTTCCAGGTGTTTTTTGGGGAAGGCTCTTTCCTAATTCCCAAATTCCCGTTTTTCCAGGTGTTTTTTCCCCGTTCCCTCTCCCGCCATGGCAGACCAGAGGCGTTTGGCCTTTTCCATCATCCAATTCCTGCACAGCCAACTCCAGGGGGGAGCCATGAGCCCCGACGCCCAGGAGAGCCTGGAAGGTGGGGCTGGGGCCAAAAAGGGGAAATCTGGGAGAAATTTGGGAGAATTTTGGGGCTCTGGCTCCATCAGGGCGAAATTTGGGAGAAATTTGGGAGAATTTTGGGAGAATTTTGGGAGAATTTTGGGAGAATTTTGGGACTCTGGCTCCATCAGTGTTGAAATTTGGGAGAATTTTGGGAGGATTCTGGGAGATTTTTGGAAGGTGGGTCTGGCTCCAAAAGGGGAAATTTGGGAGAAATCTGGGACAATTTTGGGGCTCTGACTCCATCAAGGTGAAATTTGGAAGAATTTTGGAAGGTGGCTCTGGCTCTGTCAGGGGTGAAATTTGGGAGAATTTTGGGAGATTTTTGGAGCTCTGACTCCGTCAGGACCAAATTTGGGAGAATTTTGGGAGAATTTTGGGGCTCTGGCTCCATCACAGTGAAATTTGGGAAAATTTTGGAAGGTGGGTCTGCCCCAAAAGGGGGAAATTTGGGAGAAATTTGGGAGAAATTTGGGAGAATTTTTGGGCTCTGGCTCTGTCAGGACCAAATTTGGGGCTCTGGCTCCATCAGGGTTGAAATTTGGGAGAATTTTGGGGCTCTGACTCCAAAAGGGGAAATTTGGGAGAATTTTGGAAGGTGGGTCTGGATCCAAAAGGGGGAAAATTTGGGAGAATTTTGGGGCTTTGCCTCCAAAAGGGGAAATTTGGGAGAATTTTGGGGCTCTGACTATGTCAAGGCAAAATTTGGGAGAATTTTGGGGAATTTTGGGAGATTTTTGGAAGGTGGGTCTGGTTCCAAAAGGGGAAATTTGGGAGAAATTTGGGAGAATTTTGGGAGAATTTTTGGGCTCTGGCTCTGTCAGGACCAAATTTGGGGCTCTGGCTCCATCAGGGTTGAAATTTGGGAGAATTTTGGGGCTCTGACTCAATCAGGGTAAAATTTAGGAGAATTTTGGGAGAATTTTGGGAGATTTTTGGAAGGTGGGTCTGGTTCCAAAAGGGAAAATTTGGGAGAATTTTGGGGCTCTGGCTCCGTCAGGGCGAAATTTGGGAGAATTTTGGGAGATTTTTGGAAGGTGGGTCTGGATCCAAAAGGGAAAATTTGGGAGAATTTTGGGGCTCTGGCTCCGTCAGGGCAAAATTTGGGAGAATTTTGGGAGAATTTTGGGGCTCTGACTGTCAAGTTGAAATTTGGGAAAATTTTGGAAGGTGGGTCTGCCCCAAAAGGGGGAAATTTGGGAGAATTTTTGGGCTCTGGCTCTGTCAGGGGTGAAATTTGGGAGAAATTCGGGGCTCTGGCTCCATCAGGACCAAATTTGGGAGAATTTTGGGGAATTTTGGGAGATTTTTGGAAGGTGGGTCTGGTTCCAAAAGGGAAAATTTGGGAGAATTTTGGGGCTCTGACTCCATCAGGGTGAAATTTGGGAGAATTTTGGAAGGTGGGGCTTCCTCCAAAAGGGGGAAATTTGGGAGAAATTTGGGAGAATTTTGGAGTTCTGGCTCTGTCAGGGTTGAAATTTGGGAGAATTTTGGGGCTCTGACTCAATTAGGGTAAAATTTGGGAGAATTTTGGGAGAATTTTGAGAGATTTTTGGAAGGTGGGTCTGGTTCCAAAAGGGGAATTTTGGGAGAATTTTGGGGCTCTGGCTCTGTCAAGTTGAAATTCGGGAAAATTTTGGAAGGTGGGGCTGCCTCAAAAGGGGGAAATTTGGGAGAAATTTGGGAGAATTTTGGGAGAATTTTGGGGCTCTGGCTCCATCAGGCTGAAATTTGGGAGAATTTTGGGAGAATTTTGGAAGGTGGGTCTGCCTCCAAAAGGGGAAATTTGGGAGAATTTTGGGGAATTTTGGGAGAATTTTGGGGCTCTGCCTCCATGAGGGCGAAATTTGGGAGAATTTTGGGAGATTTTTGGAAGGTGGCTCTGGTTCCAAAAGGGGAAATTTGGGAGAAATTTGGGAGAATTTTGGGGCTCTGGCTCTGTCAGGACCAAATTTGGGGCTCTGGCTCCATCAGGGTTGAAATTTGGGAGAATTTTGGGGCTCTGACTCCGTCAGGGTGAAATTTGGGAGAAATTTGGGAGAATTTTGGGAGATTTTTGGGAGATTTTTGGAAGGTGGCTCTGGCTCCATCAGGGTGAAAATTGGGAGAATTTTGGGAGAATTTTGGGAGAAATTTGGGAGAATTTTGGGAGATTTTTGGGAGATTTTTGGAAGGTGGGTCTGGCTCCATCAGGGGTGAAATTTGGGAGAAATTTGGGAGAAATTTGGGAGAATTTTGGGAGAATTTGGGGAGAATTTGGGGAGAATTTTGGGGCTCTGCCTCCACCAGAGTTGAAATCTAGAAGAATTTTGGAAGCTGGGTTATTTCCCCCCTGCTTTTCTGAGAGATGAGGAATTAATTAACATTAAATTAATATTTATTCATTAATTAATGACCTAATTCTCCTTCTCCAGTGGCCATCCAGTGCCTGGAAACGGCGTTTGGGGTCTCCATGGAGGATCAGAGCCTGGCGCTGTCCCAGACCCTCCCCGAAATATTCCAGGCTGTGGCAGGAAAAGTGGGAAAAACTTCTGGAATATTCCCTTGGATTCCCCAGGAATGGGGGAACGATTTGGGCTGAAAAATGGGAATTTTGGGTTGAAAAAATGGGAATTTTGGGCTGGGAAAATGGGAATTGTGGGTTGGAAAAATGGGAATTTTGGGCTGGAAAAAAGGGAATTTGGGGCTGGGAAAATGGGAATTTTTGGCTGAAAAATGGGAATTTTGGGTTGAAAAATGGGAATTGCTGGCCGGAAAAATGGGAATTTTTGGGCCGGAAAAATGGGGATTTTGGGTTGGAAAAATGGGAATTTTGGGCTGGAAAAATGGGAATTTTGGGTTGAAAAATGGAAATTTTGGGCTGGAAAAATGGGAATTTTGGGCTGAAAAAAGGGAATTTTGGGCTGGAAAAAAGGGAATTTTGGGCTGGAAAAATGGGAATTTTGGGCTGGAAAAATGGGAATTTTGGGCTGGAAAAATGGAAATTTTGGGCTGGAAAAATGGGAATTTTGGGCTGAAAAATGGGAATTTTGGGTGGAAAAATGGGAATTTTGGGCTGGGGAAAAATGGGAATTTTGGGTTGGAAAATGGGAATTTTGGGAATCCTCAGCTTCTCCCTCTCCTTGGAAGGAGCTGGAAAATTCCAGGACGAACTCGGAGCCGGTGACGCCCTCGGAGGACGACGTGGCCGAGGCTGAGAGGCTCAAGACTGAAGGTACCCTGGATAATTAATGGGTTCATTAGTGCTAATTGGGAGGGGATTTTAATTCCCTGGTGCCTGGGGAGTGCTTGGAATGATGGGGGAAAAGGGAATTTTTTCTGTTTTTGCCTCTTGCTCTGCTCAGGGGGGTTTTGGTGCTGGGAGTGGGGGATTGGTGGGAATTTTATCCCAAATTCTCCAATTCCCCCCCAAAATTCCCACCCAAAATTCCCCAATTTCCACCCAAAATTCCCCAATTTCCACCCAAAATTCCCCAATTCCCACCCCAAAATTCCCAAATTCCCCAATTCCCGCCCAAAATTCCCCAATTCCCGCCCAAAATTCCCCAATTCCCGCCCAAAATTCCCAAAATTCCCCAATTTCCACCCAATTTTCCTGGGCTGACCTTGGATTCATCCCTCCCCACCCGAGCCAGCCAAAATAACCCGTGGGGTTATTTTATATTTTATATTTTATATTTTATTTTTTATATTTTATATTTTACACTTTACATTTTAAACTTTTTATATATTACATATTATATTTTATATGTTTTATATATTTTATGTATTTTATATATTTTACATTTTTATATTTTTATATATATTTATATTTCATCTTTTCGTATTTTCATATTCTTGTATTTTATATTATTTTTATATTTTATATTATTTCATATATCTTATATTTTATATCTATTATATAGTTTTCATATTTTGCATATATTATATTTCATATGTTATGTTTTATATTTTAATATTTTATGTTTTGTTTTATATATTTCATGTTTTATATATTTCATATTTTTATACTTTCTATTTATTTTATATATTTTATATTGTATATTATTTTATATTTTATATATTTTTATATTTTATATATTATATTTTTATATATTATATTTTCTATATATTTTCTAATTTTTATTTTTTATATATTTTATATATTTTACATTTTATATATTTTATATTTTATATATTTTTATATTTTATATATATTTTATATTTTATATGTTTTATATATAAATATGTATTTTATATTTTATATTTCTTTTCCTTTTCCCCCCTCTCAGGGAATTTTATATATTTATATATTTTGTATTTTATATATATTTTATATTTTATAAAATATATAAAAATTTATATTTTATATATATTTTATATATTATATATTTTTATATTTTATATATATTTTATATATTATATATTTTATATTTTATATATATTTTATATTTTATAAATTTTATATATAAAATATATATTTTATATTTTATAAATTTTATATATAAAATATATATTTTATATTTTATATTTTATATTTTATATTTTATATTTTATATTTTCTTTTTCCCCCCTCCCAGGCAATGAGCAGATGAAGGCAGAGAATTTCGAGGCCGCCGTTTGTTTTTATGGCAAAGCCATCGAGTTAAACCCGGCCAACGCCGTCTACTTCTGCAACAGGTACTAAAAAAACACCAAAAATCCCATTTAAAAACCATCAAAAATCCCATTTTTAACCAAAAATTCCCCTTTGGAACCCTGGGCAATGGGGATTTCAGGGTTTGTGTGGTGACAGGCACTGAGCCCCAAAAAAACATTGAATTTGAGCTGGAAATTAAATTAAAAGTAAATTAATTAAATAAAAAATCCTTCCAAAATTCAATAATAGCACTAAGATTATAATTGTGTGGTTTAAATAAAACACTCCAAAAATGTCAAAAATCCCATTTTTAACCAAAAATTCCCCTCTTGGAACCTCTGGGCAAGGGGAATTGCAGGGTTTGTGTGGTGACAGGAACTGAGCCCCAAGAAAACATTGAATTTGAGCTGGAAATTAAATAAAAAGTAAATTAATTAAATAAAAAATCCTTCCAAAATTCAATAATAGCACTAAGATTATAACTGTGGTTTGCAGCGTGGATTTAGGGGGGGAATTGGGGATTTTGGGGTGAGAATTGGGGGTTTGGGATGGGAATTGAGGATTTTCCCCCCCCATTTTCCCCCCATTTTCCCCCCATTTTCCCCCCATTTTTTCCCCATTTTTTCCCCCATTTTCCCCCATTTTTTCCCCCATTTTTCCCTCCATTTTTTCCCATTTTTCCCCCATTTTCCCCCTATTTCCTCCCCATATTTTCCTCCTGTTTTCCCCCATTTTTCCCCATTTTTCCCCCATTTTTTCCTGATTTTCTCCCCATTTTTCCCCCATTTTTCCCCATTTTTCCCCCTTTTCCCCATTTTCTCCCCATTTTTTCCCATTTCCCCCCCATTTTCCCCCCCATTTTTTTCCCCATTTTTTCCCCATTTTCCCCCCATTTTTTTCCCCATTTTCCCCCCATTTTTTCCCCATTTTCCCCCCATTTTTTCCCCATTTTTTCCCCATTTTTTCCCCATTTTTTCCCCATTTTTTCCCCATTTTTTCCCCTATTTTTCCCCCTGTTTTTCCCCATTTTTTCCCCCATTTTTCCCCATTTTTTCCCCATTTTTCCCCATTTTTCCTCCATTTTTCCCCATTTTCCCCCCATTTTTCCCCATTTTTTCCCCATTTTTTCCCCATTTTTTCCCCATTTTTTCCCCATTTTCTCCCCATTTTCTCCCCATTTTTTCCCCCCATTTTTTCCCATTTTTCCCCCATTTTTCCCCCATTTTTTCCCCATTTTCCCCCCTTTTTTTCCCATTTTTTCCCCATTTTTTCTCCATTTCCCCCCTTTTTTTCCCATTTTCCCCCCATTTTCCCCCCATTTTTCCCATTTGTTCCCCCATTTTCCCCCCATGTTTTCCCAATTTTCCCCCCATTTTTTCCCCATTTTTTCCCCGTTTTTCCTCATTTTTTCCCAATTTTTCCCATTTTTTCCCCATTTTTTCCTCCTGTTTTTTCCCGTTTTTTCCCGTTTTTTCCCGTTTTTCCCCATTTTCCCCCCATTTTCCCCCCATCTTTTCCCCATTTTTTCCCCATTTTTCCCCATTTTTTCCCCATTTTTTCCCCATTTTTTCCCCTATTTTTCCCCCTGTTTTTCCCCATTTTTTCCCCCATTTTTCCCCATTTTTTCCCCATTTTTCCCCATTTTTCCTCCATTTTTCCCCATTTTCCCCCCATTTTTCCCCATTTTTTCCCCATTTTTTCCCCATTTTTTCCCCATTTTTTCCCCATTTTCTCCCCATTTTCTCCCCATTTTTTCCCCCCATTTTTTCCCATTTTTCCCCCATTTTTCCCCCATTTTTTCCCCATTTTCCCCCCTTTTTTTCCCATTTTTTCCCCATTTTTTCTCCATTTCCCCCCTTTTTTTCCCATTTTCCCCCCATTTTCCCCCCATTTTTCCCATTTGTTCCCCCATTTTCCCCCCATGTTTTCCCAATTTTCCCCCCATTTTTTCCCCATTTTTTCCCCGTTTTTCCTCATTTTTTCCCAATTTTTCCCATTTTTTTCCCCATTTTTTCCTCCTGTTTTTTCCCGTTTTTTCCCGTTTTTTCCCGTTTTTCCCCATTTTCCCCCCATTTTCCCCCCATCTTTTCCCCATTTTTTCCCCATTTTTCCCCATTTTTTCCCCATTTTTTCCCCATTTTTTCCCCATTTTTTCCCCATTTTTTCCCCATTTTTTCCCCATTTTTTCCCCATTTTTTCCCCATTTTTCCCCATTTTTTCCCCATTTTTTCCCCATTTTCCCCCCATTTTTTCCCCATTTTTCCCCCCATTTTTTCCCCCCATTTTTTCCCCCCATTTTTCCCCCCATTTTTTCCCCCCATTTTTCCCCACAATTTTCCCCCCATTTTTTCCCCACTTTTTCCCCATTTTTTCCTCCTGTTTTTCCCATGTTTTCCCCATTTTTTCCCCATTTTTTCCCCATTTTTCCCCATTTTTCCCCATTTTTCCCCATTTTTCCCCATTTTTCCCCATTTTTCCCCATTTTTCCCCATTTTTCCCCATTTTCCCCCCATTTTCCCCCCATTTTTTCCCCCCATTTTTCCCCCATTTTTCCCCCATTTTTCCCCCCATTTTTCCCCCATTTTTCCCCCATTTTTCCCCCATTTTTTCCCCATTTTTTCCCCATTTTTTCCCCATTTTTTCCCCATTTTTTCCTGCTGTTTTCCCCCATTTTTTCCCCATTTCCTCCCCATATTTTCCTCCTGTTTTCCCCCCATTTTCCCCCCATATTTCCCCATTATTTCCCCATTTTTCCCCCATTTTCCCCCCATTTTTTCCCCCATTTTTCCCCCTGTTTTTCCCATTTTTCCCATTTTTTCCCCGTTTCCAGAGCTGCTGCCTACAGCAAGCTGGGCAATTACGCGGGGGCCGTGCGGGACTGCGAGCGCGCCATCGCCATCGACCCGGGCTACAGCAAAGCCTACGGCAGGATGGGGTGAGCAAAGAAATTCCCTTTTTTTTTGGGAATTTCCCACCTTTCCACATGGAATTTTAATCCCTGAACACCCCAGAATAAAGATTTTATCAATTTGTTCCACTCTGAAAAAATTCCTGCAGTTTCATCATTTAAGTGTGGAAAAAATTTCAAATTTTTCAATTTTTAGAGAGCTGCTGGGGACCAGAATTGGGTAAAAATTTGACAAAAAAAACCCTCTAGGAATTTAATTTTTATTTTCTTTCCACCTTTCCTGCTGGAATTTTTAATCCCTGAACACCCCAGAATGAAGATTTTATCAGTTTGTTCCACTCTGAAAAAATTCCTGCAGTTTCATCATTTTAAGGTGGAAAAAATTCAAATTTTTCAATTTTTGGATGGATGGTGGGGACAAAAATTGGATTTAAAAATTGACAAAAAAACCCTGTAGGAATTTAATTTTTATTTTCTTTCCGCTTTTCCCCATGGAATTTTAACCCCTGAACACCCCAGAATGAAGATTTTATCAATTTGATCCACTGTGAAAAAATTTGTGCTGTTTCATCATTTTAGAGTGGAAAAAATTCAAATTTTAAAAATTTATATTCAAAATTGATATTTTTCAATTCAAAGAAAAATGGCGGTGATAATTTGATTTTAAAAGTGACAAAAAAACTTTTCTGTGACTTTAATTTTTATTTTCTTTCCACCTTTCCTGCTGGAATTTTAGAGTGGAAAAAATTCACATTTTTCAATTTTTAGAGAGCTGCTGGGGACAAAAATTTGATTTAAAAAGTGACCAAAAATCCCCTCTATAAATTTAATTTTTATTTTCTTTCCACCTTTCCCCATGGAATTTTAATCCCTGAACACCCCAGAATGAAGATTTTATCAATTTGATCCACTGTGAAAAAATTCCTGCAGTTTCAGCTTTTTAGGGTGGAAAAAAATTCCAATTTTACAATTTTTAGAAAGTTGGTAGGGACAAGATTTGGGTAAAAAATTGACCAAAAAACCCATCTATGAATTTAATTTTAATTATTTTCTCCTCTGGAATTTTGAATCCCTGCACCCCCTGGAATTTGATTTGATCCACAATGAAAAATTCCTGCAGTTTCAGCTTTTTAAGGTGGAGAAAAATTCAAATTTCTCCAATCTAAGAAAGCTGATGGGGGATTTCTGTTATTTTAGAGTGGAGAAAAATTAATATTTTCAATTTTTCCAAAGCTGTTGGGGGATTTCAAGTATTTTAGAGTGGAGAAAAATTCATATTTTTCAATTTTTCCAAAACTGCCGTTGATAATTAAATTTAAAAAGCAACAAAACAACCCCTGTGTGACTTTAATTTTAATTTTCTTTATTTAATTTTTATTTTTTTTATTTTATTTTTATTTTCCTCCCAGCCTGGCGCTGTCCAGCCTGAACAAACACACCGAGGCCGTGGTTTATTATAAAAAAGCTCTGGAATTGGATCCGGAGAACGAATCCTACAAATCCAACCTCAAAATCGCTGAACAGAAAATGAAGGAGAGCCCCAGTCCGGTGAGTCATTTATTTCAATGAAAAATAGATTAATGAAAAAGAAATCGATGAAAAAGAAATCGATTAAAAGGAAATCGATTAAAAGGAAATCAATGAAAAGGAAATTGATGGAAAAGAAATCGATGAAAAAGAAATTGATGAAAAATCGATGAGAAAGAAATCGATTAAAAAGAAATCAGTGAAAAAGAAATCAGTGAAAAATAAATCAGTGAAAAATAAATCAGTGAAAAAGAAATCAGTGAAAAAGAAATTGATGAAAAAGAAATAAATGAAAAGGAATCGATGAAAAAGAAATCGATGAAAAAGAAATCGATTAAAAAGAAATCAATTAAAAAGAAATCGATTAAAAGGAAATCAATGAAAAGGAAATCAGTGAAAAAGGAATCAATTGAAAAGAAATCGATGAAAAACGAATCGATGAAAAATCGATTAAAAAGAAATCAATGAAAAAGGAATCAATTAAAAATAGATAAATGAAAAAGGAATCAATTAAAAATAGATAAATGAAAAAGGAATCAATGAAAAATGAATTGATTAAAAAGAAATCGATGAAAAAGAAATTGATGAAAAATAAATCAATGAAAAATAAATCAGTGAAAAATAAATCAGTGAAAAATAAATGGATTAAAAACAAATCAATGAAAAAGAAATTGATGAAAAAATAAATCAGTGAAAAAGAAATTAATGAAAAATAAATTGATTAAAAACAAATTGATTAAAAATAAATCGATGAAAAGAAATTGATGGAAAATAAATCGATGAAAAATAAATCGATGAAAAATAAATCGATGAAAAATAAATCGATGGAAAAGAAATCGATGAAAAATAAATCGATGAAAAATAAATCGATGAAAAATCAGTGAAAAAGAAATTGATGAAAAAGAAATTGATTAAAAGGAAATCAATGAAAAGGAAACCAATGAAAAAGAAATCAATTAAAAATAGATAAATGAAAAAGAAATCAGTGAAAAAGAAATCGATTAAAAATAAATCAATGAAAAATAAATCAATGAAAAATAAATCAGTGAAAAATAAATAGATGAAAAAGAAATCGATGAAAAAGAAAATGATTAAAAAGAAATCAATGAAAAATCAATTAAAAATAACTCCAAATGAAATCAATTAAATCCAATGCGAGTGATTTCTTTGCTGCAGGTTTAGGTTTTATTTCAGTGCTATAAATTCTGTATTTGAAGTTTTATTTCAGTGCTATAAATTCTGGATTTGAAGTTTTATTTCAGTGCTATAAATTCTGGATTTGAAGTTTGATTTCAGTGCTATAAATTCGGGATTTGAAGTTTTATTTCAGTGCTATAAATTCTGGATCTGAGCCGTTCCTCTCTTGCAGAGCGGCCCCGGCGGCTTCGACCTGGCCGGGCTCCTCAACAACCCCGGCTTCATGAGCATGGTAACAACTGGGGATACTGGGAGTACTGGGAGTACTGGGAGTACTGGGGGTACTGGGGGTACTGGGAGTACTGGGAGTACTGGGGGGACTGGGAGTACTGGGGGGACTGGGAGTACTGGGGGGACTGGGGGAACTGGGGGTACTGGGAGTACTGGGGGGACTGGGAGTACTGGGGGAACTGGGAGTACTGGGGGGACTGGGAGGACTGGGAGGACTGGGAGTACTGGGGGTACTGGGGGTACTGGGGATACTGGGGGTACTGGGGTTACTGGGAGTACTGGGGGTACTGGGAGTACTGGGAGTACTGGGGGTACTGGGAGTACTGGGGATACTGGGAGCACTGGGAGTACTGGGAGTACTGGGGATACTGGGAGTACTGGGAGTACTGGGAGTACTGGGGGTACTGGGAGTACTGGGGATACTGGGAGCACTGGGAGTACTGGGAGTACTGGGGGTACTGGGGGTACTGGGAGTACTGGGAGTACTGGGGGTACTGGGAGTACTGGGGATACTGGGAGTACTGGGGATACTGGGAGTACTGGGGATACTGGGAGTATTGGGAGTACTGGGGGTACTGGGGGTACTGGGAGTACTGGGGGGACTGGGAGTACTGGGGGTACTGGGGGTACTGGGAGTACTGGGAGTACTGGGGATACTGGGAGTACTGGGAGTACTGGGAGTACTGGGGGGACTGGGGGTACTGGGGAATTATTGGAATTCCTGGGGATTCCTGGAATTTCTGGAATTCCTGGGATTCCGGGGATTCCTGGGGGTTCCTGGTCGTTCCTGGGATTCCTGGAATTCCAGGGATTCCTGGGGGTTCCTGAGGATTTCTGGGGATTCCTGGAGATTCTTGGAGATTCCTGGGGATTCCTTGGAATTTCTGGGGGTTCCTGGGGATTCCTATGGGATTCCCATGGGATTCCTGAGGATTCCCGGATTTCCTGGGGATTCCTGAGGATTCCTGAGGATTCTTGGAGATTCTTGGAGATTCCTGGGGATTCTCAGGATTCCTGTGGATTCCTGGGGATTCCTGGGATTCCTGGAATTTCTGGGGAATTATTGGAATTCCTGGGGATTTCTGGGGATTCCTGGGGGATTCCTTGGAATTCCTGGGGGTTCTTGGGGATTCTTGGAGATTCCCGGAATTCCCGGGATTTCTGGGGATTCCTCGGAGTTCCTGTAGGATTCTTGGAGATTCCTGGGGATTCCTCTGGAATTCCTGGGGGATTTCTGGGATTCCTGGGGGGTTCCTGGGGATTCTTGGAGATTCCTGGGGGTTCCCGGGATTCCTGGAATTCCTGTGGGATTCCTGAGGATTCCTTGGAATTCCTGGGGATTTCGGGGATTCCTGGGATTTCTGGGATTCCTGGGTGGTTCCTGGGGATTCCTGTGGGAATTCCTGGGGATTCTTGGAGATTCCTGGGGGTTCCTGGGGGATTCCTCAGGATTCCCTGAGGATTTCTGGGATTCCTGAGGATTTCTGGGGGTTCTGGGGGTTCCTGTGGGAATTCCTGGGGAATTATTGGGATTTCTGGGATTCCTGGGGATTTCTGGGGGTTCCGGGGGTTCCTGGAGATTCTTGGAGATTCCTTGGAATTTCTGAGGGTTCCTGGGGATTCGTGAGGATTCCTGGAATTCCCGGGGTTCCTGGGGGATTTCTGGGATTCCTGGGGATTTCTGGGGAATTATTGGAATTCCTGGAATTTCTGGGATTTCTGGGGATTTCTGGGGATTTCTGGGATTCCTGAAATTCCTGGAGGATTCCTGGGGGATTCCTGGGGATTCCTGGGGGATTTCTGGAATTCCTGGGGGTTCCTTGGGATTCTTGGAGATTCTTGGAGATTCCTTGGAATATCTGGGGATTCCTGGGATTCCCAGGATTCCTGGGATTCCTGGGGAATTATTGGAATTCCTGGGGGGTTCCTGGGATTCCTGGGATTTCTGGGATTTCTTGGAATTCCTGGGATTTCTGGGGGATTCCTGGGGATTCCTGGGATTCCTGGGGATTCCTCAGGATTCCCCTGGAATTTCTGGGATTCCTGGGAGTTCCTGGGGGGTTCCTGGGGATTCTTGGAGATTCCTGGGGATTCCTCTGGAATTCCTGTGGGATTCCTGAGGAATTCCTGTGGGATTCCTGGGGGTTCCTGGGGGTTTTTGTCCCCCATTTTCCCCTCATTTTTTCCCCATTTTCCCCCATTTTCCCCATTTTTCCCCATTTTTCCCCATTTTTTCCCCATTTTTTTCCCCATTTTTTCCCCATTTTTCCCAATTTTTCCTGGATTCCCAGGAATTCCCAACCTTTCCCACCTTCCCTTTGTTGCTGATCCCGCAGCCTCACCCAGGTTTTTTTTTTCTTTTATTCCCCACAGGCCTCAAACCTCATGAACAACCCCCAAGTACAACAGCTGTGAGTCGTTTAGTCCCCCTTTATTTGAGTTAATTTATTAATTCTTTGAATTAATTTATTATTTTCCTTAATTCCCTCCCTTTAATTTAATTTTTTCACTCTTTTTAAGGGATTTTTTTGGGCGGGTTTAGGGTTTTTAGGGGTTTTTTTAGGGATTTTTGGGGGGGTTTTAGGGTTTTTAGGGATTTTTAGGGGGGTTTAGGGGTTTTTTTAGGGAGTTTTAGGGGTTTTGAGGGGTTTTCAGGGTTTTTAGAGGGGAGTTTTAGGGATTTTAGGGCTTTTGAGGGGTTTTTTTGGGGTATCTAGGGGGTTTTAGGGTTTTTGAGGGTTTTTTTAGGGATTTTGGGGGGGTTTGAGGGGTTTTTAGGGGGGGTTTTAGGGTTTTTTAGGGGTTTTTAGGGTTTTTTTCAGGGATTTTTCGGGTTTTTGAGGGGTTTTTTTAGGGATTTGGGGGGGGTTTGAGGGGTTTTTAGGGGAGGTTTGAGGGGGTTTGAGGGGGTTTTTGGGGGGGGTTGACGGGGTTTTAGGGAGATTTTTAGGGTTTTTTTCAGGGATTTTAGGGGTTTTGAGGGGTTTTTAGAGATTTTTAGGAGGGTTTAGGGGTTTTTTAGGGGTTTTTAGGGTTTTTTTCAGGGATTTTTAGGGGGTTTGAGGGGGTTTTTAGAGATTTTTAGGAGGGTTTAGGGTTTTTTAGGGTTTTTAGGAGGTTTTTTGGGGTTTTTTGAGGGGTTTTTAGGGGTTTTTAGGGTTTTTGAGGGGTTTTTTAGGGATTTTGGGGAGGTTTGAGGGGTTTTTGGGGAGTTTTTAGGGGTTTCAGGGATTTTTAGGGGTTTTTAGGGTTTTTTTCAGGGATTTTAGGGGTTATGAGGGGTTTTTAGAGATTTTTAGGAGGGTTTGGGGGTTTTTTAGGGGTTTTAGGGTTTTTAGGGTTTTTAGGAGTTTTGGGGGGTTTTTTGAGGGGTTTTTAGGGGTTTTTAGGGGTTTTTAGGGTCTTTGAGGGTTTTTTAGGGTTTTTGGGGAGGTTTGAGGGGGTTTGGGGGGGGTTGAGGGGGTTTTAGGGAGATTTTTAGGGTTTTTTTCAGGGATTTTTAGGGGTTTTGAGGGTTTTTTTTCAGGGATTTTAGGGGTTTTGAGGGGTTTTTAGAGATTTTTAGGAGGGTTTGGGGGTTTTTTAGGGTTTTTAGGGTTTTTTAGGGTTTTTAGGAGTTTTTTGGGGGGTTTTTTGAGGGGTTTTTAGGGGTTTCTAGGGGTTTTGAGGGGTTTTGAGGGTTTTTTAGGGATTTTAGGGAGGTTTGAGGGGGTTTTGGGGAGGTTTGAGGGGGTTTTAGGGGGATTTTTAGGGGTTTTTAGGGGTTTTTTTCAGGGATTTTTCGGGTTTTTGAGGGGTTTTTTTAGGGATTTGGGGGGGGTTTGAGGGGTTTTTAGGGGGGTTGAGGGGTTTTTTGGGGAGTTTTTAGGGGGATTTTTAGGGGTTTTTAGGGTTTTTTTAGGGATTTTTAGGGGTTTTTAGGGTTTTTTTCAGGGATTTTTAGGGGTTTTTAGGGGTTTTTAGAGATTTTTAGGAGGGTTTAGGGTTTTTTAGGGGTTTCTAGGGTTTTTTAGGGTTTTTAGGAGTTTTTTTGGGGTTTTTTTGGGGGGGTTTTTTAGGGGTTTCTAGGGGTTTTGAGGGGTTTTTTTAGGGATTTGGGGGGGGTTTGAGGGGTTTTTAGGGGGGTTGAGGGATTTTTTGGGGAGTTTTTAGGGGTTTTAGGGGGTTTTAGGGGTTTTAGGGTTTTTTAGGGTTTTTTAGGGGTTTTTTGGGGGGATTTTTAGGGGTTTTGAGGGTTTTTTTAGAGATTTTTAGGAGGGTTTAGGGTTTTTTTAGGGTTTTTAGGGTTTTTTAGGGTTTTTAGGAGTTTTTTGGGGGGTTTTTTTGAGGGGTTTTTAGGGGTTTCTAGGGGTTTTTAGGGTTTTTGAGGGTTTTTTAGGGATTTTGGGGGGCTTTGGGTGGGTTTTGGGGAGGTTTGAGGGGGTTTTAGGGGGATTTTTAGGGGTTTTTTGGGTTTTTTTCAGGGATTTTAGGGGTTGTGAGGGGGTTTTTAGAGATTTTTAGGAGGGTTTAGGGTTTTTTTAGGGTTTTTTAGCGTTTTTTTAGGGTTTTTAGGAGTTTTTTGGGAGTTTTTTGAGGGGTTTTTTAGGGTTTCTAGGGGTTTTTAGGGTTTTTGAGGGTTTTTTTAGGGATTTTGGGGGGTTTGAGGGGTTTTTGGGGAGGTTTGAGGGGGTTTTGGGGGGGTTGAGGAGGTTTTAGGGGGATTTTTAGGGGTTTTTAGGGGTTTTTTTGGGGATTTTTAGGGGTTTTGAGGGTTTTTTAGAGATTTTTCGGAGGGTTTAGGGGTTTTTTTAGGGTTTTTAGGGTTTTTTAGGGTTTTTAGGAGTTTTTTGGGGGGTTTTTGAGGGGTTTCTAGGGGTTTCTAGGGGTTTTTAGGGTTTTTGAGGGTTTTTTTAGGGATTTTGGGGAGGTTTGAGGGGGTTTTGGGGAGGTTTGAGGGGGTTTTAGGGCGATTTTTAGGGGTTTTTAGGATTTTTAGGGGTTTTTTTCGGGGATTTTTCGGGTTTTTGAGGGGGTTTTTTTGGGGATTTTTAGGAGGGTTTAGGGTTTTTTAGGGTTTTTTGGGTTTTTTAGGGTTTTTTTCCCAGTTCTGACCCTGTTTTCCCCCAGAATGTCCGGGATGATCTCGGGAGGTCACAACGCCATGGGAGCCACCGGGAGCAGCCCCTCCACCAACGACCTGGCCAGCCTGATCCAGGCGTGAGCAGGGGACAGCGGGGACAGCGGGGACAATCCAGGGGTGACAGCCCTGGGGACAGCGGGGACAGCGGGGACAATCCAGGGGTGACAGCCCTGGGGACAGCAGGGACAGCCCTGGGGTCAGCAGGGACAGCTGGGACAGCCCTGGGGTGACAGCCCTGGAGACAGCAGGGGACAGCTGGGGATGTCTGGGGACAGCCCTGGGGACAGTCCTGGGACAGCCCTGGGGACAGCCCTGGGGACAATCCAGGGGTGACAGCCCTGGGGACAGCCTTGGGGACAGCGGGGACAATCCAGGGGTGACAGCCCTGGGGACAGCGGGGACAGCAGGGGACAGCCCTGGGGGACAGCCCTGGGGACAGCCCTGGGGACAGCCCTGGGGACAGTCTGGGGACGGCCCTGGGGACAGCAGGGGACAGCCCTGGGGACAGCAGGGGAGAGCCCTGGGGACAGCAGGGACAGCTGGGGACAGCCCTGCGGACAATCCAGGGGTGACAGCCCTGGGGACAGTCTGGGGACAGCCCTGGGGACAGCAGGGACAGCTGGGGACAGCTGGGGACAATCCAGGGGTGACAGCCCTGGGGACAGCAGGGACAGCGGGGGACAGCAGGGGAGAGCCCTGGGGACAGCAGGGGACAGCCCTGGGGGCAGCGGGGACAGCCCTGGAGACAGTCCTGGGACAGCCCTGGGGACAGCAGGGGACAGCCCTGGGGACAATCCAGGGGTGACAGCCCTGGGGACAGTCTTGGAGACAGCCCTGGGGACAGCAGGGGACAGCCCTGGGGACAGCCTGGGGGGACAGTCCTGGATCCAGGGCTGGGAATGTCCCAGCGTGGGCCTGGGGGACAATCCCTGTGTCTGTGCTGTCCCCTTGGCCCTGGTGTCACGTGTGTCCCGTGTCCCTGATGTCCCCATGTTTGGTGTCCCTGATGTCCCCATGTTCCCCTATCCTTGTCCCTGATGTCCCCATGTCTGGTGTCTCTCTGTCCCCTCTGTCCCCCTGTCCCTTCTGTCCCTCTGTCCCTGATGTTCTGTGTCCCCTGTGCCTGCTGTCCCCTCTGTCCCTGTCCCTGCTGTCCCCTGTCCCTGCTGTCCCTGCTGTCCCTGCTGTCCCTGCTGTCCCTGCTGTCCCTGTCCCTGCTGTGGCTGTCCCTGCTGTCCCTGTGTCCCTGCTGTCCCTGTCCCTGATGTCCCCATGTCCCTGTCCCAGGGGACAGCAGTTTGCGCAGCTGTCCCTGTCCCTGTGTCCCTGATGTCCCCGTGTCCCTGTCCCAGGGGACAGCAGTTTGCGCAGCTGTCCCTGTCCCTGCTGTGGCTGTCCCTGATGTCCCCGTGTCCCTGTCCCAGGGGACAGCAGTTTGCGCAGCTGTCCCTGTCCCTGCTGTGGCTGTCCCTGATGTCCCCGTGTCCCTGTCCCTGATGTCCCCGTGTCCCTGTCCAGGGGACAGCAGTTTGCGCAGCTGTCCCTGCTGTCCCTGCTGTCCCTGTCCCCCGTGTCCCTGTGTCCCTGATGTCCCCGTGTCCCTGTCCCAGGGGACAGCAGTTTGCGCAGCTGTCCCTGTCCCTGTCCCTGCTGTCCCTGCTGTCCCTGTCCCTGTCCCTGTGTCCCTGATGTCCCCCGTGTCCCTGTCCCAGGGGACAGCAGTTTGCGCAGCAGATGCAGGCGCAGAACCCGGAGCTCATTGAGCAGCTGCGCAGCCAAATCCGCAGCCGGACCCCGAGCGCCAGCACCGAGGAGCAGCAGGAGTGAGGTGGGAATGGAAATTCCAGCCTGGAACTCCCTGGAATCAAAGAACTGGTCAAAAAAAAAATTAATATTTATTTTAAATTTTAAAAAAATTTTTAAAAATTTTTTTGGAATTTTTTTGGATTTTTTTTTTAATTTTTTTGAATTTTTTTTGAATTTTTTTTGAATTTTTTTTGAATTTTTTCTGATTTTTTTTAATTTTTTTTTATTTTTTCTGACTTTTTTGAATTTTTTTGAATTTTTTTTGAATTTTTTTGAATTTTTTTTGAATTTTTTAATTTTTTTTTGAATTATTTAAATTTTTTTAATTTTTTTTGATTTTTTTAAAATTTCTTTTGAGTTTTTTTGAATTTCGTTTTAATTTCTTTTTAATTTTTTTGAAATTTTTTTTAAATTTTCTGAAATTCTTTTTTTAATTTTTTAAACTTTTTTTAGTTTTTTTTTGATTTTTTTTACTTTATTTTGATTTTTTTTAATTTTTAAAATTTTTTTTTAATTTTTAGAATTTTTTTTTTATTTTTTTTTGTTTATTTTGGGTTTTTTTAATTTTAAAAAAAATTTTTTAATTTCTTTTTCTTTTTTTTTTCGTTTTTAAATAGAGTTAAAAACCCAAAATGCGGGAATTTGATGCTGAAATTCTTGTTCATTTCTTATTGAAATTCTGAAATAAATGAATGAAAATAAATAGATATAAAATAAAGCAAAAATAAATTAAATAAAGGAAATTAAATTAAAATAAATGAAATTAAAATAAAATAAATAGAAATAAAATAAAGCAAAAGTAAATAAAGTAAATGAAATAAAAATAAAATAAATGGAAATAAAATAAAGCAAAAATAATAAAAATAAACAAAATAAAATAAAATAGAAAAAATTAAGCAAAAATAATTAAAATAAAGGAAATAAAAATAAAATAAATAGAAAAAAATAAAGAAAAAATAAATAAAATAAAGGAAATTAAATTAAAATAAATGAAATTAAAATAAAATAAATAGAAATAAAATAAAGCAAAAATAAATTTTAGAAAACGAAATAAAAATAAAATAAATAGAAAAAAATTAAACAAAAATAATTAAAATACAGGAAATTAAAATAAAATAAATAGAAATAAAATAAAGCAAAAATAATTAAAATAAACAAAATTAAAATAAAATAAATAGGAAAAATTAAGCAAAAATAATTAAAATAAATGAAATTAAAAGAAAATAAATAGAAAAAAAAAGCAAAAATAATTAAAATAAATGAAATAAAAATAAAATAAATAGAAAAAATAATTAAAATAAACGAAATAAAATAAATAGAAAAAAATTAAGCAAAAATAATTAAAATAAATGAAATTAAAAGAAAATAAATAGAAATAAACCCAAACTCATGGAATTCCTTTTCCCAGCTAATTCCCTGTTTTTCCTCTCTCTGCAGCCCCTGGAAATTCCGGATTTTCCTTTTCCAGCTGGGAGCCACGTCCGGGTTCCATTTCTTGACTTGGAAGTGTCCAAGAGGGGGAAAAAACCCAAAACCAGAACGGATAAAAAACAAAAAAATTCCCAAATCCTCCCGTGCCCTGCATGTCACAAAAATTCCCAATTTTCCCCTCTGCTCCTCCTTTTTTTTCCCTTTTTCCCTTTTTTTTTGCATTTTTTTTCCTCCTGGCAGCCCCAAATCCAGAATTTCCCACCCGGACTGAGAGAATTCCGCTGGGAAATTCCCAAATTTCGCTGCCTGGGGGAGTTTTATTCCAAATTTTTGGGTTTTTTTCATTTTTTTTGGAGGATTTCCAAGCGAATTTTTCATTTTTTTCCCCCAATTTTTCCCCTCGGGATCCACTTCCAAGAAGTGTCGGAATTCCCGGGATTTTCCACCCTCTGGGAATGAGGATTTTGCTCCAAATCCGGAATTTTTGGGGATTTTTTTCCATCCCAAAAAATCCTGGAAAATCCCATTTGGGAAAAAACCAACAAAAAATGGGAATTTCTCCCACGGAACGCGAGCAGGGGAGGGAGCCAAGGTGTTTTTAGTGTGTTTAAAGGAGTTTTTTCCAAAATATTTGGATTTTTTTGGGATTTTAATTGCATGTCTGCCGTGGGCCTGGCTGGGATGGGGCGGAGGGAACCCAAAATTCCCAATTTTTGACCCAAAAATTGGGATTTGAGCTCCTGGATCCGCCTCAAATCCCAGCTGGGCGAGAGCAGAGGAATTTTTTGCTTAAAATCCAAAGTGGATTTCAGTCCTGGGGGAGGAGGGAGCCCCTCTGGAAGAGAAAAACAAAAAAAATCATGGAAAAAAAAAGTGATTTTTTTTCTTTTTTGGACGGTCGAGGCTCCGTGGAATTCGTGTGGTTCGTGTCACTCGTGAGGAATAAAAAACATTTGGACACTTGGGTTGTTATCCCGGCGTGCTCAGGTGATTTTCCAGAACTTTCTGCTACCTCAGGGCTCTGTTTATCCCAATTTTAATCCCAATTTTTATCCCAGTTTTCCCAATTTTTTCCCAATTTTTACCCCAATTTTTACCCCAATTTTTACCCCAATTTTTACCCCATTTTCCCAATTTTTATCTCAATTTTCCCAATTTTTATCTCAATTTTTATCCCAATTTTTATCCCAATTTTTATCCCAATTTTTTCCCCAAATTTTTCCCAATTTTTACCCCAATTTTTACCCCATTTTCCCAATTTTTATCCAAATTTTCCCAATTTTTTTCCCAATTTGTATCCCAATTTTCCCAATTTTTATCCCAATTTTCCCAATTTTTTTCCCAATTTTTATCCCAATTTTCCCAATTTTTTTCCCAATTTTTATCCCAATTTTCCCAATTTTTTTCCCAATTTTTATCCCAATTTTCCCAATTTTCCCAATTTTTACCCCATTTTTCCCAATTTTTATCCCAATTTTTACCCCATTTTCCCAATTTTTTTACCCATTCCCAGCGGGAATTCTCCTCCTGCACCTTCCTACAGCACAAAAATGAGAAACTTTTCCTTTTTTTCCCCAAAAATCGCCTGGAATTTCTCTCCAGCTGCTTTTTTGTAGGAATTTGAGGCTGGAAATGAAAAATATTCTGGAATTTTCTGAAAATACGGAGGCGTTTTCCTGCTGTTTTCAGCTCATTTCTTGCTGTTTCCTTTCCCTCCCCCTCCTCAATCTTTTCTAACTCGTTTATTTTGTATTTTTTTTGTATTTTCCCTCCTCTTTTGGGTTTTTCCCAATTCCTGGTGAGATTTTCCAGGGAATTTTTCTCCCGCCCTGCCCGGAGCCGCTCCTGTTTGCCTGGCCCTGAAGTGCCAGGACGTGGCCAAAAATTCCTGGCTCCTCTGGGAGCTGACAGCATTTAAAAAAAGGGAATTTTATGGAACTTTTAATGGAATTTTATGGAATTTTATGGAATTTTTAATGGGATTTTATGGAATTTTCAGGTGGGCCTCAGCGCTCCCTTCAGCATCCCACAGCGGCCATTGGTGCAGTTTGATCTCAGAGCGGCAGGAGGGGGTGTGGGGGTGGGGAACGCTGTTCCAGGCCCGGTTTTTTTTCCCATTCCCGTTATTTTTTTCCCCATTCCCGGTTTTTTTTTCTCGTTTTTTTCCGTTTTTTCCCCGTTCCCGGTGATCCCGCGCAGCCGGCGCTGCCCCGGAACCCAGCGCTGCGGGACGCGTTTCCCGCGGACCTCAATCGCCGCTTCTCCCGAGCCGCGCGTGGGCACATTGATTGACAGCTCAGACAACCAATCAGACGTCTCCTTTTCCGCCTCAGCCAATAGGAGCGCGCCGTGGGCGGGCGCTGGCGGGGCGGCCGGGCCGGGAGCGAGCGGGGCCGGCCGTGAGTGGCGGGCGGGGGCGGTTACCGGGATAACGGGGGCCAGGGGGTCCTGAGGGGATGGCGGGGCCGGGCAGGGCAGCCGGGGGTCACAGCGGGGCTGGGGGTGAGCGGGGCTGGGCGCCAGCATCGCCCTGAGGGCTTCGCTCTCGCTGTGAGGGGATGGCGGTGGAGCCCGGGCTGCTGTGAGGGGGCTGCGGCCCCTCCTCGCCGTGAGGGGCTCGGGCCGCGCCCTTTCCCCATCCTGAGGGGCTCGGGCTGAGCCACATCTGCCTGTGAGGGGCTGGAGCTGCGCCCCCTGCCCACCTGGGAGGGCTCAGGGCGGACCCCGAGCCCCTCTGAGGGTTTTCCCAGCTGGGCTCGCCCCGTCCGAGCCGCCCTCCGGCAGCCCTGAGGGCTCTCCCCTCATCCCTGCTGCCTCTCGGTGTGCTCAGGAGGAGCCCCTTCCCCATCACCCCCTTTTTAAAGGTGATGGGACAATCCCCAAGGCTTGGAACAGAACAGGAACACGGGGATTTAGAGGCTCACGGGTGAGGAACCCCTTTGTTTTTCCTCCCACAGAGCCCTGCCTGCTTTATGTAATATTTTTCATCGCTTGGATGCCTCGGTATGAGCCACTAATCCGAGCAGGAGCTGAGTTAATCCCTTTTGCAGCAGTTTTGGGGCTGGGGACGCAGCCCAGGTGTGCAGGAGGAGCAGGTGAGGAGGCCCAGGAGCTGTTCCCGGCCTTCCTTTCCCTGGGAGCTGCTCCAGCCCCGTTCAGGGGTGTTGGATTCCACCTGAACTCGGAGCTTGAGGCTTTGGAGAGGGCTGGTTTGGGTTAAAACGGGGGAAAAAGGAGAATAAATGATGTTCAGGGGTTTCTGGAGGGAGTCAGGTGTGTTCCAGAGGTGTGAGCTGGGGAAAAGGAGGATTTGATCCCTTCCCTCTGCCCTGGCACAGGCGTGGGCGGTGCCAGTGTCACCTGCTGTCCTCTGTCTGTCCCTTAGAGAGGGACCTGGCACAGGGCACGGCTGCCACGGCCACAGGGCTGGGACAGACAGGGGTTGAAAAGGGATAGATGGAATTTTGGGAAGGGATAGATGGGGTTTTGGGAAGGGGATAGATGGAATTTTGGGAAGGGATAGATGGGGTTTTGGGAAGGGGATGGATGGGATTTTGGGAAGGAGATAGATGGGATTTTGGGGAGGGATAGATGGGATTTTGGGAAGGGATAGGTGGGGTTTTGGAAAGGGGAGAGGTGGGGTTTGGGAAGGGATGGATGGGATTTTGGGAAGGGATAATGGAATAGTATGAAGGAGATAGATGGGATAGTGGGAAGGGGATGGATGCTATTTTGGGAAAGGGATAGATGGGATTTTGGGAAGGGATAGGTGGAATTTTGGGAAGGGGATGGATGCTATTTTAGGAAGGGGATGGATGGGATTTTGGGAAGGGATAGATGGGATTTTGGGAAGGGATAGATGGGGTTTTGGGAAGGGGATAGATGGAATTTTGGGAAGGGATAGATGGGATTTTGGGAAGGGATAGATGGGATTTTGGGAAGGGATAGATGGGGTTTTGGGAAGGGATGGATGGGGTTTTGGGAAGGGATAATGGAATAGTATGAAGGAGATAGATGGGATAGTGGGAAGGGGATGGATGCTATTTTGGGAAAGGGATAGATGGGATTTTGGGAAGGGATAGATGGGGTTTTGGGAAGGGATGGATGAGATTTTGGGAAGGGATAATGGAATAGTATGAAGGAGATAGATGGGATAGTGGGAAGGGGATGGATGCTATTTTGGGAAGGGGATAGATGGGATTTTGGGAAGGGATGGATGCTATTTTGGGAAGGGGATAGATGGGATTTTGGGAAGGAATTCCTCCCTGGGAGGGTGGGGATTCCCTGTCAAGGATTTCCCCGTGGCTGCCACATCCCTGGAAGCTCCCAAGGACAGAACACCCAGGACCTCCAGGGGAGTGACGATTTGAGGCAGCCACAACCCCAGCGCTTCCAAATCCCTTTTGAATTCAGCTTTCCCTTTCCCCTGCTGCTTCCCAAAGTCACAACAACCCCTTCATTATTCCCCTCCCCAGGCCACTCCTCTCCCCAGGGCCCGGCCCTGAGCCCACCCAGAGCACCCCAGCGCCGCGGGCAGGATGAGGGTGCTGCTGGCCAAGCTGCTGTGCGTGCTGGGGATCTGTGTGCTGGTGCTGGCCGGGGCCCTGCTGCCCGTCAGGATCCTGCAGGGTGACCACGACAAGGCACAGCGCTCCCGCAGGGCCCTGGCGCTCTGCAACTCCTTCGGCGGCGGCGTCTTCCTGGCCGCCTGCTTCAACGCCCTGCTGCCCGCTGTCAGGGGCAAGGTGGGTCCTGGGGAGGGCCTGGGTTCAATCTTGGATCCTCCTGAGCCTGCAGGATGCCAGGGAGGGCTCTGTGTGCTGCTGGAGCAGCCCCAGGCGGGTCCTGGGTTCAATCCTGGGTTCAATCCTGGGTTCTGTCCTGGGTCCAATCCTGGGTCCAATCCTGGGTTCAATCCTGGGTTCAGTCCTGGGTTCAATCCTGGGTCCAATCCTGGGTTCAGTCCTGGGTTCAATCCTGGGTCCAATCCTGGGTTCAGTCCTGGGTTCAATCCTGGGTTCTATCCTGGGTCCAATCCTGGGTTCAATCCTGGGTTCAATCCTGGGTCCAATCCTGGGTTCAGTCCTGGGTTCAATCCTGGGTTCTATCCTGGGTTCAATCCTGGATCCTTCTGAGCCTGCAGGATGCCAGGGAGGGCTCTGTGCTGCTGGAGCAGCCCCAGGCAGGTCCTGGGTTCAATCCTGAGTTCAATCCTGGATCCTCCTGAGCCTGCAGGATGCCAGGGCGGGCTCTGTGTGCTGCTGGAGCAGCCTCAGGCGGCTCTGCTGGCTCCCATGGGCGCCTGCTGCTGCTGGGCGTGGGGAAAGGGGAGGTTTTGGGGTGCAGAGGAGGCTGTGGGGTGTGAGGAGCACAGAGCAGGGCAGGGATTGCCTGTGCTCTGCCAAGGCTGCTGTCCCAGGGAGTGTCCGTGTGGGAATAGCTCTGTTCAGAGGGGTAAAGGGATGGATTCACTGTGGGAAGGTGGGAATGTGGGAATGGTTTCCTTCAGGGAAATAAAGGGGATGGATTCACTGTGGATCTGTGGGAATGTTTCCCTTCAGAGTGATAAGGGGATAGATTCACTGTGGATCTATGTCCATGTGGGAATGTTTCCCTTCAGGGGAATAAAAGGGATGGATTCATTGTGGATCTATGGGAGTATCTCTATTCAGAGGGATAAAGGGGTGGTTTCATTCTGGATCTGTGTCCATGTGGGAATATTTCCCTCCAGAGGGATAAAGGGCTGGATTCACTGTGGATCTGTGGGAATGTTTTCTTCCAGAGGGATAAAGGGATGGATTCCCTGTGTCCATATGGGAATGTTTCCTTCCAGAGGGATAAAAGGGATGGATTCATTGTGGATCTGTGGGAATGTTTCCCTCCAGAGGGATAAAGGGATGGATTTACTGTGGATCTGTGAGAATATTTCCCTCCAGAGGGATAAAAGAGTGGATTCATTGTGGATCTGTGGGAATGTTTCCTTTCAGAGGGATAAAGGGGATGGATTCACTGTGTCCATGTGGGAGTATCTCCCTCCAGAGGGATAAATTCATTATGGATCTATGTCTGTGTGGGAATATTTCCCTCCAGAGGGATAAAGGGATGGATTCCCTGTGTCCATGTGGGAATATTTCCCTCCAGAGGGATAAAGGGCTGGATTCACTGTGTCCATATGGGAATGTTTCCCTCCAGAAGGATAAAGGAATGGATTAATTGTGGATCTCTGGGAATGTTTCCCTCCAGAGGGATAAAGGGATGGATTCATTCTGGATCTGTGTCCATGTGGGAATATTTCCCTCCAGAGGGATAAAGGGATGGATTCATTGTGGATCTGTGTCCATGTGGGAATGTTTCCCTCCAGAGGGATAAAGGGATGGATTCATTGTGGATCTGTGTCCATGTGGGAATATCTCCCTCCAGAGGGATACAGTGCTGGATCTTTCTCTCCTTTCCAGCTCGATGAAGTCCTCAGGCAGAACAACATCACCACAGACTACCCGGTGGCCGAGACCATCATGATGGTCGGCTTCTTCCTCACGGTCTTCGTGGACCAGCTCTTCCTCACCCTGCAGAAGGAGAAGCCCTCCTTCATCGACCTGGAGACCTTCAACGCCGGCTCGGACGCGGGCAGCGACTCAGACTACGAGAGCCCCTTGGCGGCGCCGCGGTGCCGCGCGCCGGGCGGGGAGCGCGGGCTGGCGCTGCCGGAGCTGGCGCGCCGCGGGCCCCGCCGCCTGCTGGGGCTGGTGCTGGCCCTGTGCGCCCACTCCGTGTTCGAGGGGCTGGCGCTGGGCCTGCAGGAGGACGGCGCCGGCGTGCTCAGCCTGTTCCTGGGGGTGGCCGTGCACGAGGCGCTGGTGGCCGTGGCCCTGGGTGTCAGCATGGCCAAGGCGGCGCTGGCGCTGCGCGACGCGGCCAAGCTGGCGGCGGCCGTGTGCCTGGCGATCCCGCTGGGCGCCGGCGTCGGCGTGGGCATCCAGAGCAGCCGCAGCGCCGCGGGCGGCGTGGCCTCGCTGCTGCTGCAGGGCGTGGCGGGCGGCACCTTCCTCTTCGTCACCTTCTTCGAGATCCTGGCCAAGGAGCTGGAGGAGAAGAGCCAGCGGCTGCTCAAGGTGCTGTGCCTGGTGTTGGGTTACGCCGCGCTGGCCGGGCTGGTGCTCATCCCGTGGTGAGCGGGGAGCGTCGGGAAGCGAAAGGGAGCGGAGCGGGGCCTCTCCCCTCCCACCGGCACCGGGAGGAGCCGCCCCTTTCGGCGCTGGGACAGCCCAAGGCGGGCGGGGATTCCGTGAGGAGGAGAATTTCCCGTGTGCTCAGAGTGAGGAGTGTCCCGAGGGATCGAGGGGCTGCAGGGATTAGCGGACACTGGGTAAAATCTGCTTGCAAGAGCTCCTGGAGTGTGCGTGGCTTCCTGCGCTGCCCAGAGCCCGCTCTGCCTCCTCCCCGTGGGCCGGGAGCTCCAGGGGCTCCGAGGAGGTGAGGAACACCCAGGAACGGAGGCAGAGCAGGTGGGAGCAGGGATTGCCACGCTGCACTAAGCTGCTTTCGCTGGCTTAGTTCAGAGCAAAACCTGGTTGTAAGAGGTGCCAAAAATAACATCCCTGTGGGGCTGCAGCCCTGTGGGCCCTGCTGCCTCTGCACAGCTTCCAGCTCCACCTGGGGCTGGGGGAGCTCAGCTTTTCCAGGGGTTTGTGGAAAAAATGAGGCCGGGCCTTTCTGCCCTGCTTCCTTCTCAGCATCCTGTCCATAGGCTGAGCATTCCCTAAGGAAAACCTCGGGAATCAGAGGATGGATCCCAGGATGGGTTGGGGGGGATCCTTAAATCCCATCCAGTCCCAGTATCCCAGGTTGCTCCCAGCCCCGTCCAGCCTGGCTTTGGACACTTGTAGGGACGGAGAGATCCTCATGTTATCCAGGACCTGGGATCCCTGAGCTTGCAGGAAACGGGCAATAACAATTCCCAGCACTGATATTTTGGGGCAAACCCCTGTGCTTTCAGCTCTGGGGAGCCAGAGAGGCTGAGCAGGGCCCATCGGGGGCTGCTCCAAGGCTTTTCCAGGTCTCCAAAGGAACGGAATCGCCTCCCTGGGTGGGGATTGGAGGCGATGCTGAGCCGGGAGCAGCCCTGAGCAGCTGCAGAGCCCCGGGAGGCTCCGTGAGCCCTGAATTCGCCCTGGGGAGAGCCAGGGGCCGGGATCAGAGCCTGGAGCCGGGAATCAAAGGCCGGAGCTGGGAATGTGCTCTCCCCCAGCTGTGAAACACAGCCCGGCTCAGGCAGGGGCTGCATTTTAATTATCCGAGCCTTGGCTCCTGCAGCAGCTTCCGCCGGGCTCCTGGAAGCGCTGATGGAATTACAAGGATGGCGCAGCGCCGGCAGCGGGAAGGAGGCGCGGGGCCTCCGCGGTGGCCCAGCTGCAGCATATGGAGGCAGCTGAGCATCATCTGACAGATCCTGGGGCTCGTTAGTTTAATTGCTGCAACATCCCCGAGTCAATTAATCTTCCTTTGAAAACCTGGAGTGGAAGAGGGGGGCGGCGGAGGGAGGTTATTTTGGGCCTGGCATGACACAGAGCAGCAGGATGAGGAGAACGTGATTTGCCTCGGCGTGGCAGAGCCTCGGGGCTGTGTCACCTCCCCTGGGAGGTGACCTCTGTCCTGTGGGGGACGAAGGGGGAGAGGTGACAGCGTGCTGAGTGTGTCACCTCCGTTTCACACCCTCCTCCTGCTGCAGTTTGGGATTTTTGGAGGGGCTGTGATGCACCGGGGGGTGCTGAGCTCCCCGTGCTCATCCCGCCGCCCCGGGGGGGTTCATCCACGGGCTCATCCCGTGCTCCGGGCTGGAGGAGGAAGAGGAGGAGGCCCTGCTGCTCCCAATAAATCCCCTGCCCTTGTCCCCTCGCTGTCACTCGCTTTTTTTCGTGTCCCCCACTGCTGCTCACGCGGCGGCCGCACGTGTCCGGCCCCGGCGTGGGCTGAGCCCCCCTTGGGCATCCAAACCCCTCGGGCCGGACCCCCCCGAGCCCTGCTGAGCCCCGGGAGGGGGGACAGGACCCCCCGGCACCCCCGCCCGGCAGCGCCGTGATTCAGCCCTGCGGGAGCGGCCGCCCCGTTGCGTCAGGCCCGGCGGGGAGCTGCGGCTCAATGGAACGAGGAGGAGCCGCAGGGAAATGATCGAGGAGAGCTCATTCATTGCCTCTAACGAGGAGCATCCGGCCACGCCGGGGCTGCCACCCCCCGGGCCGGCCTTGTCACCTCCCCGCGGCCCCGTCCCCGTTGCCGCGGTGCCACCGTGGCCCGCTGTTAATGGAGGCTGCGGGGTTTAATTGCTGCCACTCAGGGCAGGGGGCAGGAGCGGACCCCGGCTGTGACAGGGACCGTGTCACCCCCCAAGTGTCACCGGTCACCTCCAGTCACCGTCACCTCCCTCCAGTGGTGGGACACAGCTGGGGAGTGTCACCCTGGGGCTGTTCTGGGGGGGCTCAGCCAGCGCTTGAGTGTCCCCCAGCGCCACCAGGATCCCCAGTGTGTCCCCTCCAGGGCCCCTCTGGGGTTTTGGGGCTCTGCCATGAGCAGGTGACACCAGCTGGTGACAAAGGCCCTGTGTGTGTGCACAAGGTCCTGGTGCTGTGCTGGGGTGGCACCTCTGTGTCCCCAGGCCACCCCCAAGTGCTCACGGCACCCTCTGCCACCTGTGCCCTGCCTGGCTGGGACATGGCATCCGTCTGTCCTGTCCCTGTGTCCCGTGTCACCACCTGTGGGGTTCTGTCACCATCCACGAGTCCCTGGGGTCTCCCTCCTCATGTGGATTCATGTCCCCACCTGTGCACGTGTGGGGTCCCTGTCTGTGTGTCCCTGTCCGTGTGTCCCTGTCCGTGTGTCCCCATCCCCAAGTGTCCCTGTCTGTGTGTCCCTGTCCGTGTGGGGTACCTGTCCGTGTGTCCCTGTCTGTGTGGGGTCCCTGTCCGTGTGTCCCCATCCTGTGTCCCCCTGTCCCCATCACGTCCCTGTTCGTGTGACCCTGTTTGTGCCTCTTCTCCGTGTGTCTCCATCCCGTTCCTGTCTGTCTGTCTGTCCCCGTCCCTGTGTTTCCATCCCATGGATCCCCATTGCTGCCCTTGTGCCCGCATCTTCGCCCATCCCTGTCCGTGTGTCCCTGTCCGTGTGTCCCTGTCCGTGTGTCCCCCTCCCTGTCCGTGTGTCTCCCTCCCTGTCCGTGTGTCCCTGTCCGTGTGTCCCCCTCCCCGTCCGTCTGTCCCCCTCCCTGTCCGTGTGTCCCTGTCCGTCTGTCCCGCTCCCTGTCCGTCTGTCCCCCTCCCTGTCCGTCTGTCCCTGTCCGTGTGTCCCTGTCCGTCTGTCCCCTCCCGGTCCCGCCGCCGCGTCCCGGAGCCGCTCGGGGCCGGGCCGGGGTCCGGGGCCCCGGGCGGGGCGGGCGCGGCGGGCGGGGCCGGCGGCGGGGCGGGATCGGCTCTGCGGCGGCCGCACCGCACCGAGCCCAGGCGAGCCGAGCCCGCCGAGCCCCGCCGGCCCCGCCGCAGCGGCCGCAGCCCCGCCGAGCCCCGCCGAGCCCCGCCGCACCGAGCCGCGCCGGGCGGAGCGCAGCCGCCGCGCCGGGGCCGCCCCGGGCCGGGCCATGCGCTGAGGCCGCCGCGCCGCCCGCAGCCAAGGGCGGATCCCGGGCAGGACACGGTGAGGCGGCGGGCACCGCAATGCGACCGGCGCGGCGGGGGCCGGGGGAGCGCGGCCGGCGCGGGGACCGGGGCTGCTGGCGGCGAGGGCGGGACCCGCGACCCTGCCCCGCCATCTGCCCGTGCCCTTGTGCCGCCTCTCCATCTCCATCCTGAGCGGGATGCGCGTCCCTGCCGCCCCTTCTCCTGCTCCTCCATCTCCATCCTGCCCCTCCGGACAGCCCCTTCTGCCTCTCCATCGCTGTCCTGCTCTTCCCCCGCCTCTCCGTCTCCATCCTGAGCGGGATGCTCTGCTCTTCCTCTGCCCCTGCGACCTCCATCCAGCCCCTTCTCCTGCCCCTCCATCCCTCCAGCCTGCCCTTCCTGCCCCTCCATCTTCACCCTGCCCTTCCATCCCGCCCCTGCTGCCTCAGCCCTGCCCTGCCCTCCCTGCTGACCCCCGGGTCCCCCCAGTGTCACCCCCAGCGCTGGGGGTGGGTGGGAGGGTGCCGGGGGGTCCTGGGGGTGCAGAGCCCCCCGGCAGGGTCAGGCCCGGGCAGGGTGGCCGAGGGGGGGCCGTGCTCCGGACCCTCGGGCGCCAGGGACTGTGGGGGTCCCCGGGGTGCTGCTGGGGACAGGCCGTGGGGTCACCCCAAAAACCCCCCAGGTTCTGTGAGGGTCTGTCCAGTCCAGCCCAGCCCCTCCCCTCAGCCCCACGGCCGGGCTGTGAGGCTGTGCCATGGACAGGTGGGACGGGCAGGTGGAACAAGTGGGATGGGACAGGTGGGATGGGACAGGGTGGGATGGGACAGGTGAGATGGGACACGTGGGACAGGTGGGATGGGACAGGTGGGACAGGTGGGCTGGGACAGGGTGGGATGGGACAGGTGGGACGGGCAGGTGGGACAGGCGAGATGGGACACGTGGGACAGGCGAGATGGGACACGTGGGACAGGTGGGATGGGACAGGTGGGACAGGGTGGAATGGGACAGGTGGGACAGGGTGGGACAGGTGAGATGGGACAGGTGGGAGAGGTGGGATGGGACAGGTGAGATGGGACAGGTGGGACAGGGTGGGATCACTGCCAGCCCTGGCCAAGGTTGGCCGTTCCCACGTGCCAGCTCAGCCCCGGCCCCCGCTGCAGTCGCAGCCCCCGGTGCTGGTGACGCTCCAGCCCATGGGGGGATCCAGGAGCCCAGGGGGTGATCCAGGAGCCCACGGGGGGATCCAGGAGCCCGTGGGGGGATCCAGGAGCCCACGGGGGGATCCAGGAGTCCACGGGAGGATCCGGGAGCCCACAGGGGGATCCAGGAGCCCACGGGGGGATCCAGTAGCCCAGGGGGGATCCAGGAGCCATGGGGGGATCCAGGAGCCATGGGGGGATCCAGGAGCCCAGGGGGGATCCAGGAGCCTGGGGGGGGATCCAGGAGCCCAGGGGGGATCCAGGAGCCCACGGCGGGATCCGGGAGCCCAGGGGGGATCCAGGAGCCTGGGGGGGGATCCAGGAGCCCGTGGGGGGATCCAGGAGCCCAGGGGGGGATCCAGGAGCCCAGGGGGGATCCAGGAGCCCAGGGGGGGATGAGCTCCTTGGCTGCCCGAGGCTGCGGGGATGGGCTCCTCCGGCTGCCAGCCTCACCTGGCTCTGGTGTTTGGGGGCGTGCCGGGGTTTGGGGGCTGCTCTGTGGGGTCCGGACCCCCCAGGTGCCCTGAGATGGGAATGGGAAGGGTCTGGTTCCCCTGGAGGTGCTCAGGGGTGCAGGAGCTGCTGTGCCTGGGGCAGCCACCAGCACGGGGCTGTCTGGGGCACTTCCCCGTCCCCTCCCCTGGGCTGGGGTGACAGGAGTGGAGCTGACTGTCCTTCAGCAGTGCTCAGGCCCCCTTCCCTCCCCTCCTTCCCGCTCCTCCTGTGGCCAGACACCTTTGGAAACCCTGTCCCGTGGTGGGTTTGATGTCCCCAGGGCTCTGTGAGGGTCCCACACACCCTGGGGACCCTGGGGACAGAGCTGGGGCTGCCAGCCCTGCGCTGCACTGGGGGAACCGGAGCAGGGCCCAGCCTGGGGCTCGGCACTGGTGACCCTTTGTGCCCTGGGGCTGTGTCACGTGGGGGGGGCACTGGGGACCTCACACAGGTCCAGCTGTCCCCTATGGGTGGGCACCGAGGTTTGGCAGCATCAGGGTGGCTGGGGGGGTCTCTGACCCACCACCCTCAGCCCACGGCCGTGCCACGCTCCTTCCCTCTGCTCCCAACACATCCCTGGGCTGGCAGCAGAGCAGAGGGGTGGCACAGGGTGGCAGCGAGTGACAGGGGTGACAGGACACCAGAGAGTGAAAGGGCACCTCTGTACCTGCCCAGAGAGCCCACCCTGGGTGCCACCCTGACCTCACCAGGCCTGCTCCCTCTGCTTGGGCAGGCTCGGGGGGTCCCTGCCCAGCGAGCCCCCCCGGCAGCCCCGGCAGCAGCCGCGGTGCCGGTGCCGCGCTCGGCCATATGGCCACAGCGGGCAGCCGGTAAAAATAGCCAAGGCAAGGGCGTCGCAAGGGCAGCGAGCCCAGCTGGGGCCGGGGTGGGCAGAGCCGCCGGGCGGATTCGGGGGGTGACCCCTGCCCGTGCCCCCCGCAGCGGCGGCGGCGAGCGCGGGGCAAGATGCCGGAGCAGAGCAACGATTACCGCGTGGTGGTGTTCGGCGCCGGCGGCGTGGGCAAGAGCTCGCTGGTGCTGCGCTTCGTCAAGGGGACCTTCCGCGACACCTACATCCCCACCATCGAGGACACGTACCGGCAGGTGATCAGCTGCGACAAGAGCGTGTGCACGCTGCAGATCACCGACACCACCGGCAGCCACCAGTTCCCGGCCATGCAGCGCCTCTCCATCTCCAAGGGCCATGCCTTCATCCTGGTGTTCTCCGTCACCAGCAAGCAGTCGCTGGAGGAGCTGAAGCCCATCTACCAGCAGATCGTGCAGATCAAGGGCAGCGTGGAGAGCATCCCCATCATGCTGGTGGGCAACAAGTGCGACGAGACGCAGCGCGAGGTGGAGAGCAGGGAGGGGGAGGCCGTGGCCAAGGAGTGGAAGTGCGCCTTCATGGAGACCTCGGCCAAGATGAACTACAACGTCAAGGAGCTCTTCCAGGAGCTGCTGAACCTGGAGAAGAGGAGGAACGTCAGCCTCACCATCGACGGGAAGCGCTCCAGCAAGCAGAAGAGGACAGACAAAATCAAGGGGAAGTGCAGCATCATGTAGAGCCCCGGACTGGCCCGCGCCCCCTCCTCCCGATGTCCCCCCTCCATCCTCCCCCCCCACGGCCGGGCGTGGCGGTGGCATCGCAGCGGGACCGTGCCCTCGTCCCCCGTGCGCCATCACTGTGACTGTGCGGGGACGCCACGCCCGGGGCCGGGCCGAGGGACGCCCCCGCCGGGCACGGCAGCACCGGGGACTCGCCGGGGCCCTGCCCCGCACTCACAGCACAACCGGGGCCGCCGGGCCCGGCCCCCGCCGGTCCTCGCGGGAGGGAAGGACGGTGCCACGCGGGGGTGGCGGCGGTGCCTCCCTTGGGGACAGTCCCGCGTCCCCCCGCGCCCCCGTCCCCACGCCATAGCGCTCTGCTCCTGCGGGCAGAGCCCCGGGGCGGGGGCAGCCCCTGCGCGGTGCTCGTGTCCCCCTGCCCGGTGTCCCCCGGCCCCCCTGCCCCATTCCTGGTGCCATGACCCCCCCCCCAAACCCCCAGCCCTGTCCCGGTGCCACGGCCCCCCCAGCCCCGTCTGCCACCGCAGCCCCCCGAGCCCGGCACCGTCGCCCCCCGAGCCCCCCTGCCCCATCGTGGTGCCATGGCCCCCCCGAGACCCCCGAGCCCCCCGAGCCCCCCTGCCCCATCGTGGTGCCATGGCCCCCCCGAGACCCCCGAGCCCCCTGAGCCCCCCGAGCCCCCCAGCCCCGCGCCGCTGCCGCAGCCGGAGCCGCCAGCCCAAGCACAAAGCCTCGGGCCCGCGGGAGGCCCTGACCCAGCACAATCCTGGCGAGCTCCGGCGGGACGGCCCCGGCCCCGCGGCCAGCCGGGCCCCGCGCCCCCTCCCCGCCCGTCCCGCGGGGCCGCGGCCGCCCCGTCCTCGGAGTCCCCCCCGGGGGTGGCCCCGCACCCCCGGGACCCCCGGGACCCCCGGGACCCCCCGACTCCTTCCAGCTCTGGCGCAGCCCCCGCTTGTTCCCCCCATGGCCGGAGCGGGGTCCCCGCGCTGTCACCAGCCCCTCGTCCCCTCGAGGTTTGTCCCCTCGCTCCGGCCCCGCTCCTTCCCCCGCCGCCCCGGGGTGTCCCCGAGGGCTGTCCCCAAGGGGTGTCCCCGAGGGCTGTCCCCGGGCGGGCCGGGTCCCCTCAGCTCCCCGCACCCCCCGGCTTTTTACACGAGGATCCGAGCGCCCAGGGGACGAGGTGACGATGTAGCCTTTATTCTAGAAATAGTCTTCCTTCAATAAAGAGACGAGAAACGCTCCGCGTCCCCCGGAGCCGCCCCCGGCCGGGGCGGGGGGCGAGGGGAGGGCGAGGGGCGCTCGCGTGTCCTTGGGGACAATCGCGGCTCTGCGGGATGGCCACAGACACGCGTGTGGCAGGCGTGTGACACGTGTGACGTGTGTGCAGGGCCATGTGCACGCGTGTGACGTTTGTGTGTGTGACATGTGTGACATTTGTGTGTGTGTGACGTGTGTGACATTTCTGTGTGTGACATGTGATGTGTGTGTGTGTGATATTTGTGTGTGTGTGACACAGGTGACGTGTGCACATGTGTGTGACACACATGTGACACGTGTGCAAGCCTCTGTGTGTGTGTGCACGCAGGGCTGCGTCCGTGCGTGTGACACGTGTGTTCCGTCTGTGTGTGACACGTGTGTGACACATGTGTGACACGTGTGTGACACTCGTGCCCTGTGCAGCGCTCGTGCCGCGCGGGGGAGGGGGGGGGCACACGCGCGTGCCCGCGTGTGACGTGCGTGTGACACGCGTGACGTGCGCGCGCGCGCGCGCGGTCCCCGCCCGTGCCCGTGGGGAGGGGGCGGGCGCGCGGCGCGTGCGTCATCACGCCCGTTGCCATGGAAACCAGCGCTGCTCCGCGCGCGCGGGAGCCGCGTGGGCACCGGGAGCGGGAGCGGGCGGGGGGGGGGCGGGGGGGGGAACGGGGCTGGAGCGGGCACCGAGAGCCCGGCCAGGGGCACGGCCCCGGGGCGGGGAGCGGATCCGAGGGGATGGTCATGGACCTGCGGGAATGGCAGGGACCTGTGGGGACAGTTATGGATCCCTAGGGGTGGTCGTGGATCCCTGGGGATGGCACAGATCCATGGGGATGGCAGGGACCTGTGGGGATGGCAGGGACCTGTGGGGATGGCAGAGATCCGAGGGGATGGCAGGGATCTGTGGGGATGGTTATGGATCCCTAGGGGTGGTTGCGGATCCGTGGGGACGACCAGGGATCCCTGGGGATGGCACAGATGGACCAGATCCGAGGGGATGGTCATGGACCTGTGGGGATGGCATGGATCTGTGAGGATGGTTATGGATCCCTAGGGGTGGTCGTGGATCCAAGGGGATGGCCATGGGTCCCTGGGGATGGCAGGGATCTGTGGATGTGGTCATATATCCCTGAGGATGGTCATGGATCTGTGGGGAGGGTGTGGATCCCTCGGGATGCTTATGGATCCCTTGGGATGGTTTTGGATCCCTTGGGATGGTTTTGGATCCATGGGGATGGTCACGGATCCATGGGAACAGTCACAGCTCTGTGGGAATGGCAGGGCTCGGTGGGACAGCCACACGCAGGTCCCTGGGGACAGCCACGGCTCTGTGAGGACATCGTGGTTCCATGGGGACGGTCACAACTCAGTGGGGACAGTCACAGCTCTGTGGGATGGTCACAGACCCGTGGGGATGCTCTGAGCTCCGTGGGGACAATCCCAGCCCCCCAGGGATGTCCCAGCTCCGTGGGGACAGTCCCAGCCCCGCAGGGATGTCCCAGCTCCCTGGCACTGCCCATGGAGCTGCTCCTGTCCCTGTGTCCCTTCTGTGCCCGGAGGGGATCCGGGGCCCTCCGAGGGTGGCAGGGCAGGACAGTGGGACAGCCATGGGGACACTTGGTGCCAGTCCCCAGCTGCCAGGACCCCTCAGGACCTCTCAGCTATTTGGGGTGGCACCACACCAAAACTCTGAGCGCTTCCAGAGGCTCCACAGAGCTTTGGGGGCAGAAAATCTCAATTTTCCCCGCACTCCCGGGTCTCCCACTCCCCATCTCTGTCCCCTCCCACTGCCCCCCACCTATGGGGACCTGTGCCACCGTGCCAGGGGACACCCCGGTCCTGCTGCAGGTGTCCCTCGGGATGCTCCCAGGGGTGGCATCCAGGTTGCTTCCCCCCAAACCTCATCCTGATCCCCCAAAAATCAGCGCAGGACCGGCAGGGAGGATCCTCGCAGGGCGCCCGGAGCCTCCCCCGGGTCCAGGCTTTAAACAAAGCCGCTCCTGAGCGTTAATTAGCGGGATGAGCCGCGGGATGAGCTCCGGGATGAGCAGCCCGTTCCCGTCCCTCCCTCCTCCGCGAGCAGCCGTGGCTGCATCCCGCGGCCACCAACTTCACAAATCCAGATTTTGGGACCAAAAGCAGCTCCTGGCATCGGTGCTGTGTGGAATTTTGTCCCTTGTGTTCCCTGCCGGGTGGGGGTTCCCCACTCCCGGTGCTGCCCATCTGCAGGAAAAGCGGATTAGGGCGGGCCGGGACATATGGGAGCAAACTGGATTAGGGGGAAAATCAGCCTTCTTCCCACTAACAGGACTGGGGAGTTTTCAGCCCAATTCCAGCTGTGCCGTGTGTGCCCCGCCGAGGTGGGGACAGCCCGGGGGTGGCGTTTCTGCACCTCAGTTCCTGCTGGGATGGCAGCTGGGATGGGGCGTGCTGGTGTGGCCCTGCCGCAGACTGGGGGGACGCGGCTCTGTCCCCCCACGGTGACTCCCGAGGGGACTCCGGGCCCCTCTGGCCTCTCCGGGACCAGGCACCACCGGGACCCGCCGGCCGCGCTCGCCCGGTGCCGGTGGCAGCCCCGGAGGGAATCAAAGCCTCGATTCAGGGCGTGATTTGCGCTCCCCCCGCGCCGCCAGCGTGACTCCCGCCCGCCGCTGATTCATCCCCACGGATTTTCCCCTCGGTTCCCGGGGGCAGCCGCTCCCCAAGGCGGGGAGAGAGCGAGGCTGGGCAGAGTCCGGCTGGGATGGTTTGGGGGGTTTGGGGTGCCCCAAGTCCCGTAACGGGGTCACACAGGGGGTCTGTGGGACCCGCGGCAGTTCCTGCAGGGAGCAGCAGCCACGCAGCCCTCGGGGGTCCCGGTGGGAACGGGGGGGACCCTGCGGTGGGGCCGCTCCTGGGGTCCCTGGGGTGCATCCAGGAGGTCGCTCCCGCATCCCCGCGCATCCTGCGCCCCTCACCTGTCCGGTGTTGGGGGACACCTCCCCCGCCCGTGTCCCCCCGGGGCTGGGCCGGGCACGGCACCCCCGCGTTCTGGGGTGTCCCAGGACAGCGCCGGGGGCTCACACGGGCCCGGCCGGGCTGCACCGAGGGCTCCGGAGGAGCACGGACTGGGGGATCCCGGGGGAACCTGGGGGGGCCCAGGGGACCCCACACACCGGGGGATCCCCGGGGGTCCCAGGGTGTCCCCTCCCGGTGCCTCGCGCCCCGGCTGCCACGTGCCCCTCCCACCTTATTAATATTAATGAGCTGTTAACATTACCACGCCCCCTTTCCCGCCCCGCGCGCTGATTGGCCCATCCTCCCGCCGCTCCTCGGCCGGCTCCGCCCCTTCCCCGCCCTCCCTCCGCGCCGCCGCCGCAACCGAACTTGGCGGCCGCTCCCGGCCCCGCCCCCCAGCCGGACCTCCCCCCGCGAGCCGCTCTGCGCGAGCTCCCATTGGCTGCGAGCGCTGTCCGTCAGCGGCGGGGGGGCGGGGCCGGCACCGCCCGCGGGCCAGCAGGGTGCGTTGCGCCGCGCGGTGTCTGAGGCGGCGGCTCCGCTCCGCGCCCGCCGCGCCCGCTCCCGCCGGTACCGGTGAGGAACCGCCGCGAACGGGGCGGGACGGCCGGGGACAGCGCGGGGGGGCGCCCGGCCCGCTCAGGCCGCGGTTTGGCGGAGCCCCCGCCCCGGCGCGGCCCTGCCCGGGGCCCCTCTCCGCCCGAGGAGGGCGGCGGGGCCGGGCCGGGGGCGCCCGGGGAGGCGTGAGGGGGCTCCGGGAGGGGTGAGGGGGGTGCGGGCAGGGGGAGAGGGGCGGAGGGCCCGAGGAGGAGGAGGGAGGCTCTGGGAGGGAGGTGCGGCTGTGGGGGGCCCCGGGCAGGGCTGGAACGGGGCTGGGGTCGGGGGGCTCGGGGCGGGCTCGGGCTGTGGGGGACCCTGGGGAGGGGGAGATCGGAGGGTGGGGAGGGGGCTGGGGGTACCGGGGGGAGCTGGGCAGGAGCGGGGTGGGACGAGAGGACCCCTGGGCAGGTCGGGGGGGGTTTGGGGGTGCTGGAGCCTGGCCGGGCTGGGGGATTGGGGTCCCCGTGGGGTCACAGCCCCGGCTGTGGTTTCACAAGGCTCAGGGCGAGGAGATGCCGTGGGGCTGTTCGGGGGGCGCCGTGGGGGAGTTTTGGGGGGTCTCTGTGTTTTGGGTGAAGGGATGGAGCGGAGGAAGGGCTGAGGGTGGGGACGCTGAGGGGCACTATCGGCTGGATGAGGTGACAAGGGCCGGAATCCATGCGGGGCACGGTTCAGTGCCACTGCTTGGGAGGAGGCTGGGGGCCTTTAGTGGTGAAGCAGCGCCTGGTTTGGGGTGAGGAAGGAGGCTGGGAGCTGGCAGAGCAATCCAACAAGCACAGAATTTACTTGAATTTACTTGTTTTGCGAGTTGAGGGTGGGTCGGGGCGGAGAGGAGCCGGTGGCCGGCCCAGGGCAGCGCTGGGATCCCGCCTGATCCAGGCGGGATTCAGGGAATTGTGTGGGTTACATAAAGGAGGGGTGGCTGCAGGATCTGGGTTTTGTGTTCTCGAGGTGTAGAGGAGGTAAGTGGGTGCCGCAGACAAAGGGAGAGAGAGAGAGATCTGTCTCCAGCTCCTCACTTCCAATGAGAGGTGTTCCAATGGAGCTGGGCGTCCTTTAGGAGTTGGGGAAGTGCAGGGAGGCAGGGATTGGAGCTGCGGGTACAAATCTGGGGTTTGCCTCCCTCCTGGGCTTGTGGCCATCAGGTGTGGCCTTAAACCAAAGCCAAACGGGCTGGGCTGGAGCTGTGCCTGCTCTGAGACACCTCTGCTGCTGCTTGGAGGAAGTTATGGTGGCTAAATAGGGTTTTTTGGGGGGAAAACTGGCACCTTCCAGCTTTGTGAGCTTCTCGTGACGCGTCCAATGGGGGTGATTCCGACCAGGAGAAAATGGGGTGTGTGACAGACCACAGGAGTCAGCAGCTCGGTAATTAATCCAAGTAAACTCGAGGCCTTTTAGTGATTGCTTGGTTTTCTTCAGCTCCTCAGAGCCCGGTGGTTTCTCCGAGCTGAGCTCGGGGCTCCATCCCCGGGAGGTTCCGCAGGTCTTTGTCTCCCTGCCGTGTGGGATATCCACAGGCAGGTGAGCAGATCCTGGAGGCTTCAGCTCCCGGCACAGCTCCATGACCATAAACCGAATTCCTGGGGATCCGTGACTCTGTAACCACCATTGATCCCGTTCTTTCGCTGGAAAAAAACGGGGAAAAACGGGGAAAAACACCCTCCACCCTCCAAAAAAAGGCTGGATCAATAGGGTTAAACAGAGCTGATTGTCCCGGAGGTTTCCTCCTGCCATCTGTGGCTGTGACACGAATGGAAATGGCTCTTTTGTGTGGCTGCTGGCCGGGGGGGCCGCCGTGGCTGACACACTTTTGGTGCCCATTCCCGTTTTCCTGCCGTTCCCGTCTCATCCCGGGGGGAATGAACGCACCGGGAGCTGCCCCGGGGATCTTTGGAGGGGAGGAGCGGCGGCACAGAGGGATCCGAGCCGGGAGGGAGCGTGTGACAGGCGACACCGCCGAGCTTTGTCCCCTGCTCAGCCCCCTGCCTGCCCGGCTTCCTTATCTGCCCGCCTGCCTCGTGCCCTGGGGCTCGGGATTGTCACCGTGCCCTGCCGGGATTGTCACCGTGCCCTGCTGGGATTGTCACCGTGCCCTGCCGGGATTGTCACTGTGCCCTGGAGCTCGGGGTTGTGAGCTCGGGGTTGTCACTGTGCCCTGGAGCTTGGGATTGTCACCGTGCCCTGCTGGGATTGTCACCAAGCCCTGGAGCTCGGGGTTGTGAGCTCAGGGTTGTCATTCTGTCCTGGAGCTCAGGGTTGTCACCAGCACTGCTGGGACTGTCACCAAGCCCTGCTGGGATTGTCACCAGCCCTGGAGCTTGGGATTGTCACTGTGCCCTGGAGCTCAGGGTTGTCACCAAGCCTGGAGCTCGGAATTGTCATCATGCCCTGGAGCTCAGGATTGTCACCGAGCCCTGCTGGGATTGTCACCAAGCTCCAGGGTTGTCACCGTGCTCTGGTGGGATTGTCACCCTACCATGGAGCTCAGGGTTGTCACCCTACCCTGGAGCTCGGGGTTGTCACCAGCCCTAGAGCTTGGGATTGTCACCAGCCCTAGAGCTAGGGATTGTGAGCTCAGGGTCGTCACCAAGGCTGGAGCTTGGGGTTGTCACCCTACCCTGGAGCTCGGAATTGTCATCGTGTCCTGGAGCTCAGGATTGTCAGCGTACCCTGCTGGGATTGTCACCAAGCTCCAGAGTTGTCACCGTGCTCTGGTGGGATTGTCACTGTGCCCTGGAGCTCAGGGTTGTCACTGTGCCCTGGAGCTCAGGGTTGTCACCCTACCATGGAGCTTGTAATTGTCACCAAGCCCTGCTGGGATTGTCACCAAGGCCTGCTGGGATTTTCACCAGCCGTGGAGCTCAGGATTGTCACCGTGCCCTGCTGGGGTTGTCACTGAGCTCTGGGGTTGTCACTGTGCTCTGGTGGGATTGTCACCCTACCATGGAGCTTGTAATTGTCACCAGCCCTGGAGCTCAGGGTTGTCACCAGCCCCGGAGCTCGTTACCCTAATGAGGGTCCCCACTTCTCATCCTTGCACTTGACTCCGGAGGAACCGGACACTCTTGGGAAAAGCTGATTTTGTGGCAATTTCCTGATTTTCCGGCGCTTTCCCTGCTGGTAGGGGATGGTGGCTGTCCCTGCCCCGTCAGAGCCGGGGCTGGACGAGCTCCAGCTCCGGAATAATCACCCTGGGAACGCTGTGGCTCGTGGAAAGCTCCAAGTGGCCACTTGTCCCGTGGCCAGCGGGTGGGGGAAGCTCTTTGGGCACCCTCAGGGGGAGGTGGCGAGCACAGAGCTGGAGCTGGCACTTTAAAAAATTCATTTTCTTGCCTTTTCAGCCCTAAAAATGAGCTCAGGATGGAAATAAGGCATGGTTTGGTTGGGTTTGTAACCCCCAGTGCAGCTCTGGAGGAGTTTCCAGAGGCTGTGGGGAGCAGCAGAGCTGGCAGAGGGGTGGGAAAAGGGGGGTGGGTGACCCAAAAACCTGGGAAAAACACTGGAAAAGCAGGAGGGGGGGAAATTTTGTGATTATTTGGGGATTCTTGTGCCTGGAAAAAGAGAGTGAGGGAAAAAAGGGATTTATAAAAAGTGGTGTCTGTGCTGATGTAAATGAGGGATCTGCTCGAGGCTGTAGATCCAGGGTTGTTTTCCTCATTTCTGTGAGAAATCAGAGGGGTTGAGGCCACCAAAAATCCTGGAATGGTTTGGGTTGGAGGGACCCTAAAGCCCATCCAGGGACGGGCAGGGACATCTTCCACCACCCCAGGGTGCTCCAAGCCCCGGAATTCCAACCTGGCCTGGATGTGAACATCTCCCAGTTGAGCTTTGAGGTGGAAACCTCTGATTGCTCCAAGATCCTGGAATTCCTGGAGTGGTGGGAACCTCTAATTCCAATTTCCTGGAATTTCTGGAGTGGTGGGAACCTCTAATTCCAATATCCTGGAATTCCTGGAGTGGTGGGAACCTCTAATTCCAATATCCTGGAATTCCTGGAGTGGTTGGGAACCTCTACTTCCAATATCCTGGAATTCCTGGAGTGGCAGGAACCTCTAATTCAAATATCCTGGGGTTCCTGGAGTGGTTTGGACCTCTAATTCCAATATCCTGGGGTTCCTGGAGTGGTGGGAACCTCTAATTCCAATTTCCTGTAATTCCTGGAGTGGTGGGAACCTCTAATTCCAATATCCCGAAATTCCTGGAGTGGTGGGAACCTCTAATTCCAATTTCCTGGGGTTCCTGGAGTGGTTGGGACCTCTAATTCCAGTATCCTGGAATTCCTGGAGTGGTGGGAACCTCTAATTCCAAAATCCTGGGGTTCCTGAAGTGAGAACCTCTAATTCCAATTTCCTGGGGTTCCTGGAGTGGTGGGAACCTCTAATTCCAATTTCCTGTAATTCCTGGAGTGGTGGGAACCTCTAATTCCAATATCCCGAAATTCCTGGAGTGGTGGGAACCTCTAATTCCAATTTCCTGTCATTCCTGGAGTGGCGGGAACCTCTAATTCCAATATCCTGGGGTTCCTGGAGTGGTGGGAACCTCTAATTCCAATTTCCTGTAATTCCTGGAGTGGTGGGAACCTCTAATTCCAATATCCCGAAATTCCTGGAGTGGGAACCTCTAATTCCAATTTCCTGGGGTTCCTGGAGTGGTGGGAACCTCTAATTCCAATATCCCGAAATTCCTGGAGTGGTGGGAACCTCTAATTCCAATTTCCTGGCATTCCTGGGGTGGTGAGAACCTCTAATTCCAAGGTCCTGGGGTTTCTGAAGTGATGGGAACCTCTAATTCCAATTTCCTGAGGTTCCTGAAGTGGGAACCTCTAATTCCAATTTCCTGGCATTCCTGGGGTGGTTTAGCCACAGAAATCCTCTGTGTCGAGCTGGATTCTGGATTTCCCACCCGCAGCATCCCCCAGGTCTCTGTCTCTGTCCTCCTCACCTCTTGCCAGGTGATTTTTTTCCTTCATCTTCCTCTCTCTGGCTTTTCCACAAGCTGGGAAGGGACCAGAGCTAAACCCATAAATCCAGTTCCAATTCCTGCCCATTGTCACATTCAGACAAAAAAAATAAAAGCAGCAAAGCTGTGTGAGAGAGACAGAGCTTTGTCTTAAATATTAATTAGTCCGAGATTTACCCACTTAATTTGTACTTTGACAATAAATTGCTGGGATTGAGAGAACTGGCAGAGCCCAGGCCGTGCTTTTGGTGCCCCCTGTTATCATCTGCTGCTGCCTGGCCGTGCCAAAAAGGGCCTGGATGGAAACCAGGGGACAAACGAGCCATTGTCCCCCGATCCCTGGTGGCTTTTGGAGTTTCTGAAAGTGAAACTCGCCCTCAAACCCTCTCCAGTTTCAATCTTCCCCCCCAAAAAACGATTCTGAAATGGTCCTAAACTCCTTTTTCCTCCTCCAAAATAGCCGAGCAGCCACCAATTCATTAAAAAAAAACAAAACAAACTGACTGAAAGTGGTCACGGGGATAAATTTGTTGAATTTGGTGAATTCTGGTGCGGCTCAAGGGAGGTTTAATTTTTATTTTAAGGGGTGTGAGGAGCTGGATTTTCCTGGAAATCAGCTCTGGATTGATCTGATCATCCCCATCCCGACAGGGTTGGAATCTCCAGCAGTTCAGGGTTATTTTTTTTTTGTGGAATGGGTGGGTAGGGATTGGCTGTGACGTTAAGGACAAAAAAAAAATTAAAAAAAAAATAAAAAAGAGGAAATTCGGGCACGCTGTTAACGCCGAGACACAAAACAGGAAATTTAGTTAAGGGTTGTGCTTTTTCAGAATTTATCGTGTGGTTTTCCCCCTCCTGACAGACAAGAATTAGTTTTAAAGTGCTTCAGCCTGGGTTGGGTCTGTTCAGCCAAAAACATTCCCCAATTTCCACCCCAGGATGGATTTTAGTGACTTTTCTGAACCTGCAAAAGCCGAGGAACCTCTGCAGCTCCTGCTTTATTTTCAGATTTCAGAAATCAAGCTGGAAAATGGAATCACTTGGAAAATAATTTTGTTCTTAATGGGAATGGAGGAGCAGGAAAAGGGGCCCTGATTCCAGAGGGAAGGAAATTCCCCCTCAGGAATTCAAGGTTGAGCAGGGAGGTGACAACCCGGGATGGATGTTCTGCCAACACCCCCCCAAAAAAGCTGTTTTGTTTTATTCCCAGCTTGTCCCCTCTGGAAAGAAAAAAGAAATCTATTTTTAAATCTATAGAATAGTTTGGAAAGGGTTTTGTTTTGGGTTTTTTTCAGCCCTGGAGGCATTTTGTCCATTTCTGCCTCATCTGCTGGTAGAAAAACAAGATTTAAACGTTCCTGGTGTGGTTTAACCCCTCCAGAGCTCATCCCGAGCTGGGGAACTGCAGGAGGATTTCTCAGGAGCTGCTTTGGGGAGGTTTTTTGTGGGTTTCTTTTTTCATTTCCTCCACTCTGAGTTACTTCTCTTTATTTTTTTTGTTGCTGGCAAGGGCTGGGTGTTTATGCTCCATAAATCCTGACGTGGCCCTGCTGCTCCTCCGAGCGAGCTGTGCTGCAATTCCCAAACAAACGTTGGGAATTTCATCAAACTTTCCTAGCAGGGACAAAAGCAAGGCTGGGGAGGAGGCTCCTTTTTCTTTTTTTATTACAGCAAGTCCTTTTGGTGAGGCTGGGAATTCCTGGTGGTGTTTCCAGTTGGGAATTCTGTCCCTGAGTGGGGTCTGGGTGGTTCAGGATCCAGGGGTGTGAGCAGGGGCTGCATTCCCAGGGATCCACAGGATCTGGCAGCGTTTCCAAGGAGCTCCACGCCCCTGGGTGAAATATTTGGAATAATTTTTCCTGTGATCCATGAGAGCTGTGGGAGCATCCACGGAATTCCTCTGGTGTCAGGCACGTTTAATTGCATTAATGCAAATTAAACCTTGACATTCCCATTATTTGGGTTGTGGAATTCTGATCCATTGGGTTTTTTAGGATGAGCCTCTCTCTGTGCTTTTCCTTCCAGTTGAAATCCTGGTCCAGTTTTTCCCTGGAATTGTCCCAGGCCAGGCTGGGAATAGGAAAAGTGTCCCTGCCATGGCAGGCACTGGAAGGATTTTCCAACCCAAACCATTCCAGGATTTTCCAGTCCAGGGCTGTCCATCAGCCTGGAGCTGATGATCCACGAGAGCTGTGGGAGCATCCACGGAATTCCTCTGGTTTAATTGCATTAATCCCAATTAAACCTTGACATTCCCGTTATTTGGGTTGTGGAATTCTGATCCATTGGTTTTTTTAGGATGAGCCTCTCTTTGTGCTTTTCCTTCCAGTTGAAATCCTGGTGCTGCTTTCCCTACAAATACCAGTTTTTCCCTGGAATTGTCCCAGGCCAGGCTGGGAATAGAAGATGTCCCTGCCGTGGATGGATTTTCCAACCCAAACCATTCCATGATTTTCCAGTCCAGGGCTGTCTGTCCATCAGCCTGGAGCTGATGATCCATGAGAGCTGTGGGAGCATCCACGGAATTCCTCTGGTTTAATTGCACTAATCCCAATTAAACCTTGACATTCCCGTTATTTGAGTTGTGGAATTCTGATCCATTGGGGTTTTTTTAGGATGAGCTTCTCTCTGTGCTTTTCCTTCCAGTTGAAATCCTGGTCCAGTTTTTCCCTGGAATTGTCCCAGGCCAGGCTGGGAATAGGAGAAGTGTCCCTGCCATGGCAGGCACTGGATGGATTTTCCAAACCATTCCATGATTTTCCAGTCCAGGGCTGTCTGTCCATCACCCAGGAGCTGTGCAGCAGTCTGGGGTGTTTTTTTGGGAAGCAAATCCACGATCCAGACATTCCCAGCAGCCGCCCTGGCACCGGCAGCAGCGTGATCACAGATTTGTCTTTATCTCTCCCGAGTTTATCCTGTTCCGCTGAGCTGGGCTGGCTCCCGGTGCTCCAACATCCCTCAGCTGAGCTGAGCATTCCCTGCTCGTCTCACTGAGTCCCATCTTCCTGGTTTTGCTTAAAAAAAATGGAAAAGGAGATGGGAAGGGCTGGAGAATTCCTGAGGGAGCTGGGAGAGAGATGGAGAATTCCTGAGGGAGCTGGGAAAGGGCTGGAGAATTCCTGGGAAAGGGCTGGAGGATTCCTGGAGGAGCTGGGAAGGGGCTCAGCCTGGAGAAGAGCGGGATCAGGGGGACACTGCCGATGTCCCCAGGTCCCTGGCAGGAGGGGACAGGAGGGGCTCTGCTCCCAGGGGAGCCCAGGACAGGAGGGAGTGGCCCCGGGGTGCTCCAGGTGGGACAGCAGCAGGAATTTCCTCCTGGAAAGGGGAAAGGGCGGCCGGGCCTTGGAGGTTTGGAGTCACCACCCCTGGAGGTGTCTCTGGAACCCCTGGAGGTGTCTCAGGAACCCCTGGAGGTGTCCCGGGAACCCCTGGAGGTGTCCCGGGAATTCCTGGAGGTGTCCCGGGAACCCCTGGAGGTGTCCCGGGAACCCCTGGAGGTGTCCCGGGAACCCCTGGAGGTGTCCCGGGAACCCCTGGAGGTGTCCCTCGGAGCTCTGGGCTGGGCACAAGGTGGGCATCGGGCACAATTTGGATTTGATGATCCCAGAGCTCTTTTCCAACCCCAATCCTCGTTGGAATCCCCCTTTGGTGACTCCACAGCCCCATCCGTGCTCCACTGCAGACACATTTCTGGGAAAAGCAGCAAAATCCCGGGATTTGGGGGGATTTACACCAGCAGAGCTGCAACCCCAATTCCTTCGGGAGCATTCCAATATCCAGAGCTGTAATCCCGACCCGTGGCCAGCAGCACCTCCACCCTGGAGTGAGGCTTTGGGGAAATCAGGAATTCCAGGGATTGGCCATGGGGCAGCTCCTGCCCTGGCTGTAGGGCAAGAATTCCTCGGGAATGTTGTGGGGAATTTTGGGAATGTTGTTGGGAATGTTGGAATGTTGTGGGGAGTTTCGGGAATGTTGTCGGGAATTTCAGGAATGTTGTGGGGAATTTCGGGAATGTTGTTGGGAATGTTGGAATGTTGTTGGGAATGTTGGAATGTTGCGGGCTCCAGCGGGATCGGATTGATCCCGGCGTTGTCGGGCCTGGGCAGAGGGGAGGATGCAGTGGCTGAGCTGGGAAGGGAATTTTTGGGAATTGCAGGGTGGGAGTGGAGCTGCTGCGATTCCACCCCTCGGGAATGCCGGGATGAGCCGGGATGAGGCGCCCGGAGCGGGGCAGAGGGCGAGGAGCCGCTGCCAGCACTCCTCTCCCTCTCTGATTGCTAATTAGCTGATTAACACTCCCTGCCTCATTATCCCACCCTCAGCTCTTCTCCCCGAGGATCTGCGCCTTTCCAGAGGCTCCAGAGGAGCCTGGACTCTCACGCTGGGTTGAGAACCCAAATTCCACGCTCCACATCCATAATTTTTTAGGGATACCTTTGATTCCTGCTCACAGCTCCATCCCATTTTGCTGATTCTTTGGATTTTTGGCTTTTCCCGCTGACAATTCCCATCCCTGCATTGCCAGGGTAGAAGGAATCAGCGCTTCCCTGCCTGCTGGTGAGGAATATCTCGGTGCCAGCCCAGTTTAAGGCTAATTCCCCCATCCCAACAGGGACTTTAATTCCATTTTACCACTCCACGACCTCATTAACTCTCTTTGCTGCAGAGGCTCCTTCGCCCCGTGGCAAAACTTTCAAAATTCCGCGATTTTTTTCCTTTTTCCCCATTTTTTTTTTTTGCTGTTAAGGTGTGAAAAACGCAGCTCTGGTGTTCTCTGGAAATAGTTCTCACCTTTGGAATAATACTGGAGAGAGGCAGAGCGCTGAAAATAGCAGCAGCTGCCATAGGCCGGGCTGGAGTTGTGTTGTCAGTCATGGGAACAGAAATCCAATTCCACCTGCGGATGAGCATTCCTGAAATAGAAGAGGGCTTGTCAACCACCAGAGGAGATGCATTGTGTGCATCCCTGGTGCTAGGGGGAAAGAAAAAAAATCATAAATCCGCGTTTTCCAGCGGTTTGGGAAACTTGGGAGAGTCCCAGAGCTGCCTTTGGGGGTAAAGCCGGGAAAAACCCGGCTGTGATTCCAAAGGGATTTTCACAGGGAGGTTTTGCCAGCCTGGGGAAGGTGGGGATGGCTCCAGGGTTGGGAAAAGGTCGCTGGAGGGGCAGGAAGTTTTTATGGGAGGAAACGGATTCACAGCCAAGGCAGGGGGGCTGCGCTGCTTCCCCGAATTCCAGCGCTCCCTGGGAATTCCAGCTCCAAATCCCCCGTGCCCAACATTATCCCTGGAATTCCAGGAGCCACAGAGCCTCTGGGGCAGCCTCTTTTCTTCCCTAAACTGATTTTTTTCGCTGTTTTCCCTCATTTATTTGTCTCATCCTCAAGACTCCTGTCCCTCCCTCCCTCCGTGGTGTTTTCCACGTTCAGGCTGTTGTAATTACGGGTTTGGATTCCTGCTGGGAGCTGGGAATTCTGATTGTGTCGAGCTGATCCCGGCGCTGTGGACGAGGTTTGGGAATGGGGATGAAAATAAAACAGAAGAGGGGTGGGCCTGGCCACGTTCCCTTTCATCCCACAGCAGCCTGGAAAAGCTTTTGTCCACATCTGTGTTTTCCTGAGCGTTCTCCCAAGGTTTTATCCGAGCAGGAATGGTTGGAAATCGCAGGACTCGTCAGATTTGTTATCTCTGCATTTCCCCCAGGCCGCAAATTTATCCAAGGGGGAAAAAAAATCAATTTTTGACAGGTTTTGTGGAAATGAATTCGGGGGTGATGAGGGCTGGCAATGCAAATTTATCCAAGGGGGGAAAAAAATCCATTTTTCCAGGTTTTGTGGAAATGAAGTTGGGGGTGATGAGGGCTGGCAGTGCAAATTTATCCAAGGGGGGAAAAAAAATCCATTTTTCCAGGTTTTGTTGAAGTCGGGGGTGATGAGGGCTGGCAGTGCTCCTCACCCATTCCTTCCTTAAATCAGGATATCACCGTTATCCCCAATTAAAAGGTTGTTGTGGAGCTGGTGGTTGGAGTAGGAAGTGGAGGAGCAATTCCAGGGTTTAATTAATACCCGTCCCTAATTGCTGAGTGCATTCCCATCAGCCTAAAGGAAATGGGAATGAGAAAGAATTCCAGGGGCAGAGCTGGATAAAGCTGCAGAAATTCTGTGTAATGTGGTGTTTATATTATAAATGTGCTGGGAAAATAAAAAGATGGATTGGGAAGTGAGAGCCCATAAATCTGTCAGCTGTGCCACCTCTGTGGGAATGGGAATTCGCTGCATTCCCTGGATTCCCAGCAGATCCTGCTCTAATCCTGGGCTATAAATAATAATAATAATAATAATGTGGTTTCCTGGCTGACGGGGCTCCTCCAGGGATCTCGTTAGGAGCAGGATTGGGTGGAATTCTGAGGGTTTTGGGTGCGCTCGCTGAGGGTTTGGTGGTGGAGCTGGGAGTGAGGTTGGCTCCAGGAGAGCTGAGATCACATTCCCCGCAGGGAAAAAATGGGAATTTTCCCAATTCCCAAAGAAATGGATGAGAGTTTCCCCAATTCCCAGAGAAAGGGGATGAGGTTTTCCAATTCCCAAAGAAATGGATGACAGTTTTCCAAATTGCCAAAGAAAGGGATGAGAGTTTTCCAAATTGCCAAAGAAAGGGATGAGAGTTTTCCCGGTTCCCAGACAAAGGGATGAGAGTTTTCCCGGTTCCCAGACAAAGGGATGAGAGTTTTCCCGGTTCCCAGACAAAGGGATGAGAGTTTTCCCAATTCCCAGAGAAATGGATGAGCGTTTTCCCAATTCCCAGAGAAAGGGATGAGTTTTCCCAATTCCCAAACAAAGGGATGGGGTTTTCCAATTCCCAGAGAAATGGATTAGAGTTTTCCCAGTTCCCAAAGAGACAAATGAGACTTTTCCCAATTCCCATAAGAAATAGATGAGGTTCTCCAGTTCCCAGACAAAGGGATGAGGGTTTTCCCAATTCCCAAGGAAATTCCCCAGCTCCGGGCGCCGCTCCTGCCCCGTGTCCGGGCTCTCCTCAGTTAAAGATTGCACAGGAGCTCCTCCAGGAGCCCCGCCTGGCACTCCCCTGGCACTGCCCTGGCACTGCCCTGGCGCTGCCCTGGCACTCCCCTGGCACTGCCCTGGCACTGCCCTGGCACTCCCCTGGCACTGCCCTGGCACTCCCCTGGCACTGCCCTGGCACCGCCCTGGCACCGCCCTGGCACCGCCCTGGCGCTCCCCTGGCACTCCCCTGGCACCGCCCTGGCGCTCCCCTGGCACTGCCCTGGCACTGCCCTGGCACTGCCCTGGCACTCCCCTGGCACTGCCCTGGCACTCCCCTGGCACTGCCCTGGCACTGCCCTGGCACCGCCCTGGCACCGCCCTGGCACCGCCCTGGCACTGCCCTGGCACTCCCCTGGCACTCCCCTGGCACTGCCCTGGCACTCCCCTGGCACCGCCCTGGCACTGCCCTGGCGCTCCCCTGGCACTCCCCTGGCACTGCCCTGGCACCGCCCTGGCACTCCCCTGGCACCGCCCTGGCACTGCCCTGGCACCGCCCTGGCACCGCCCTGGCACCGCCCTGGCACTGCCCTGGCACTGCCCTGGCACCGCCCTGGCACTGCCCTGGCGCTCCCCTGGCACTCCCCTGGCACCGCCCTGGCACTGCCCTGGCGCTCCCCTGGCGCTCCCCTGGCACTCCCCTGGCACTGCCCTGGCACTCCCCTGGCACTGCCCTGGCGCTCCCCTGGCACTCCCCTGGCACCGCCCTGGCACTGCCCTGGCACTGCCCTGGCGCTCCCCTGGCGCTCCCCTGGCGCTCCCCTGGCACTGCCCTGGCACCGCCCTGGCACCGCCCTGGCACTGCCCTGGCACTCCCCTGGCACTGCCCTGGCGCTGCCCTGGCACTGCCCTGGCACTCCCCTGGCACTGCCCTGGCACTGCCCTGGCACCGCCCTGGCACTGCCCTGGCGCTCCCCTGGCACTGCCCTGGCGCTCCCCTGGCACTCCCCTGGCACTGCCCTGGCACTCCCCTGGCACTGCCCTGGCGCTCCCCTGGCACTGCCCTGGCGCTCCCCTGGCACCGCCCTGGCACCGCCCTGGCACCGCCCTGGCACTCCCCTGGCACTCCCCTGGCACTCCCCTGGCACTGCCCTGGCACTGTCCTGGCACTCCCCTGGCACTGCCCTGGCACTGCCCTGGCACTCCCCTGGCACTGCCCTGGCACTGCCCTGGCACTCCCCTGGCACTGCCCTGGCACTGCCCTGGCACTGCCCTGGCGCTCCCCTGGCACCGCCCTGGCACCGCCCTGGCACCGCCCTGGCACTCCCCTGGCACTCCCCTGGCACTCCCCTGGCACTGCCCTGGCACTGTCCTGGCACTCCCCTGGCACTGCCCTGGCACTGCCCTGGCACTCCCCTGGCACTGCCCTGGCACTGCCCTGGCACTCCCCTGGCACTGCCCTGGCACTGCCCTGGCACTGCCCTGGCACTCCCCTGGCACTGCCCTGGCACTGCCCTGGCACTGCCCTGGCACTCCCCTGGCACTCCCCTGGCACTCCCCTGGCACTGCCCTGGCACTGCCCTGGCACTCCCCTGGCACTCCCCTGGCACTCCCCTGGCACTGCCCTGGCACTCCCCTGGCACTCCCCTGGCACCGCCCTGGCACTGCCCTGGCACCGCCCTGGCACTGCCCTGGCACTGCCCTGGCACTCCCCTGGCACTCCCCTGGCGCTGCCCTGGCACTGCCCTGGCACCGCCCTGGCACTGCCCTGGCACTCCCCTGGCACTGCCCTGGCACTCCCCTGGCACTCCCCTGGCGCTGCCCTGGCACTGCCCTGGCACTCCCCTGGCACTGCCCTGGCACTGCCCTGGCACTCTCCTGGCACTGCCCTGGCACTGCCCTGGCACTGCCCTGGCACTCCCCTGGCACTCCCCTGGCACCGCCCTGGCACTGCCCTGGCACTGCCCTGGCACTGCCCTGGCACCGCCCTGGCACTCCCCTGGCACTGCCCTGGCACTCCCCTGGCACTGCCCTGGCACTGCCCTGGCACTCTCCTGGCACTGCCCTGGCACCGCCCTGGCACCGCCCTGGCACCGCCCTGGCACCGCCCTGGCACTGCCCTGCTCCCTCCTTGCCTTTTGTCACCCTAAAAACAACCAAAAACCCGGGATAATCATTTATATCCTCTGCTCGTGGGGTTTGTCCCCTCAAAACCCCAGCGCGGACCGGGGGCTCCTCTGCCGGGACCAGGGCGGTTCCACGGGGCTTTGCTGGGATGGAATCCCCGGGAACACAGAGGGAAAATCCCGGGATATTTCCCCGGAGCCGCCGGCAAACCCCGCCGGGCGGGGCTGGCTCTGGGCAGAGGCGTTTTCCGAGGGGTCAGGAACGGGGGAAGGCGCCTGAAGGAAGGAAGGAAGGGTTGGTTGTTGTTGTTGTTGTTTTATTTTAGGGAAGCAAAGCTCCTTAACCGCGTCCTGGGCACTTGTTTAAAACAAAACAAGGAACTGGTGAGGTGTGAAAGGTGTGAGGGGCTGGGATGTGGGGAAAACCTCGGGATGTGTGGAAAACAAAGAAACAAACCTCGGGATGTGGGGAAAACAAACCTCGGGGTGTGGGGAAAACCTCGGGATGTGAGGAAAACCTCGGGATGTGAGGAAAACCCCGGGATTTTTGCACAAATCTGCGCCCTGTCCCCCTGTCCTTAACCACGTCCTGGGCACTTGTTTAAAACAAAACAAGGAACTGGTGAGGTGTGAAAGGTGTGAGGGGCTGGGATGTGGGGAAAACCTCGGGATGTGAGGAAAACAAAGAAACAAACTTCGGGATGTGGGGAAAACAAACCTCGGGATGTGAGGAAAACCTCAGGGTGTGAGGAAAACAAAGAAACAAACCTCGAGATGTGGGGAAAACCTCGGGATGTGAGGAAAACAAACCTCGGGATGTGGGGAAAACCTCGGGATGTGAGGAAAACAAAAAAACGAACCTCGGGATGTGAGGAAAACCTCGGGATGTGAGGAAAACCCCGGGATGTGGGGAAAACCTCGGGATGTGAGGAAAACCCCGGGATTTTTGCACAAATCTGCGCCCTGTCCCCCTGTCCTTAACCACGTCCTGGGCACTTGTTTAAAACAAAACAAGGAACTGGTGAGGTGTGAAAGGTGTGAGGGGCCGGGATGTGGGGAAAACCTCGGGATGTGGAAAAAATCTTGGGATGTGAGGAAAACAAACCTCGGGATGTGGGGAAAACATCGGGATGTGGGGAAAACCTCAGGATTTTTGCACAAATCTGTGCCCCTGTGCCTGTGGATGTGGCTCCTCAGATCCTTCCCTGAATTCCCTCAATTCCTTTCCCTCACTCTGCTGGGGCCCAAACTCTCCTTTCTTTCTTTCTTTTCTTTCCTTTTTTTCCCTTTTGCAGATGTCATTCTCTGCCACCTGACAGAGGAGCAGAATGCAGCAATTTTCCCTAACCTAAATAGTGGCTCTGTGTTTGCAGCTCCCCTGGAACTGGAATTAATTTAGTGTGTGGGCTTTTTAATTGGCTCGTTGTGGGGAGGAACAGAAGATGAAACGCTGCAGCTCTGCCTTCCTCTTCCCTTTCTTCCCCGAGATCTTTGTCACTCTCCTTGTCTTTCACTTCCATGAGTCGCCCGGGGTATTTTTCCCAGGTTTCTTTTGTTGGAAGTCGCCTCTCCCGGCCTCGGGAATATCGGGGATGGGGCCTGTGACAAATCCCCCGGGATTGCTGCAGGGAAGCGGGAATGGGTTCACTGCTGCTGGCGGGATGGGGATGCTTTGGGAGGGGGGGATGGAGGGATGGACAGAGGGACGGATGGAGGGATGGACAGAGGGACGGATGGAGGGATGGACAGAGGGACAGAGGGATGGATGGATGGATGGATGGATGGATGGATGGTGCAGGGAGGGACAGACAGATGGACAGAGGGATGGATGCAGGGAGGGATGGATGGATGGATGGATGGATGGATGGATGGATGGATGGATGGATGGACAGACAGACGGACAGAGGGACGGATGGTGCAGGGAGGGAGGGATGGACAGACAGATGGACAGACGGATGTATGCAGGGATGGAGGGATGGATGGACAGACGGATGGACAGACGGATGGATGCAGGGATGGATGGATGGATGGACAGATGGATGGACAGAGGGACGGACAGATGGATGGATGCAGGGATGGATGGATGCAGGGATGGATGGATGGATGGACAGACGGATGGACAGACGGATGGACAGACGGATGGATGCAGGGATGGATGGATGGACAGACGGATGGACAGACGGATGGATGCAGGGATGGATGGATGGATGGAGGGATGGATGGACAGAGGGACGGACAGACGGATGATGCAGGGATGGATGGATGGAGGGATGGATGGACAGACAGATGGACAGACGGATGATGCAGGGATGGAGGGATGGACAGACGGATGGACAGACGGACGGATGCAGGGATGGATGGAGGGATGGATGGACAGACGGATGGACAGACGGATGGATGCAGGGATGGATGGATGCAGGGATGGATGGATGCAGGGAGGGATGGACAGACGGATGGACAGACAGATGGTGCAGGGATGGAGGGATGGATGGATGGACAGACGGATGGACAGACGGACAGACGGATGATGCAGGGATGGAGGAATGGATGGATGGACAGACGGATGGACAGACGGATGGATGGATGGTGCAGGGATGGATGGATGGACAGACAGATGGACAGACGGATGATGCAGGGATGGAGGGATGGATCCCTCATTCCCATGGAGCCATCTTCAGACTCGGATGTGGAACTGCACGGCCTGGGAGCTGCCGGCTCCTCGGGGAGACGCTTCCCCACCACCAAAAAAATCCCTTTGGCAACAGCTGTGTTCAAAGGCAGCTCTGAGCTGACAGAAATTGGGGTTTTTCATCCCAGATTCCACAACTGAGCATGGAAAAAGCCTCCTGCGTCATCCCCACTAAACTTCTCCTGGAGGAGTTTTAGGATTTTACTCCCCTGCCAAAAATAAAAATGTTAAAGGCAGGTCCTGAGCGTGTTGAAGTGTAAAGAAAGCACCCCAAAGGATGTGGCTGGGGGGATTTAAATCGTTCTGGAATGGGCTGGGTTCCAGCAGGGAAAAAAAACAGGAAAAAAAGGGAAAAAACAGGGAAAAAACAGGGAAAGAACAGGGGAAAAAACAAGGAAAGAATAGGGGGGAAAACTGGGAAGGAACAGGGGAAAATGGGTTGCTGGAAATGGGGGAAAAGTTGTGATGTGCTTTAAATCATTCTGGAACAGGCTGGATTCCAGCAGGGAAAAAAACGGGGAAAAAAGGGAAAAAACAGGGAAAAAAGGGGAAAAAAAACAGGGAAAGAACAGGGGGAAAAAGGGAAAAACAGGGAAAGAACAGGGGAAAAAAACAGGGAAGGAACAGGGAAAAATGGGCTGCTGGAAATGGGGGAAAGGTTGTGAGGTGCTTTACATAGTTCTGGAAGAGGCTGGATTCCAGCAGGGAAAAAATGGGAAAAAAGGGAAAAAAGAGGGGGAAAAAGGGAAAAAAACCCAGGGAAGGAACAGGGGGAAAAAAAGGGAAAAAAAGGGAAAAAACAGGTAAAAAAGGGGGAAAAAACCAGGGAAGGAACAGGGGGGAAAAAAGGGAAAAAAAGGGAAAAAAACAGGGAAAGAACAGGGAAAAAAAGGGGAAAAAAACCACGGAAGGAACAGGAAAAAAAAAGGGAAAAACAGGGAAAAAACCAGGGAAGGAACAGGGAAAAAAAAAAAAAAAGGGAAACAGGGAAAAAAACAGGGAAGGAACAGGGGAAAATGGGCTGCTGGAAATGGGGGAAAAGTTGTGAAGTGCTTTAAACAGTTCTGGAACAGGCTGGATTCCAGCAGGGAAAAAAACAGGGAAAAAAAAGGGAGAAAAACCCAGGGATAAATGGCATGGTGGAGATGGGGAAAAGGTGCTTTAAACCATTCTGGAATGGGCTGGATCCTGGCAGGGAAAAACAGGGAAAACAGGAAAAAACCAGGGGAAAACAGGGAAAACCAGGGGAAAAAACAGGGAAAACCAGGGGAAAAACCAGGGAAAAAACAGGGAAAAAACAGGGAAAAAACAGGGAAAAACAGGGAAAAAACAGGGAAAAAACAGGGAAAAAACAGGGAAAAACAGGGGAAAAACAGGGAAAAATGGGAAAAACGGGGAAAAAACGGGAAAAACAGGGGAAAAACAGGGAAAAACAGGGAAAAACAGGGAAAAACAGGGAAAAATGGGAAAAATGAGCTGCTGGAAATGGGGGAAAAGGTGTGAAGTGCTTCAGGTGGTGGGCTCAGACCTGGAGCTGGAATTCCCTGCAGGATCCTTTTGATTGCTGAACATTCCCTCTTTTTCTTTTATTTTAGGAGATTTGTCCTTTCCCCCCTGCAGCGAGTGCCCTGTGAGGCAGAGGAGTGGGGACACCTGCCCAGGTAGGTGACAGCAGCATCCAGAGACACCCAGACCCCTCCTGAGCCCCAAATCAGGGAATTTCCCACCCAAAATTCTGTGTGAAAGGATCCTAAAGCCCATCCAGCCCCAAATCAGGGCATTTCTCACCCAAAATTGGGGTGGGAAGGATCCTAAAGCCCATCCAGTCCCAAATCAGGGCATTTCTCACCCAAAATTGGGGTGGGAAGGATCCTAAAGCCCACCCAGCCCCAAATCAGGGCATTTCTCACCCAAATTCAGGTGGGAAGGATCCTAAACCCACCCAGTCCCAAATCAGGGAATTTCCCACCCAAAATCTGCGTGGAAAGGATCCTAAAGCCCATCCAGCCCCAAATCAGGGCATTTCTCACCCAAAATTGGGGTGAGAAGGATCCTAAAACCCACCCAGCCCCAAATCAGGGCATTTCTCACCCAAATTCAAGTGAGAAGGATCCTAAAGCCCATCCAGTCCCAAATCAGGGAATTTCTCACCCAAAATCTGCGTGGGAAGGACCCTAAACCCCACCCAGCCCCTTCCAGCACCCCAGGGTGCTCCAAGCCCCCGGTGCCCACGGTCACCTGTGCCAGGTGGGCACTGGGGACTGTCCCTGCACTCACACGGCCCTGGGGACACCCAGAAATCCTTTGTGGATGAGCTGCCTCCAAACTGGGATGGTTATTCTGAATTCCAGCATTTTTCTTTGGAATTAGCTGATCCTTCAGGTCCCCAAACCCCTCTGTGACACCGCAGTGTCCCCTCTCCTCAATCCTCCCATCTTCAAAATCCTTAATTTTATAAAAAATCTGAGTTTTGCCAGGAATATCCAAAGGTCACAAATCACTGACCTGCCCCAGGAGCAGCTCCAGAGGTGTCCCTTGTCCCTCCAAGGAATAACAGCCAGGCCAGAGTTGGTTTTTGGGCAGAAATAATTCTGTTTTTAGGCAATTCCAGCAGTTTTTTGTCCTCAATCCCGGCGTGGGGCTGGGTTTGGAGTCTCCAGAGAGTCTCTGTCTCTCCTGAGGACACCCAGAAATCCTTTGTGGATGAGCTGCCTCCAAATTGGGTTGGTTATTCTGAATTCCAGAATTTTTTAACCTGGAATTAGCTGATCCTTCAGGTCCCCACCATCCCAAACCCTTTTGTGACACCACTCCTCAATTGTTTCCATATCCTCCCATCTTCAAAATCCTTAATTTTATAAAAAATCCGAGTTTTGCCAGGAATATCCAAAGGCCACGAGTGACTGACCTGCCCCAGGAGTAGCTCCAGAGGTGTCCCTTGTCCCTCCAAGGAATAACAGCCAGGCCAGAGTTGGTTTTTGGGCAGAAATGTTTTTTTTAAGTGATTCCAGCGGTTTTTTGTCCTCAATCCCAGCGTGGGGCTGGGTTTGGAGTCTCCAGAGAGTCTCTGTCTCTCCTGAGGACACCCAGAAATCCTTTGTGGATGAGCTGCCTCCAAACTGGGATGGTTATTCTGAATTCCAGCATTTTCCTTTGGAATTAGCTGATCCTTCAGGTCCCCAAACCCCTCTGTGGCACCACAATATCACCACTCCTCATTTATTTCAATATCCTCCATCTTCAAAATCCTTAATTTATAAAAAATCCGAGTTTTACCAGGAATATCCAAAGGCCACGAGTCACTGACCTGCCCCAGGAGCAGCTCCAGAGGTGTCCCTTGTCCCTCCAAGGAATAACAGCCAGGCCAGAGTTGGTTTTTTGGGTAGAAATCATTTTTTTAAGTGATTCCAGTGGTTTTTTGTCCTCAATCCCGGCGTGGGGCTGGGTTTGGAGTCTCCAGAGAGTCTCTGTCTCTCCTGGGGACTCCCAGAAATCCTTTGTGGATGAGCTGCCTCCAAACTGGGATGGTTATTCTGAATTCCAGCATTTTCCTTTGGAATTAGCTGATCCTTCAGGTCCCCAAACCCCTCTGTGACACCACTCTTCATTTATTTCAATATCCTCCATCTTCAAAATCCTTAATTTTATCAAAAATCCGAGTTTTACCAGGAATATCCAAAGGCCACGAGTGACTGACCTGCCCCAGGAGCAGCTCCAGAGGTGTCCCTTGTCCCTCCAAGGAATAACAGCCAGGCCAGAGTTGGTTTTGGGCAGAAATAATTCTGTTTTTAGGCAATTCCAGCGGTTTTTTGTCCTCAATCCCGGCACGGAGTCTCCAAGAGAGGGCACTGTGTCCCAGCCGTGCATGAGCTGCCAGCCCCTCATTACAGCGAGCCGAGTAATTAACTGAGACACTCATTAGCGGCTGCTTTCGGGGCTGGCCATCCTCATGTGACCCTGCTCCTTTCCCGGCGCTTCCTCTTGCTTCACTTTCCTCAAAAAAAAAATTACAAAAAGTCCCATTTGCGTCATTTTGCCCTGATTTGTGCTCTTGGGGTGTCCTCCAGGAGGGTGTGGGATCGCTGGGAGCCTGCCTGGGAGTCAGGGCTTTATCCAAACCAGCAGGAAAACGGGAAAAAAATAAAAATTAAAGCTCAGGGAGGTTGTTCTGGTTGGAATTCCTCGTGGGAAAAGTTTTTTTTCTGATTTTCAAATCTTTGTTCCCAGATTTTTATGGAAGTGTGGAAGGGGGAATTTCTGGATGCTCAGGGTGGATGTGACAGGAGGGGCTCTGCTTTTAGACAGGTTTAACCCAAACCAGCAGGAAAACAGGGAAAAAAAATAAAAATTAAAGCTCAGGGAGGTTGTTCTGGTTGGAATTCCTCGTGGGAAAAGTTTTTTTTCTGATTTTCAAATCTTTGTTCACAGATTTTTATGGAAGTGTGGAAGGGGGAATTTCTGCAGCCCTGGGTGCTCAGGGGGATGTGACAGGAGGGGCTCTGCTTTTGGACAGATTTATCCAAACCAGCAGGAAAACAGGGAAAAAAATAAAAATGAAAGCTCAGGGAGGTTGTTCTGGTTGGAATTCCTCGTGGGAAAAGTTCTTTTCTGATTTTCAAATCCTTGTTCCCAGATTTTTATGGAATTTGGAAGAGGGATGTGACAGGAGGATTTCAAGCTCAGCCTGGCAGTTTTGGGGTGGTTGCCCTGGTGCAATTGTTGGATAATTTGCTATTTATATTTGCTATTTATATTTGCTATTTATATTTGCTATTTATATTTGCTATTTTTAGCGGGGTATTTTTAGGGATGTGCCAAGGGCAGCTCTGGAGCTGGGGATGTTTGTGGAGCAGGAAGGGGCAGGGCTGAGCACCCAGGGGGACACGGAGGGGCTGGGGAATGCCTGGGAAAGGCTGGAGAATTCCTGGGAAAGGCTGGAGAATTCCTGGGAAAGAGATGGAGAATTCCTGGGAAGGGCTGGAGAATTCCTGGGAAAGGCTGGAGAATTCATGGGAAAGGCTGGAGAATTCCTGGGAAAGGCTGGGGAATGCCTGGGAGAGAGATGGAGAATTCCTGGGAGAGAGATGGAGAATTCCTGGGAGAGAGATGGAGAATTCCTGGGAAGGGCTGGAGAATTCCTGGGAGAGAGATGGAGAATTCCTGGGAAAGGGCTGGAGAATTCCTGGGAAAGGGCTGGAGAATTCCTGGGAGAGAGATGGAGAATTCCTGGGAAAGGGCTGGAGAATTCCTGAGGGAGCTGGGAAGGGGCTCAGCCTGGAGAAGAGCGGGATCAGGGGGACACTGCCGATGTCCCCAGGTCCCTGGCAGGAGGGGACAGGAGGGGCTTGGAACCCCTGGAGGTGTCCCAGGAACCCCTGGAGGTGTCCTGGGAATTCCTGGAGGTGTCCCAGGAATTCCTGGAGGTGTCCCTGGAACCCCTGGAGGTGTCCCAGGAATTCCTGGAGGTGTCCCAGGAATTCCTGGAGGTGTCCTGGGAATTCCTGGAGGTGTCCCGGGAATTCCTGGGGGTGGCACTCGGAGCTCTGGGCTGGGCACAAGGTGGGCATCGGGCACAATTTGGATTTGATGATCCCAGAGCTCTTTTCCATCCTCAATAATCCCATAATCCGGATTTTCCCCCATTTTTGATCTCTCTGTGGTGCCAGCCAGGCCTCTCACACTCCTCTCTCATTTTTAGGAGCATTTTTCACACTCTCACTTCTCCCCCCATTCCTGAAGTGACAAAAATCCCTTTTTTTTTGGGATTTAAACCCTGCAGAAACGGAGCTGCCCTGGCTCAGCAATCACGGATGGGTCCCATTTCCCAGGGGTCATTAAGGGAATTTAATTTCATTTAATTTTTTCACTAATTGCCTGATCCTGGAAGATTGAGGCCACTTGTGTAACCCAAACCTCATTGAAACAACCTCAGGAGGTGAAACAGCCACATTTAAACCCCAACCTTGTTCCAGATCCTTCCCCTGTTCCCTGTGGTGAACTTTTCCCAGCTGGAAGGAAAAATTGGGAATTTTCCCTCCCTGGGGGAGCGATGGATTCATTTGGAAGCTATTATTATTATTATTATTATTATTATTATTATTATTATTATTATTATTATTATTATTATTATTATTATTTAGGATTATTAAAATCCCTGTAATTTTTGGGATGTTATTGGTGTGGATTTAAAAATTCCTGCTGTTTATGGGATGTTATTGGCGTGGATATAAAAATTCCTGCAATTTTGGGATGCTATTGGTGTGAATTTATAAATTTCTTCTGGTTTTGGGGATGTTATTGGTGTAGATTTAAAAATTCCTTCTGGTTTTGGGATGTTATTGGCACGGATTTTCAAATTCCTGCCATTTAATGGACATTGTTGGCATGGATTTTAAAATTCCTGTGATTTTTGGGATGCTGTTGGTGTGGATTTTAAAATTTCTGCCATTTTTGGGATGTTATTGGCATGGATTTCAAAATTCCTTCTGTTTTTGGGATGCTGTTGGCATGGAATTTAAAATTTCTGCTGGTTTTGGGATGTTATTGGTGTGGATTTTCAAATTCCTGCAGTTTTTGGGATGCTGTTGGTGTGAACTTAAAAATTCCTGTTTTTTATGGGATGCTATTGGCATGGATTTTTAAAATTCTTGCCATTTTTGGGATGCTGTTGGTGTGAATTTAAAAATTCCTTCTGGTTTTGGGATGTTATTGATATGGATTTTAAAATTCCTTCTGGTTTTGGGATGCTATTGGCGTGAATTTTTAAAATTCCTGTTATTTATGGGATGTTATTGGCGTGGATTTTCAAATTCCTGCTGGATTTGGGATGCTGTTGGTGTGAATTTATAAATTCCTTCTGGTTTTGGGGATGTTATTGGCGTGGATTTTCAAATTCCTGCCATTTTATGGACATTGTTGGCATGGATTTTCAAATTCCTGCAGTTTTGGGGATTTTATTGATGTGGATTTAAAAATTTCTGCTGTTTTTTGGGATTCTATTGGTGTAGATTTTAAAATTCCTGTTATTTATGGGATGTTATTAGCGTGGATTTAAAAATTCCTGTCATTTTTGGGATGTTATTGGTGTGGATTTTTAAAAATCCTGCCATTTTTGGGACGCTGTTGGTGTGGGTTTAAAAATTCCTGTTATTTTTGGGATGTTATTGGCATGGATTAAAAATTCCTCCAATTTCAGGGGTGTTATTGGCATGGATTTCAAAATTCCTGCTGTTTTTTGGGATGCTGTTGGTGTGGATTTTAAAATTCCTGTTATTTATGGGATGTTATTGGCATGGATTTTAAAAATTCCTTCTGGTTTTTGGGATGTTATTGGCGTGGATTTCAAAATTCCTGCCATTTTATGGACATTGTTGGCATGGATTTTAAAATCCCTGTGATTTTTGGGATGTTATTGGCGTGGATTTTAAAATCCCTGTGATTTTTGGGATGCTGTTGGCATGGATTTTAAAATTCCTGCTGGTTTTGGGATGTTATTGGTGTGGATTTTCAAATTCCTGCAGTTTTTGGGATGCTGTTGGTGTGGATTTTAAAATTCCTGCAGTTTTTGGGATGTTATTGGCATAGATTTTCAAATTCCTGCTGTTTTTTGGGATTTATTGGTGTAGATTTTAAAATTCCTGTTATTTATGGGATGTTATTGGCACGGATTTTCAAATTCCTGCCATTTTATGGACGTTGTTGGCATGAATTTTTTAAATTCCTGCCGTTTTTGAGATGTTATTGGCATGAATTTAAAAATTCCTGCAGTTTTTGGGATGTTATTGGTGTGGATTTTAAAATTCCTGCCCTTTTGGGGCTGTTGTCACTGATAGAAAAATCCCCTTTGGATCATTTTTTGGGCTGAAATAATTCCATTAAACCTCAGCAGCAGGGAGGGAACTGTCCCTGCTTTGACCAGGCATTTCCTCAAACTGGAGGATTTAAATACACATTTTATATTTTTTTTGTTGCTATTTTGCCCTCTAAAAGGAGAAAAAGGTGATTTTAATTTTATATTTTTGGATGAAAAGAAGCTGGAAAGTCAAACCCATCCCTGGAGTACCCAAACTGCTCCAGCACAGTTTGTTCCGTGAGCGTCGGGACATTTTTAAAATCTCATTTTCCAAACAACTCCTGCGAATTGGCATCCCAGAAGGAAAAAAAAACGATTTTAAAAATAGCTCTGAAATGAATCCTGTTGTTTCCATCCCTCATCCCGAGGATCCCTGAAGCTCTGGAGGGCTTTAAGGAGATTCTGATTTCCTGAGGAAGCTTTTCCTGTCAGGAGTGAGCTCCTGCTGCTGTCTGCAGGGTTTAATTCAATTTTTTTTCTCCTTTTTTTGCTCAGAGGAAAAACAATTCCTGGGCAGGGATGCCTGAGGGGGTTGGAAAAATCCTTTGGAATATCCCAGGTGGGGAAATGAGCTGCTCCTTTTCCCTGGATCCACGAGGGAATCTGTGCTTAATCTGAATTTAATCTGATTTATTTCCTGTGCTGTGGAATTCCACCTCGCCCTCCATACTCATTTATCATTTGCTGATGAATTCCTTGGAATTTTGGAGATTTTGGGTCAATTGAGGGGATCTGAGGGGGGTCAGGGCTGCTCCAGCAGGAATGAGGAGCGACCCCCATGATCCAAATGCTCTTTTCCATCCCCCCATCCCAAATCCAGCCAGAAATCCAGAATTTCTGTGGAAACCTCCCTGGAATGGCTGGAATTGCCCAATTCCAGAGGCTTGGATCAGCCTGGGGCAGTGGAATGGGAGAATTTGGGTGGGATTTGAGTTTTTTCCAGCCCAAACCATTCCCTGATCCTCAGGGATTCCCTGGCAGCCATTCCAAGGTTTGAGGTTTTGGTGCTTTTATTCCCCTTTTTTATCCTTTTTACTCTCCTGACCTGCCCCAAATCCAGACTTTCCCTCTGCCCCCACCTTCCTTTCCATGGAGAGCTGGACCTGGAATGTGAAATCTGTAAAAATCCCTGCTTAAAAATCCAAAACAACAAATTCTGAAGGAACTCAGGGCTCCAGCAGGAATGAGGAGCGACCCCCATGATCCAAATGCTCTTTTCCATCCCCCCATCCCAAATCCAGCCGGAAATCCAGAATTTCTGTGGAAACCTCCCTGGAATGGCTGGAACTACTGGAATTGCCCAATTCCAGAGGCTTGGAGCAGCCTGGGACAGTGGAATGGAGGAATTTGGGTGGGATTTGAGTTTTTTCCAGCCTGAACCATTCCCTGATTCCTGATCCTCAGGGATTCCCTGGCAGCCATTCCAAGGTTTGAGGTTTTGATGCCTTTATTCCCCTTTTTTCTCCTTTTTTTCTCTCCTGACCTGCCCCAAATCCAGATTTTTCCCCCTGCCCTGACTTTTCTTTCCAGAAAATGAAATCTGTAAAAATCCCTGCTCAAAAAAACCCCAAACCAACAACTTTAAATCGCTTTTTTTGGCCTTTCCTCATCCTGAATCCACTGCAGGAGGAGGAGGAGGTGAGAGGAGCCCTGGCCTGAACCGAAATCACTGACGTGGCTTTGACTCCTTCAGAGAAACCAAAACAAAATAAACCAAAATAAACCAAAATAAACCAAAATAAACCAAAACAACCTGTTTGTCTCCACCCAGCCAGCCGGGAAAACAAGCGGGCTCGGATTTCAGGATTCTTGGAATTCATCCCTGGCTCCAGCTGGGTTGAGCAATGTTTTACTGGGAAGGAGCTTTTCTTGGAAAATCCTGGAAATTTTCCAGCTTTTCCTGGAAATCCTGTGCTCAGGACGGGGTTTGGGGGGTGAAATGTGCTGGAAATGTCCCTGGAGTGGTGGAAATGCTGCTGGATTTTTGTGTTTGTCCACAGGAAGAATGATGGAGACACATTTTCTTTATATTCCCCCCAAAAATGGGGAAATTCCTTTTCTTTGTCGGATTCTCCTCCAAAAATGGGGGAAATTCCTTCTCTTGTTCATATTGGCCCCCAAAAAATGGGGAAATTCCTTTTCTTCTTTGTATTCTCCCCCAAAAAATGGGCAAATTCCTCCTCTTCTTTGTATTCCTCCCAAAAATGGGGGAAAAAATGGGGGAAATTCCTCCTCTTCTTCATATTCCTCCCAAAAAGGGGGAAATTCCTTTTCTTCTTCGTATTCTCCCCCAAAAATGGAGGAAATTCCTCCTTTTATTTGTATTCTCCCCAAAATGGGGGAAATTCCTCTTCTTGTTCATTTTCTCCCCCAAAAAATGGGGCAATTCCTTTTCTTTGTTGTATTCTCCTCCAAAAATGGGGCAAATTCCACCTCTTCTCCATATTCCACCCCAAAAATGGGGGAAATTCCTCATTTTCTTCGTATTCTCCTCCCAAAATGGGAGAAATTCCTTTTCTTTGTCGTATTCTCCTCCAAAAATGGGGGAATTTCCTCTTTTTCTTTGTATTTTCCCTAAAAATGGGGAAAATTCCTCCTCTTCTTTGTATTCCTCCCAAAAATGGGGGGAAAAATGGGGGAAATTCCTTTTCTTCTTTGTATTCTCCCCCAAAAAATGGGGCAAATTCCTGCTCTTCTTCATATTTTCCCCAAAAATGGGGGAAATTCCTCATTTTCTTTGTTGTACTCTCCTCCAAAACTGGGGGAAATTCCTCCTCTTGTTCATATTGCCCCCCAAAAAATGGGGAAATTCCTTTTCTTCTTCGTATTCTCCTCCAAAAAAAGGGGAAATTCCTCCTTTTATTTGTATTCTCCCCCAAAAATGGGGAAAATTCCTCCTCTTCTTCATATTCTCCCTAAAAATGGGGAAAAATTTCTTCTTCATATCCCCCCCCCAAAAATGGGGGAAATTCCTCATTTTCTTTGTATTTTCCCTAAAAATGGGGGAAATTCCTGCTCTTCTTTGTATTCTCCTCCAAAAATGGAGCAAATTCCACCTCTTCTTCATATTCCACCCCAAAAATGGGGGAAATTCCTCATTTTCTTTGTATTCTCCCTAAAAATGGGAGAAATTCCTTTTCTTTGTTGTATTCTCCTCCAAAAATGGGGGAATTTCCTCATTTTCTTCATATTCCCTCCAAAAATGGGAGAAATTCCTTTTCTTCTTTGTATTCTCCCCCCAAAAATGGGGAAAATTCCTCCTCTTCTTCGTATTCCCCCCAAAAATGGGAGAAATTCCTTTTCTTTGTCGTATTCTCCTCCAAAAATGGGGGAATTTCCTCTTTTTCTTTGTATTTTCCCTAAAAATGGGAAAAATTCCTCCTCTTCTTTGTATTCCTCCCAAAAATGGGGGGAAAAATGGGGCAATTCCTTTTCTTCTTTGTATTCTCCCCCAAAAAATGGGGCAAACTCCTCCTCTTCTTCATATTCCACCCCAAAAATGGGGGAAATTCCTCATTTTCTTTGTATTTTCCCTAAAAATGGGGAAAATTCCTCCTCTTCTTCATATTCTCCCCCAAAATGGGGGAAATTCCTTTTCTTCTTCGTATTCTCCTCCAAAAAAAGGGGAAATTCCTGCTCTTCTTCATATCCTCCCCCAAAAATGGGGGAAATTCCTCATTTTCTTCATATTCTCCTCCAAAAATGGGGAAAATTCCTCCTCTTTTTTGTATTCTCCTCCAAAAATGGGGGAAATTTCTCCTCTTCTTCACATTTCCCCCCCAAATGACACAAACCCTTCTCCTTCTCTTCATTCCCTCCAAAAATGCGATTTAGCCCCGGATATTTCCCCGAGCCCCCAGCCAGGGATTTATAAAAACAAAGCAGAACAGATTCCTATTCCTGTCTTTATTCCAATTATGGATAAACGAATGGCAGCCCCGATTATCCACTGGCTAATTGGACATCAATCAAACCCCAGGCAGTCATTATCCCTAATTATAACTCCGTTAATTACCCTCTGCTGGGGGTGATGGAGCTGAATCCCCGTTTTCCTTGGCAGGAGGAATCCAGGAAAATCCAGGAAAATCCAGGAAAATCCAGGAACCCACCCGGACCGGGGACAGAGGAGGCCGAGACTGCTCTGCAGTAGGAAGGTGAGCAATTAATTAATTGATTATTGATTAATTTCCTGCTAATTGCTTCGTTTCGTCTGGAAAACTGTGTGGATGAGGAGTGTGGGTGAGTTTGGGTGAGTTTGAGGCTCTTTGAGGTTCTTTGAGGATGAAGATGAGGATGAGGATGAAGATGAGGATGAGGATGAGGATGAGATGAGGATGAAGATTAAGATGAGGATGAGGATGAAGATGAGGATGGGATGAGGATGAAGATGAGGATGGAGATGAGGATGAGATGAAGATGAGGATGAGGATGGGATGAGGATGAGGATGAGGATGAGGATGGGATGAGGATGGGATGAGGATGAGGATGATGACGATGATGAGGATGATGAGGATGAGGATGAGATGAAGATGAGGATGAGGATGAGGATGATGAGGATGAGGATGGGGATGAGATGAGGATGAGGATGGGGATGAGGATGATGAAGATGAGGATGAGATGAAGATGAGGATGAGGATGGGGATGAGGATGATGAGGATGAGGATGAGATGAAGATGAGGATGAGGATGGGGATGAGGATGAGGATGAGGATGGGATGAGGATGGGATGAGGATGAGGATGAGGATGATGAGGATGATGAGGATGATGAGGATGAGGATGAGATGAGGATGAGGATGAAGATGAGGATGAGGATGAGATGAGGATGAGGATGAGGATGAGGATGAGGATGAGGATGAAGATGAGGACGAGGATGAGGATGAGGATGAGGATGAGGATGATGAGGATGAGGATGAAGAGGATGAGGATGAGGATGGGGATGAGGATGAGGATGAAGAGGATGAGGATGAGGATGGGGATGAGGATGAGGATGAAGAGGATGAGGATGAGGATGAGGATGGGGATGAGGATGAGGACGATGACGATGATGAGGATGATGAGGATGGGGATGAGGATGAGGACGATGACGATGATGAGGATGATGAGGATGGGGATGAGGATGATGAGGATGATGAGGATGAGGATGAGGACGAGGATGAGATGAAGATGAGGATGAGGATGGGGATGAGGATGGGGATGAGGATGAGGATGAGGATGAGGATGGGATGAAGATGAGGATGAGGATGAGGATGAGGAACTGAGGTCCGGGTGACTCCAGAGCTCCCCGTGTGTCTCAGCCGGGCTCTGGGGAGTGGGAACGGCTGATTCGGTGCATTTCGGGTGCAAAATCCCCTAAAATCCCAATTTTTGGGAGGGAAAAAACCCCAAAAATCCTGCTGGATTCCCTTCCCAAAAAACCCCAAAATCCTCCTGATTCCCTTCCCAAAAACCCCAAAATCCTCCTGATTCCCTTCCCAAAAAACCCCAAAATCCTCCTGATTCCCTTCCCAAAAACCCCCAAATCCTCCTGATTCCCTTCCCAAAATCCCAAAATCCTCCCGATTCCCTTCCCAAAAATCCCAAAATCCTCCCGATTCCCTTCCCAAAAATCCCAAAATCCTCCCGATTCCCTTCCCAAAATCCCAAAATCCTCCCGATTCCCTTCCCTGCAGTTCCGCGGTGCGGGCGGCAGGGGGCGCGCGGGGGCCGCGGTGCTGGGCTGTGATTTCAACATTCTTTATTTATATAATAATAATAATAATAATTAGAAAATGGCATTTTAGAAAACACAAACACGATAAATATATGTCTAAATATAATAAAATGTGAGATATGATATAATAACATATGATTTTAGAAAAATAGATGACTTCAACAATATATGTCATATATTCGTATAATATTATATGGTATGATATGGTATAATATATAAACATATAACGCTATGTATAATATATAATAATATATAATAATATATAATAATATATAATAATATATAATGATGTGATTATGATATGATTATTACATTATATTATATTACATTATATTCTATTTCTTATATTGTATTACATTACATTACATTATATTATATCTCATATCACATTATATTATATCACATTATATTACGTTTTATCATGTTATATTATATCATAATATATTATATTATCATATTATATCATATATAAGGATGGGCAGAGGATGAGAGGATGAGGATGAGGATGAGGATGGGGATGGGATGAGGATGAGGATGAGGATGAAGATGAGGATGAGGATGGGGATGAGGATGAGGATGAGGATGAGGATGAGGATGAAGATGAGGATGAGGATGGGGATGGGATGAGGATGAGGATGAGGATGAGGATGAAGATGAGGATGAGGATGAGGATGAGGATGGGGATGAGGATGAGGATGAGGATGAGGATGAGGATGAGGATGAAGATGAGGATGAGGATGAGGATGAGGATGAGGATGAAGATGAGGATGAGGATGGGGATGGGATGAGGATGAGGATGAGGATGAGGATGAAGATGAGGATGAGGATGAGGATGAGGATGGGGATGAGGATGGGGATGAGGATGAGGATGAGGATGAGGATGAGGATGAGGATGAGGATGAGGATGAGGATGAGGATGGGGATGAGGATGAGGATGAGGATGGGATGAGGATGAAGATGAGGATGAGGATGAAGATGAATTTTCCCCCACTCCTCCTCACCCTCAGCCGAGCTCTGCTCCCAAACTCAACCCCAAAAATCCCCCCCAAACCCCAGAGCGGTGCCAGCCCCGCTCTGCCCGAGTGTCACTCCCTGTGTCACCCGCGGTGTCACTCCCGGTGTCACTCCCGGTGTCACTCCTGGTGTCACCCCTGGTGTCACTCCTGGTGTCGTTCCTGGTGCCATCCCCAGTGCCATCCCCGGTGCCACTCCCGGTGTCATTCCCCGTTATTCCCGCTGTCATCCCCGGTGCCATTCTCGGTGTCACTCCCGGTGTCACTCCCGGTGTCGTTCCCGGCCCGGAGATTCGCTGGCTCCCTGCCCGTGGTCTGGACTGACAGACAGACTGACAGACAGACAGACAGATAGACACACGGACTGACAGGACAGACAGACAGATGGACAGACAGTCAGACTGACAGACTCACAGACTGACTGACACACAGACGGACAGACAGACAGAGGACAGACAGACACACGGACAGACTCACAGACGGACGGACAGACTGACAGACTGACAGACAGATGGACAGACTGACAGACGGACAGACTGGCAGACACACGGACAGACACACAGACGGACAGACACACAGACGGACAGACAGACTCACAGACAGACAGACAGACAGACACACAGACACACAGACAGACACACAGACAGACAGACAGACAGACACACACATGGACAGACTCACAGACTGACAGACTCACAGGCAGACTGACGGACAGACAGACAGACAGACACACGGACAGACAGACACACGGACAGACAGATGGACAGACTGACAGGACAGACACACAGACAGACGGACAGACTGACAGACAGACACACAGACAGACACACAGACAGACACACAGACAGACAGACACACACACACACAGACAGACTGACACACAGACACACGGACAGACACACAGACACACAGACAGACGGACAGACGGACAGACAGACACACGGACAGACAGACACAGACACACGGACAGACAGACTGACGGACAGACACACAGACAGACGGACACACAGACTGACAGACTGACTGACAGACACACAGACAGACGGACAGACAGACAGACGGACAGACGGACAGACACATAGACACACGGACAGACAGACAGACACACGGACAGACAGACAGACACACGGACAGACAGACAGACGGACAGACACACAGACAGACGGACAGACAGACAGACGGACAGACTGACAGACACACAGACAGACGGACAGACAGACAGACGGACAGACTGACAGACTGACTGACAGACTGACTGACAGACACACGGACAGATAGACGGACAGACAGACTGACGCATTCCTGGGCGCTGAGCTGAGCCCGGCCCAGCTCCCCTTGTGCAGCTCCCGCCTCCCGAACATTCCCGGCATTGTCTGAACGAGGCCGGGCCTGGGCTGCCCTCCACCTGCAGGGGGCGCTCATTTCCAGCTTTAGTTTGATTTTTTAAACTTTTTAAAAACATATTTATTATTTTTTATTATTATTATAATTTCCCCCCTTGGCACAGCCCGAGTTTTGGCCTCAGCACCTGCCCAGGTGTGCAGGGAGGAGAGAAAATTCAGCAGATTCAACATTTTTGGAGTGATTTTTGGGGTGATTTTGCCGACATTTTGGGGCGATTTTGAAGGTTTCAGGGAGTTTGGGGGTGAAAAAGCTGAATTTGGGGTGATGTTGGGTCATGTGGGGGAGATTCTGGGGTGGTTTTGGAGTTTTGGGGTCAATTTTGGAGGTGTTTTTAGCGTTCCTAAGCAGATTTTGAGGTGATTTTGGGTGATTTCAAAGGTTTTTAAGGCAGTTTGGGGCCGGTTTGGGGCTGATTTTTGGGGTCAATTTTGGAGGTGTTTTTGGCGTTCCTCAGCAGATTTTGGGGTGATTTCAAAGGTTTTTAAGGCAGTTTGGGGTGATTCTGGGGACAATTTTTGGGGTGGTTTTGGGGTCAATTTTGGAGGTGTTTTTGGCGTTCCTCAGCAGATTTTGGGGTGATTTTGATGGTTTTTAAGGCAATTTTGGGGACGATATTGGTGTTTTAGGGGATGCCAGAGCCCATTTTGGGGTGATCACCGATGATTTTACCTCCCAGATGTGCAGGGAAGAGAGAAAATCCTGCAGACAAAAAACTTCCAGGCTCCTGTGCCTGTCCCTGCCCCTCCTGAGCACCATTAAATCCATTTTAAATCTCTTTTCTCTCAAGACTGCACAGAATTCCCGGCGTTTTTTTGCTCCCTGAGCTGCAAAAATCCGATTTTAGTGGGGAAGGGCAGTGGTGGAAGGTGCAGTGACCCAGCCTGGCACGGAGGTGTTGCCCTGACTCATCCCGGGCTGGAGGAGGTGGGGATGGATCATCGGGAATGATCCGGAGCCTTTGGAGGGGATTTGCAGCCCGTCCTTTGTGCACAGGGAAATTCAAGGAGTCTTTTAAACCCCGGGGCTGTCCCAGCGTCCTGGAATTCCCGGGGGTTCTGCTTCCATCCCTGGAATCCATCCCTAAAATCCATCCCTGGAATCCATCCCTGGAATCCATCCCTGAAATTCCTCCCTAAAATCCATCCCTAAAATCCATCCCTGAAATCCATCCCTGAAATCTGTCCCCAAAATCCATCCCTGGAATCCATCCCTGGAATCCATCCTTGAAATCCATCCTTAAAATCCATCCCTGGAATCCATCCCTGGAATCCATCCCTGAAATTCGTCCCTGGAATCCATCCCTAAAATCTTTGCCTAACCTAAAATCTGTCCTCAAAATCCATCCCTGGAATCCATCCCTGGAATCCATCCCTGGAATCCATCCCTGGAATCTGTCCCCAAAATCCATCCCTGAAATCCATCCCTAAAATCTGTCCCCCAAATCCATCCCTGGAATCCATCCCTGGAATCCATCCCTGGAATCCATCCCTAAAACCTGTGCCTAACCTAAAATCTGTCCTCAAAATCCATCCCTAAAATCTGTCCCCAATATCCATCCTTGAAATTCATCCCTGAAATCCATCCCTGAAATTTGTCCGTAAAATCTGTGCCTAACCTAAAATGTGGCCCTGAAATCCATCCCTGAAATTTGTTCCTAAAATCCATCCCTGAAATCCGTCCCTAAAATCTGTGCCTAACCTAAAATGTGTCCTTAAAATCCATCCCTAAAATCCATCCCTGGAATCCATCCCTAACCTAAAACCTGTCCCTAAAATCTGTCCCTAAAATCCATCCCTAAAATCCATCCCTAAAATCTCTCCCTGCAATCTGTCCCTAAAACCTCCCCAGATTCTCTCCCCAGACCTTTCCCTGCCCTTTCCTGGGAGCTCACAGAGAGCTCAGGGCTGGGTGGCAGCCCCAGGAATTTGGGATTTGGGGATTTTGGGATTTGGGGATTTTGGGATTTGGGATTTGGGAATTTGGGAGTTGGGATTTTGGGGATTTGGGAATTTGGGATTTGGGAATTTGGGATTTAGGATTTTGGGATTTGGGATTTTGGGATTTGGGATTTTGGGATTTGGGGATTTTGGGAATCTCAGCATTCCCACCCTGCCCCAAGCCCGGCCTGCTTTGGCACAGGGAATTTTCAGGCTGTCCTGGATTGTGTTAAAAACAGAATTACCTCAAAAATCCCGGGATTTTTGGGGATTGGATTTTCCCAGAGACCCCCGGAGGGCCTGGGGGGATTTTGTGTCCCCGGGAAAGTTTTCCACGATTTTTAGTGAAGTTTCTTTTCTGGAAAAACACTTTATCCTCAGTCTCCAAAGCTGGAATTCCCGATCCTTTGCTCCTTCCCCCTCGGATGCTGATTCCCCCTCCTCAGAGCTGACACCTCTTTGTTTTGCCAGGTTTTGGGGGGAATTCGAGCTGGCTTTTCCCACAGGAGGGGGAATCCAGCCCCTGGGAAAAGGCCTTGGAATGTTTTTTATCCATCTGGGAAAGGCATCACAGGCTGGGAACGGCTCCGGCCGCGGTTCCCAGCCCAAATTTCAGGATTTTGGAGATTCCCGGAGAAACCCCTGGAGGTGTCCAAGGCCGGGTGGGGATGGTGGGATGGTTTATTCTATAATTATATAATTATTTATATGGTTTATTATATAATTATAGAATTATTTATATGGTTTATTATATAATTATAGAATTATTTATATGGTTTATTATATAATTATAGAATTATTTATATGGTTTATTATATAATAATAAAAATGTCCCTGCCCCCGGGGTAATCCTCAGCTCCTTCCAGGCCCAACCATTCCATGATTTCCAGATAAAACAGGAATTTTAGAGGAGCAGTTTGGTCCCGCAGGGATGGGAGCTGATCCCGGAGCTCCCCTTCGCAGCAGCTTCGTGCTCCAGATGTTTTCCAGCTGTTTCAAGGGAAGAGCAGCTCTTCCCAGGGGATTTTTTTGGGATGAGGCAGCCTCAGGTTTTGGTGGGGACTCCTCCGTTCTTTTGTGGCTTTGAAACGCGTTCAGCACAAATTCAGTGAGCCTGGGAGATGGAAAAATCTGATTTAAAAAAAAAATAAACTGATTTTTTAAAATCCCACTGCCTGGTGAGCAGCTCCTGCAGCTGGGGATTTCTGTGTTGGAATTTTAGGATTAGGACTTTAAGGATTAGGGATTTTAGGATTAGGATTTTTAGGATTAGGACTTTAAAGATTAGGGATTTTAGGATTAGGACTTTAAAGATTAGGGATTCTAGGATTAGGAATTCTAGGATTAGGATTTTTAGGATTAGGACTTTTAGGATTAGGACTTCTAGGATTAGGGATTTTAGGATTAGGAAATTCAGGATTAGGATTTTTAGGATTAGGACTTTTAGGATTAGGCATTTTAGGGTTAGGACTTCTAGGATTTAGAATTTTAGGATTAGGGATTTTAGGATTAGGAAATTCAGGATTAGGACTTTTAGGATTAGGACTTTTAGGATTAGGACTTTTAGGATTAGGCATTTTAGGGTTAGGACTTTTAGGATTTAGAATTTTAGGGATATTCCAGGGAACAGCGGAGGCAGGAGTTGATTTTCCCATGGAAAATCCCTGGATAATTCTCCAGCCTGAGGGGAGCAGCACAATCCAGTGGAGCCGAGGTTTATTCAGCTTTAATCATTCCCAGTTTTAATTTTTGGGATTATTTGGGTGCACTCGGGGCTGTCTTTGCTCTGCTCTGAGTTCTGCTGTGGTGGAGCCGGAGCATTCCCAGTCCCGCCCCTTTTCCAGGGAAAGCCGATTCCAGCTGCCCCGTGGGAACATCAATCCCTTCTTTTTCCTTTTGTTTTGCTCATTTCTCTGGAAAATGACACAGAAATCCAGGCTGGAAACCGGTGACAGGGAGGGGCCAGCTTGGACATTTGGGAAAATTCCCTCATGGAAAGGTGGAGCGCCCATCCCTGGAATTTGGAAATCCAAATGGCCCTTGGGGACTTGGCAGTGCTGGCTGGACCCAGAGGGATTTTCCAGCCCGAGGAATTCCCTGGTTCTGCCGGGTTTTTCCTTTTTGTGGGGTTGTTTGGATCAGAGAGCCCCGGGATGTTCATCCCCACTCCAGGGGCGCGATCCAGGGGCTGGGGAATTGTTTGGAGCTGCCTTTGTTCTCCAGGGCTGCCGGAATTCCCAGCTGGAGCTTTTATCCCGAGCTTTAGTGGGAGCAGGGCGGGCTCGGGAGATCCGGGAGGGAGGGAGACAAACGGGGAGGGTGGACAAAGAAATCTGGGAATGAGGGAATAAGGGATCAGCGGGAATGAGAGAACTTCAGGAACCTTGGGATCAGTGGGAATGAGGGAATGAGGGATCAGTGGGAATGAGGGAATGAGGGATCAGTGGGAATGAGGGATCAGCGGGAATGAGGGAACCTCAGGATCAGCAGGAATGAGGGAATCTTGGGATCAGTGGGAATAAGGGAACCACAGGATCAGTGGGAATGAGGAAACTTCAGGATCAGCAGGAATGAGGGAATGAGGGATCAGTGGGAATGAGGGAACTTCAGGAATCTCGGGATCAGTGGGAATGAGGGATCAGCAGGAATGAGGGATCAGCAGGAATGAGGGAACATTGGGATCAGTGGGAATGAGGGAACTTCAGGAATCTCGGGATCAGTGGGAATAAAGGGACCACAGGATCAATGGGAATGAGGGAACCTCAGGATCAGCAGGAATGAGGGAATCTTGGGAAAGGAGAACCTTGGGATCAGCAGGAAGGGGAAACCTCAGGAATGTAATTCCAGGTGTGAGATCCCAGGATTTGTGTTATCCCAGGATTTGTGTGATCCCAGGATTTGTGAGATCCCAGGATTTGTGTGATCCCAGGATTTGTGTGATCCCAGGATTTGTGTTATCCCAGGATTTGTGTGATCCTAGGATTTGTGTTATCCCGGCTTTGGAATCCCAGGATTTGTGTGATCCCAGGATTTGTGTGATCCCAGGATTTGTGTGATCCCAGCTTTGGGATCCCAGGATTTGTGAGATCCCAGGATTTGTGTGATCCCAGGATTTGTGGGATCCCAGGATTTGTGTGATCCCAGGATTTGTGAGATCCCAGGATTTGTGTGATCCCAGGATTTGTGTGATCCCAGGATTTTTTGGTTCCTCGCCGTTCCCAGCCCGTTTTTCCAGCCGGGAATGCCGCTGGCACTCCGGGCCTGGCTCTCCATGGAGCCCTGGAAGTGTCCCCGGAGCCTGGAGCACCCCGGGGTGCCGGGAGCTGTCCCTGCCCGTGGGACAGGAGGGGCTTTGAGGATCTGGGATCCCCTGTGGATCCCCTGTGGATCCCCTGTGGATCCCCTGTGGATCCCAGCCCAGGATTTGGGGGGCTCTGGGCCGGGTGTGGCGGTGTCCCCTGAGCCGGGGGGGACACAGGCAGCGCTTCCAAAGCTTTTCTGGGAAAGGGGAATCCCAACTCCAGCAGCTGCTGGGAGGGAATCGCCTCCAGCCATCCTTTCCAGCCGCCTTTGATGTTCCCTTTTATCTGCACCAAAACACCAAAAATGAGCCTTTTCTCCCCATTTCCCCCACGAAAAATCTCTATTTTCCTAAAAAACGGCTCCTTAGAAGAGACCACGAACCGGAGCTGCAGCTCCTTCAAAAACCCGGCCGGCTTTGATCCCAAAAGTTCAAAAGCTCCCCGGGATCAGGGCTGGGCTCGGGGAGGGAAATGTTTGGGAGCGTTTGAGCAGGAATTAAAGAGGGGAGAAATCTCCGGGCTGTGATCGGCTCCTGTGGGGAGCAGCGGGGTCAGAGCCAGGAAGGGTTCCAAGCACAGGGAACCATCCCGAATTTCTCTTTTTGGGAATTTTGGGGATTTTTTGGGATTTTGGGGGGGTTTTAGTTGTGAACACACTCAGAGAGGGGTGCAGGTCCCAAATTCCTCCTGGAGGGAGAGGGCCAGAGCAAGGTCATCCTTCCCAGCCCAAACCATTCCAGAATTCCTTCAGCCACCCCAAACCACTCCAGAATTCCTTGTGCAAACCCAAACCACTCCAGAATTCCATGAACCACCCCAAACCATTCTAAAATTCCATGAACCAACCCAAACCATTCCAGAATTCCTCGATCCAGCCCAAACCATTCCAGAATTCCTTGACCCAGCCCAAACCATTCCAGAATTCCTTAAGCCAGCCCAAACCACTCCAGAATTCCATGAACCAACCCAAACCATTCCAGAATTCTTGAACCACCTCAAACCATTCCAGAATTCCTTGTGCCACCTCAAACCATTCCAGAATTCCGTGAACCAACCCAAACCATTCCAGAATTCCATGAACCACCTCAAACCATTCCAGAATTCCTTTTGCCACCTCAAACCAATCCAGAATTCCTTTTGCCACCTCAAACCAATCCAGAATTCCTTTTGCCACCCCAAACCATTCCAGAATTCCGTTTGGTGCCGACTCCCAGATCCAGGATCTCTTCTGATCCTGCTCCTGCTGCCTTTCCCGGAGCTCAGCCCTGCAGAACTCCAGGGAAAAGTTCCTTTATCTGGAACTTGGGAAAGTTCCTTTATCTGGAATTTGTTTGGGTTTATCTGGGGCGGAGGCAGGATTTGTTTACAAACAACAAAAAGCTGCTGTCCCTGGAACCTTTGGAGCCTCTGGAACCTTTGGAGCCTCTGGAACCTTTGGAATGGGATCTCTGCTCCGAGATCCAGCGGGCTCTGCCTGCCCTCGGTGCCAGGGAATGCCCAGGGCTGGAATTCTGCCCTCGGCTCCTGCTGCTTCCCAAAGAGCCCCCGAGCCCTGGGCTGCATCCAGGGAATTCTGCCGGGAATTCTGCCGGGAATTCTGCAGGGAATTCTGCAGGAATTCTGCAGGAATTCTGCTGGGAATTCTGCAGGAATTCTGCCGGGAATTCTGCGGGAATTCTGCTGGAATTCTGCCGGGAATTCTGCTGGGAATTCTGTGGGAATTCTGCCGGGAATTCTGCCGGGAATTCTGCAGGAATTCTGCTGGGAATTCTGCAGGAATTCTGCTGGGAATTCTGTGGGAATTCTGCCGGGAATTCTGCCGAGAATTCTGCTGGGAATTCTGCAGGAATTCTGCTGGGAATTCTGCTGGGAATTCTGCAGGAATTCTGCAGGAATTCTGCTGGGAATTCTGCGGGAATTCTGCCGGGAATTCTGCTGGGAATTCTGCCGGGAATTCTGCAGGAATTCTGCAGGAATTCTGCCGGGAATTCTGCCCCTCTGTCTCCAGCTTGGGGTCCTGGCATGGGAAATGCAGCAAATCCAGAGGAGCTCGTGGAGCTCTTCCCTCCGGGAATGTTCACCTGGAGAAGGGAAGGATCCAGGGAGAGCTCAGAGCCCCTGCCCTTGGAAGGATCAATTAATTAATAACACCTAAATTATTTTTATTTTTAACCCAATAACCAACCACCCCTGGCCCTCAATGTGAATTTTCCTACCCGATTATGAAACACCACCAAACCCACGGAGAAGGTGGAAAAGAGGGACTGGCCTCTGCCCTAAAACCTTTTTCTTGCTTTATATATATATTTTATTTTTTTTTTTCCTGTATTCTAAACCCTTAAACTCTGAGTTTCCCCCCTGTGATATCCCCACACTTCCATTCAAACTCCACACCCACAATCCCAATTTTATCTCTCAATTTTGGAAGCTTTCTCCAAGCTCCAGTGCGGAGTTTCCTGAGGGATCAGAGCCCAGAAAAATCCCAAATTTTCCCTGTTCCATAGGGGGAGCAAAAAGCTTTGGAAAAGCTCTGGAAAAGCTGAAATTGCTGTGGGATCGCCCAGCACGTGGCGTGGATGCTGTTTGGGAATGAAAGGAGAATTTTTTCCCTGCTTTTTTCACAGGAAGAGAGGAAAACTGGGATGAGTGGGATCCTCCGTGACTCATGAGCCAGGGAAGGGCTGGGAAGAGGAGGAGGAGGAGAAGGAGGAAGAGCCACGCTGTGCCAAGGACTTCACTCCTGCTGCTGCAGCTTTTTTTTAGCTGAATCCCGGCAGCTTTTCCAAAAAAAAAACCTGGGAATTCCAAAATTCCCAGCTTTGATGCTAAATCCTCCTCTCCTCCTTTTATTTTTAACCCTGGGAGTCTCCAGGTAGGAGCAGCACGAGTGGATCTTAAATGAGGTTGGGAATCCTGAGCAGCACAAGGAATTTCCCTCTTTTTCCTGGAGCTGCTCTGTGATTTTTTGGAAATTTACTGACCCCCAAAATTCTTTTCCAACCTTGAAACCCTGCCCAGAAAAAAGTGGGAATTGAGGAGGAGGCCCAGAGCTCCAGAGGACAAAATTCCATTTGGAATTCCGTGGACTCTGAGGGATTCACACTCAGCTTTCCCAGGAAAATAAATATTTTTTTAATTTCACCCCTTGGTAACAGTTCCCTGCAGAGCTGAGCTCCTTCAGTGCTGCAAAAATGGCTCCAAAAACTGAATTTTTGGGCAAATAAAACCTGAATTGAGGGGGTTGGATTTTGACCTGGAGGTTTAAATTCAGCATTAAATGCAGATGGCTTTGGGTGGGTGGGCGTTGGCTTTAATATAGTGAAATCTAAGCTAAAAATAAATGCAAATTAACAGTTCCCAAGCAAAAACAAAACTGGATTAAAAGTAGCTGGAATGAGTGAGGAGGAGGGGAACAGGATCAGCTGTGTCACCTCAGTGCCCTGGCACCGAGCTCCTGCTAATTTCACCTGCTAAATGAAGATGTTAATTAGGCAGGGATTGCACAGGGCCAGCTCAGGTGAGCCTCTCCTTGATCCTTGTCCCAGTTTATCCCAGTTTATCCCAGTTTATCCCGGTTTATCCCAGTCTGGCTGCTCTGAGGTGGTACCAAAGTGCCAGCAGCACAAAAATGTTGTTTATCCATTTTTTTAAATCCAATTAAGGATGCAAATTGGGATTTACAGCCGGGAATTCCAAGCCAAACCCTGTGGGACGAAGGAGGAGGTGTTAGTGTCAAATATTATTAAAAATATTTAAAATAAATATTAAAAAATTCCACTCATCCCAGGGTTAGGGAGTTTCTCATGGGATGGGAGTTTCCTGCTGCCTGTCCCGTGCCATAAATTTGTCCTCACGTTGTTCCTGTCATTTATTCCCTCTGGAGAGGAGATGTTTTCCCAGTTTTCCTGCGGATTTCGAGCTCTGTTTGGGGAATTTCGAGCTGGAAGTTTATAAACAAATCCTGTCAAAACACAGAAATGTGATTTGGGGTCATGGGTGTGCCTGTCCCGCCTCGTCCCAGTTAAAACCTGGTGCTGGTTTTAACTGAAACTGCGCCAATTGGGGTTTTATTTAAAATTAATTTTAACTAAAACTGCTCTAATTAGGGTTTTATTCCCCATTTGAAGGTGGAGAATGAGCTGATTTCTCCTGTTCCCCACAGGGAGGGGAGAGGCTGCCGGAGCTGCTGCTCCAGGAATTCTCCTGGGCACGATTTGGGCTCACCTGGCCCGAATTTTGTGCTCAGAATTTGGGAGCAGGGAGGGTTTGGAGGCGCAGCAGGGTTGGGAATGGGAAATGTGAGGATTTATGGAATTCCCTGCCCTGGGAGGACTTTTAGGGTCACTCTGTCACCAGCAGGGGACACTTTTTGCTGTCCCTTGGACATTTCCAGGGATTCAGGGGCAGCCACAGCTCCTCTGGGAATTCCATCCTGTTCCCTCAGCACCCTCCCAGGCAGGAATTCCTTCCCAAAATCCCACCCAAATCTCCCTTTTCCCACTTTGAATCCATTCTCTGTGTCCTGGAATCCCATCCCTCATCCCAAATCCCTCTGCAGCTCTCCTGGAGTTCTTTTAGGCCCCAAAATGGAGGAGTTTCATTTTTCCCACCTTTCCTTGGGCATTCCCAGGGATGGAGCAGCCACAGCTCCTCTGGGAATCCCATCCCAGCCCCTCCCCACCCTCCCAGGCAGGAATTCCTTCCCAAAATCCCACCCAAATCTTGCTTTGCCCGGTTTGATTCCATTCCCTGCGTCCTGGAATTCCATCCCTCGTCTCAAATCCCTCTCCAGCTCTCCTGGAGCCCCTTTAGGTCCTGGAAGCGGCCCCAAGGTTTCCATGGAGCTTCCCCTCTCCAGCCTTGGACATTTCCAGGGATTCAGGGGCAGCCACAGCTCCTCTGGGAATCCCATCCCAGCCCCTCCCCACCCTCCCAGGCAGGAATTCCTTCCCAAAATCCCACCCAAATCTTGCTTTTCCCAGTTTAAATCCATTCCCTTTATCCCTCCACCTCCCTGCCAGCTCCTCCAGGTCCTGCAGGGCTGTAATGAGATTTCTCCCAAGCCTCTCTCCTGCAGGATTCCCGCCTCTTTCCCTCTCCCTGTTTTTCCCCCCAGCCCACAGCAGATAATTTTCCAAATTTAAACCCCAGCCAGCCCAAGGCTGCCCTCAGGCCAGCTCCCCTCACGTGCCTCCCGCCCCAGCCCTTTCACACAGCAGCGAAAATTCCCTTTTTTAGCCCGGCCGGCCCCGCTGGCAGCAGCCCCAGCCCTGAGCTCAGCCCTGGAGCGGCGCCAGCGCAGCGTGACCGAGAGAAAAGAACCTTCAGCTCCTTCCCTCAGCTCCCTCAGCTCCTTCAGCTCCCTCAGCTCCCTCAGCTCCCTCAGCTCCCTCAGCTCCTTCAGCTTCCTCAGCTCCCTCAGCTCCCTCAGCTCCCTCAGCTCCCTCAGCTTCCTCAGCTCCCTCAGCTCCCTCAGCTCCCTCAGCTTCCTCAGCTCCCTCAGCTCCCTCAGCTCCCTCAGCTCCCTCAGCTTCCTCAGCTCCCTCAGCTTCCTCAGCTCCCTCAGCTCCTTCAGCTTCCTCAGCTTCCTCAGCTTCCTCAGCTCCCTCAGCTCCTTCAGCTCCCTCAGCTTCCTCAGCTCCCTCAGCTCCTTCAGCTCCCTCAGCTTCCTCAGCTCCTTCAGCTCCCTCAGCTTCCTCAGCTCCCTCAGCTCCTTCAGCTCCTTCAGCTTCCTCAGCTCCCTCAGCTCCTTCAGCTCCCTCGGCTCCCTCAGCTCCCTCAGCTCCCTCAGCTCCCTCAGCTCCCTCAGCTCCCTCAGCTTCCTCAGCTCCCTCAGCTCCCTCAGCTCCCTCAGCTCCCTCAGCTCCTTCAGCTTCCTCAGCTCCTTCAGCTCCCTCAGCTCCTTCAGCTCCCTCAGCTCCCTCAGCTCCCTCAGCTCCCTCAGCTCCCTCAGCTCCTTCAGCTTCCTCAGCTCCCTCAGCTCCCTCAGCTTCCTCAGCTCCCTCAGCTCCTTCAGCTCCTTCAGCTCCCTCAGCTCCCTCAGCTTCCTCAGCTCCTTCAGCTCCCTCAGCTTCCTCAGCTCCCTCAGCTCCCTCAGCTCCCTCAGCTCCTTCAGCTCCTTCAGCTCCCTCAGCTCCTTCAGCTCCCTCAGCTCCTTCAGCTCCCTCAGCTCCTTCAGCTCCTTCAGCTCCCTCAGCTCCTTCAGCTCCTTCAGCTCCTTCAGCTCCTTCAGCTCCCTCAGCTCCTTCAGCTCCCTCAGCTCCTTCAGCTCCTTCAGCTCCTTCAGCTCCTTCAGCTCCCTCAGCTCCTTCAGCTCCCTCAGCTCCCTCAGCTCCTTCAGCTCCCTCAGCTCCCTCAGCTTCCTCAGCTCCCTCAGCTCCTTCAGCTCCCTCAGCTTCCTCAGCTCCCTCAGCTTCCTCAGCTCCCTCAGCTCCCTCAGCTCCTTCAGCTCCCTCAGCTTCCTCAGCTCCCTCAGCTCCTTCAGCTTCCTCAGCTCCCTCAGCTTCCTCAGCTCCCTCAGCTCCCTCAGCTCCTTCAGCTTCCTCAGCTCCCTCAGCTTCCTCAGCTCCCTCAGCTTCCTCAGCTTCCTCCCCTGGCAGCTCCGGGGGCCGCAGGGCCTCACATGACGCCGCAGTCATCGGCTTTTCCCAAAAAGCCGCGCTTTTGCGGGAAAACGGCGGCGCTCACGCGGCCTGGAGGGGTGACAAGGGCAGAGGAGTCAGCAGGATGGGAATCCACGGGCTCACCCCGCTGGGGACAGGGCCTGGCGTGTTTTGGGGACACTTTGGGGTGGCTTTGTCATCGCTGTCACACTCTGGGGTAAAACAAAACCAGAGCTGGGGAGGGAAAGTCACAGGACTGTGGGATGGGAGGAGGAGGAAGAGCAGCAGGGGGGTCACTCATGTGATGGCCCCAAAGGTCACACACGTGTCTGGGGATGGAACGGGAATGGAACGAGCTGGGAGTGAGCCGGGAATGAACTGGGAGTGAGCCAGGAGTGAACCGGGAATGAACCAGGAGTGAGCCGGGAGTGAGCCAGGAGTGAACCAGGAGTGAGCTGGACTCTGATGCCAGCAGGGCTCTTTTTAGGGAATGAGGATCCCAGAGCAGCTCCAGAACGGGAATGAGGCAGGAATGACCTGAGCCCAAATGCCTTTTGTAGGGAATGATGATCCCACAGCAGCTCCATGTTCCCATTCCAAAATGGGAATGAGCTGAGCCCCAGTGCCAGCACTTTGTGGGGAGTGAGGATCCCACAGCAGCTCCAGAATGGGAATAAGCCGGGAATGAGCCAGGAATGAGCCGGGAATGAGCCAGTCCCCGATGCCAACAGGGCATTTTTGTAGGGAATGGGAATTTTGGAGCATCTCCAGAACAGGAATTAGCCAGGAATCAGCCAGATCCTGATGCCAGCAGGGCTCTGTTTAGGGAATGAGGATCCCACAGCAGCTCCAGAATGCGAATGAGGCAGGAATGAGCTGGACCCTGATGCCTTTTATAGGGAATGAGGATCCCAGAGCAGCTCCGTGTCATTCCAGAAGAGGAATGAGCCAGGAATGAGCCAGGAATGAGCGGGGCCTCGATGCCAGCAGGGCCCTGTTCAGGGAATAATGATCCCACAGCAGCTCCAGAAAAGGAATGAGCCAGGTCCCAATGCCATCAGGGCATTTTTGTAGGGAATGAGGATTTTGGAGCATCTCCAGAACGGGAATGAGCCAGGAATGAGCCAGGAATGAGCTGGGCCATTTTTAGGGAATGATGATCCCAGAGCAGCTCCGTGTCCCCATTCCAGTCTGGAGCTGGGTGTTCATCCCAAAGTTCTGAGGTTCAGGTTTTGGGCTGAGCTCTCCTGCTCCAGGTGAATTCCTGCCTTAGGGAAAGGATCCTCAGGGAAAAGGAAATTCCAGGCCTGGAGCAGTAGGGAAGGAAAAAGGGGTGAATTCCTGGGGGCTTCCTTTGCTCCATCCCAAAGAATCCCAAACAACCTCAGTCCCAGCTCTGGGAACTCATCCCTGCGGAAAAACCTTTCCAAACCTGGCCTGGTGGTGGAGCCAAGCTGGTAGAGAGGTTCCAGGGGGCTTTTCCTGGGGAAAAAAATGGGATTTACAGGGAAAAATCCTCATCTCCCACTACAAATCTCCCCCAGGAACCCGGAAAATTGGATTTCTGTGGTTGGGACAGAGCAGAGCGAGTGCCAGTCGAGGTTTCCAGCTCTTTTTATCAAAACGGGATAAAAATCCTGTTAAAACCTGGAATTTCAACACCTCTGCGGGGTCATTGGGAGACGCTTGGACAGAGAAATCCGCAGGAAAATTCACAATTTTGTTCTGAACTGGTTTTGCCTTGACTCGGTGACAAACACCCCCAGCAGGAGGCAGAGGTTGGGAATTCTACCTTGGAAAATTCAGCTCCAGGAGCCTCTCAGAATTCCCAAAATTCCGCTGTTTTTTAGGAAAGAGGCTGGAAATGCTCCCAGCTCCCCTTCCCGGGAGGTTTCTCCGTGGATCTTTTGTTTGCTCAGCATCAATCCGGGAGAGAATTCCTTATCTCCCTGTTTTCCACGCCAGGGATTTTATTTTTAAATCAATATTTGTGCCACGACCTCCAGGTCGTGTTTTCGGGATTGTTTTGGTTTGGTTTTCTTTATTTTTGGGTTTTTTGTGGTTTTTTTTCCGTGGTTGCTGCTGTTGTTTTCCAAAGGTCACAGGCACGGGAATGAAACCGGATCCTGTGGATGATTTCCCGTAATTGGAGAATTCCCAAAGTTTTCCAGGGATTTTGGCACTCGGATTCCCGAAAGTGGGAGGGAGGGGAAAATTCCAGAGAAAAACCTGGAATTCTGCTCCAGAGGCTCCTGAGTGACGCTGGAGCAGAGGACGGGGGTTAATTAACACTGGTGTGGGATAATGGGATAACTGGTGTGGGTTACTGGTGTTACTGGTGTGGGTTAATGGGGTAACTGGTGAGAGTAAATGGAGTAACTGGTGAGAGTAAATGGAGTAACTGGTGTGAGTTAATGGGGATACTGGTGTGGGGTTAATTAACACTGGTGTGTGTTAATGGGGTAACTGGTGTTGGTTACTGGTGTTACTGGTGTGTGTTAATGGAGTAACTGGTGTTGGTTACTGGTGTTACTGGTGTGAGTTAATGGGGTAACTGGTGAGAGTTAATGGGGTAACTGGTGTGTGTTAATGGAGTAACTGGTGTGGGTTAATGGGGATACTGGTGTGTGTTAATGGGGTAACTGGTGTTGGTTACTGGTGTTACTGGTGTGAGTTAATGGGGATACTGGTGTGAGTTACTGGTGTTACTGGTGTGAGTTAATGGGGTAACTGGTGTGGGTTAGTGGGGATACTGGTGTGGGATTAATGGGGTAACTGGTGCTGGTTACTGGTGTTACTGGTGTTACTGGTGCTGTTACTGGTGTAACTGGTGCCATTACTGGTGTAACTGGTGTTACTGGTATAACTAACGCCATTACTGGTGTTACTGGTGTCCTTACTGGTGTTACTGGTGTTACTGGTGTTACTGGTGTTACTGGTGTTACTGGTGTTACTGGTGTTACTGGTGCCATTACTGGTGCCATTACTGGTGTTACTGGTGTTACTGGTGTTACTGGTGCCCTTACTGGTGTTACTGGTGTTACTGGTGTTACTGGTGTTACTGGTGTTACTGGTGCAACTGGTTACTGGTGTTACTGGTGTTACTGGTAAACCAATCCCAGCCTTTCCTGCCTTTGGGGCTCCCAGAAAGGGGAGACATTGGAATTTGGGAATTTCCCCTGGGAATTTTGGGATTTTGGGGGGCTGGCAGTGGTTTGGGGTTTTTAAAATTATTTTTATTTTTATTTTCATTTTTATTTATATTTTATTTTTTATTATTTTAATTTTAATTTTTATTTTTTATTTTCTTTTTTAAATTTTTTTTTAATTTTTTTTAATTTTAATTTTTATTTTATTTTTATTATTTTTATTTTTATTTTTATTTTTATTTTTGGGTTTTTTAATTTTTAATTTTTATTTTTATTTATTTTCACTTTATTTTTTTTTTAATTTTCATTTTTTAAATTTTATTTTTATTTTTATTTATTTTCACTTTAATTTTCATTTTTATTTTTTATTTTTTATTTTTTGTTTTTTTATTTTCATTTTTTAAATTTTATTTTTAATTTTATTTTTATTTTTATTTATTTTTCTTTTTCTTTTTCTTTTTCTTTTTCTTTTTCTTTTTCTTTTTCTTTTTCTTTTTTTATTTTTATTTTTATTTTCATTTTATTTTTATTTTTATTTTCATTTCATTTTTATTTTTATCTTTATTTTCATAGGGACATCTAAAAATAAAGCTCAGGAATGTGCAGCGGTGACTCAGGAGGGCTGGAATTGCCTGGAATCCCCACCCAGGAAATCTGAGAATTCCAGGGAATTCCAGCCTGGCAGGAGGGAGGAGAAAAGGGAAATTCCTTGGAGGGGTTTTAGATTTCCCTGGAAAAAATAAAAATAAAGGGAAATTCCTTGGGAATCTTCGGCTTCACTGGAAAAAAGGGGGGAATTTCCTGGAGGAATTCAGGCTTTTCTGGGGAAAAAAAAAAAAAAGGGAATTTTTGGGAATTCATCAGGAGCCCTGGAAAAATGTGGTGAATTCCTGGGGGAATTCAGGGAAATTAGGAATGAGTTTTAGGCAGTTTTTTGGAGTTTTTGGGGAGTTTTCAGGGAATTTTAGGGAGTTTTAAGAAGCTTTTTTGGGGTTTTTAGGGAGTTTTTAGGAAGGGTTTATTTGAGTTTTGGGGGAGTTTTTAGAAAGTTTTTTAGGACGTTTTTTGGAGTTTTTAGAGAGGTTTTTTTGGAGTTTTAGGAAGTTTTTTTGGAGTTTTTAGGGAGTTTTTAGAGAGATTTTTTTGATCATTTTTAGGGAGTTTTTGGAAGGGTTTTTTTGAGTTTTTAGGGAGTTTTTTGGAAGTTTTTTGCAGTTTATAGGAATTTTTTTGGGAATTTTGGGGAGGTTTTAGGAAGGGTTTTTTTGAGTTTTTAGGAAGTTTTTTGGAGTTTTTAGGGAGTTTTTAGAGAGGTTTTTTGGAGTTTTTAGGAAAGTTTTTAGCGAGTTTTTAGGGAATTTGTGGGAGTTTTAGGAAGTTTTTTTTGGAGTTTTTAGGGAGTTTTTAGGCAACAGGAGGTCATCCCAAAATCCACGAGGTCATCCCAAAAAACAGGAGCCCTTCAGGAAGGGTAAATGTGGCCCTGAGGGGTAGATGGGGTCCTGGAAGGGTAAATGTGGCCCTGAGGGGGTAAATGGGGTCCTGGAAGGGTAAATGGCGCCCTGAGGGGTAAATGAGGTCCTGGAAGGGTAAATAGCGCCCTGAGCGGTAGAAGGGGTCCTGGAAGGGTAGAGAGGGCCCTGAGTGGTAAATGGGGTCCTGGAAGGGTAAATGGCGCCCTGAGCGGTAGATGGGTCCTGGAAGGGTAAATGGCGCCCTGAGTGCTAAATGGGGTCCTGGAAGGGTATGGAGGACCCTGAGCGGTAGAAGGGGTCCTGGAAGGGTATGGAGGGCCCTGAGCGGTAGATGGGTCCTGGAAGGGTATGGAGGGCCCTGAGCGGTAGATGGGTCCTGGAAGGGTAAATGGCGCCCTGAGCGGTAGATGGGTCCTGGAAGGGTAAATGGCGCCCTGAGCGGTAGATGGGTCCTGGAAGGGTAAATGGCGCCCTGAGCGGTAGATGGGTCCTGGAAGGGTAAATGGCGCCCTGAGCGGTAGATGGGTCCTGGAAGGGTAAATGGCGCCCTGAGCGGTAGATGGGTCCTGGAAGGGTAAATGGCCCCCTGAGGAGTAAATGGGGTCCTGGAAGGGTAAATGGCGCCCTGAGCGGTAGATGGGTCCTGGAAGGGTAAATGGCCCCCTGAGGAGTAAATGGGGTCCTGGAAGGGTAAATGGCGCCCTGAGCGGTAGATGGGTCCTGGAAGGGTAGGGAGGGCCCTGAGCGGTAGATGGGTCCTGGAAGGGTAAATGGCCCCCTGAGGGGTAGATGGGTCCTGGAAGGGTATGGAGGGCCCTGAGCGGTAGATGGGTCCTGGAAGGGTATGGAGGGCCCTGAGCGGTAGATGGGTCCTGGAAGGGTGAGCGTTCCTCGGCCGCCCGCGCTGGGGGAGCGGCAGCTCGCAGCTATGGGAGGAATTGCAGGAATTCCGGGCTCAGCGCATTTTTCCGCGCTGCCGTCACCGCCCCCGGCGGGCGGGCGGCACCGGCGCTGAACGGGCCCGGGAGCCGCGCCAGGGCCCGGCCCGGCAGGCCCGCACCGGCCCCGCCGCTCCGCCCGGTTCACCGGGGCCCGGGGCGCGTTTCGGTTGGAAAAGGCAGGGAAAGGCAGGGATGGGGCAGGGAGAGCGGGGAAAGGCAGGGATGGGGCTGGGAGAGCGGGGAAAGGCAGGGATGGGGCAGGGAGAGCAGGGAAAGGCAGGGATGGGGATGGGAGAGCGGGGAAAGGCAGGGATGGATTTGGGAGAGCAGGGAAAGGCAGGGATGGGGCTGGGAGAGCAGGGAAAGGCAGGGATGGGGCTGGGAGAGCGGGGAAAGGCAGGGATGGGGCAGGGAGAGCGGGGAAAGGCAGGGATGGGGCTGGGAGAGCAGGGAAAGGCAGGGATGGGGATGGGAGAGCGGGGAAAGGCAGGGATGGATTTGGGAGAGCAGGGAAAGGCAGGGATGGGGCTGGGAGAGCAGGGAAAGGCAGGGATGGGGCTGGGAGAGCAGGGAAAAGGCAGGGATGGGGCAGGGAGAGCACAGGGAAAGGCAGGGATGGATCTGAGTGAGCCAAGGGAAAAGGCAGGGATGGGGCAGGGAGAGCGGGGAAAGGCAGGGATGGATTTGGGAGAGCACAGGGAAAGGCAGGGATGGATTTGGGAGAGCACAGGAAAAGGCAGGGATGGATTTGGGAGAGCAGGGAAAGGCAGGGATGGGGCTGGGAGAGCGGGGAAAGGCAGGGATGGAGATGGGAGAGCAGGGAAAGGCAGGGATGGGAGAGCAGAGGGAAAAGGCAGGGAAAAGTTTGGATGAACTGAGGGAAAAGGCAGGGATGAATTTGGATGAGCTCAGGGAGAAGACAGGGATGGATTTGGGAGAGCAGAGGGGAAAGGAAGGGAAAGGTTTGGATGAACTGAGGGAAAAGGCAGGGATGGATCCAGGTGAGCACAGGTAAAGGCAGGGATGGATTTGGGAGAGCAGGTAAAGGCAGGGATGGATCCGGATGAGCACAGGGAAAAGGCAGGGATGGATCTGAGTGAGCCAATGGAAAAGGCAGGGATGGGAGAGCAGAGGGAAAAGGCAAGGAAAGATTTGGATGAACCGAGGGAGAAGGCAGGGATGGGGCTGGGAGAGCAGGGAAAAGGAAGAGAAAGGTTTGGATGAACTGAAGGAAAAAGCAGGGATGGGTTTGGATGAGCTCAGGGAGAAGGCGGATGGATTTGGGAGAGCAGGAAAAGGCAGGGATGGGGCTGGGAGAGCAGGAAAAGGCAGGGATGGATCTGAGTGAGCCAAAGGAAAAGGCAGGGATGGGGATGGGAGAGCACAGGGAAAAGGAAGGGAAAAGTTTGGGTGAACTGAGGGAAAAGGCAGGGATGGGGCTGGGAGAGCAGGAAAAGGAAGAGAAAGGTTTGGATGAACTGAGGGAAAAGGCAGGGATGGATCTGAGTGAGCCAAGGGAAAAGGCAGGGATGGGGCTGGGAAAGCAGGGAAAGGCAGGGATGGGTTTGGGTGAGCACAGGTAAAGGGATGGATCCAGGTGAGCACAGGTGAAGGGATGGATCCAGGTGAGCACAGGTAAAGGCAGGGATGGATCCAGGTGAGCACAGGTAAAGGCAGGGATGGATCCAGGTGAGCACAGGTAAAGGCAGGGATGGATCCAGGTGAGCACAGGTAAAGGCAGGGATGGATCCAGGTGAGCACAGGTAAAGGCAGGGATGGATCCAGGTGAGCACAGGTAAAGGCAGGGATGGATCCAGGTGAGCACAGGTGAAGGCAGGGATGGATCCAGGTGAGCACAGGTGAAGGCAGGGATGGATCCAGGTGAGCACAGGGAAAGGCAGGGATGGATCCAGGTGAGCACAGGTAAAGGCAGGGATGGATCCAGGTGAGCACAGGTAAAGGGATGGATCCAGGTGAGCACAGGTGAAGGGATGGATCCAGGTGAGCACAGGTAAAGGCAGGGATGGATCCAGGTGAGCACAGGTAAAGGCAGGGATGGATCCAGGTGAGCACAGGTAAAGGCAGGGATGGATCCAGGTGAGCACAGGTAAAGGCAGGGATGGATCCAGGTGAGCACAGGGAAAGGCAGGGATGGATCCAGGTGAGCACAGGTAAAGGGATGGATCCAGGTGAGCACAGGTAAAGGCAGGGATGGATCCAGGTGAGCACAGGTAAAGGCAGGGATGGATCCAGGTGAGCACAGGTAAAGGCAGGGATGGATTTGGGTGAGCACAGGGAAAGGCAGGGATGGATCCAGGTGAGCACAGGGAAAGGCAGGGATGGATCCAGGTGAGCACAGGTAAAGGCAGGGATGGATCCAGGTGAGCACAGGTAAAGGCAGGGATGGATCCAGGTGAGCACAGGGAAAGGCAGGGATGGATCCAGGTGAGCACAGGTAAAGGCAGGGATGGGTTTGGATGAGCACAGGGAAAGGCAGGGATGGATTTTGGAGAGCAGAGGGGAAAGGAAGGGAAAGGTTTGGATGAACCAAGGGAGAAGGCAGGGATGGATCCAGGTGAGCACAGGGAAAGGCAGGGATGGATCCAGGTGAGCACAGGTAAAGGCAGGGATGGATCCAGGTGAGCACAGGTGAAGGGATGGATCCAGGTGAGCACAGGTAAAGACAGGGATGGATTTGGGAGAGCAGGTAAAGGCAGGGATGGATCCAGGTGAGCACAGGTAAAGGCAGGGATGGATTTGGGAGAGCAGGTAAAGGCAGGGATGGATCCAGGTGAGCACAGGTGAAGGCAGGGATGGATCCAGGTGAGCACAGGTGAAGGCAGGGATGGATCCAGGTGAGCACAGGTGAAGGCAGGGATGGATCCAGGTGAGCAGGTAAAGGCAGGGATGGATCCAGGTGAGCACAGGTGAAGGCAGGGATGGATCCAGGTGAGCACAGGTGAAGGCAGGGATGGATCTGGGTGAGCACAGGTGAAGGCAGGGATGGATCCAGGTGAGCACAGGGAAAGGGATGGATTTGGGTGAGCACAGGTGAAGGCAGGGATGGATCCAGGTGAGCACAGGTGAAGGCAGGGATGGGGCTGGGCCATCCAGCAGCGCCGGGAAGGAATCCATCAATAAATGGATGAAAGGGCAGGGGCTGCTCGCAGCCAGCCCGGCTCCGTGATGGGAGAGGAGGAGGAGGCGTCTGCTGCAGCCCTGCTGAGTCACGGCTCGGCACAGCCAGCGCTGCTGTCACCGCTCTGTCACCGCTCTGTCACCGCTCTGTCACCGCTCTGTCACCGCCGTGCCACCCCGCTGCTGCTGCGCGCGGCTGACTCAGGAGCTGCGCGGGTTTGCGCTGCTTTCTTTTCTTTTTTTTTTCATTATTATTTCCCGGGAAAAAAGCCCAAATCGGGAGTTTCGCAGGCAGCCGGGTGCACGGAGAGGGAGCTCGGGAACAGCGCGGCCCCGGGGCCGTCACTCGGGGCCGCCGTGACGTGCGGGACACCGGGAGGGGGCACAGCCGCGGTTTGGGGAATGTGAGCACAAAACGTCGCCTTGGGGACAGCAGGAGCCTGGAAATTTAGGGATGGAACCAGGAAAGATTTGAGGCTGTTTATGAGTTGCACCTGAAATTTAGGGATGGAACCAGGAAAGATTTGAGGCTGTTTCTGAGTTGCACCTGAAATTTAGGGATGGAACCTGGAGAGTTTTGGGGATGTTCCCGAGTTTCACCTGGAAATTTAGGGATGGAACCTGGAGAGGTTTGGGAATGTTCCCGAGTTTCACCTGGAAATTCAGGGGTGGAACCAGGAAAGATTTGGGGCTGTTCCCAAATTGCACCTGGAAATTTAAGGATGGAACCTCGAGAGGTTTAGGGCTGTTCCTGAATTGCACCTGAAATTCAGGGATGGAACCAGGAGAGGTTTGGGGCTGTTCCAGAGTCTCACCTGGAAATTCAGGGGTGGAACCAGGAGAAATTTGGGGCTGTTCCCAAATTGCACCTGGAAATTCAGGGATGGAACCCAGGAAAGGTTTGGGGCTGTTCCTGAGTTTCACCTGGAAATTTAGGGATGGAACCAGGAAAGATTTCAGGCTGTTCTTGAGTTTCACCTGGAAATTTAGGGATGGAACCCGGAGAGGTTTGGGGCTGTTCCCAAATTTCACCTGGAAATTCAGGGATGGAACCAGGAGAGGTTTGGGGCTGTTCCCAAGTTGCACCTGAAATTTAAGGGTGAAACCCAGGAGAGATTTGGGGCTGTTCCCAAATTGCACCTGAAATTTAGGGATGGAACCAGGAGAGGTTTGGGGCTGTTCCAGAGTTTCACCTGGAAATTCAGGGATGGAACCTGGAGAGGTTTGGGGCTGTTCCCGATTTTCACCTGGAAATTCAGGGGTGGAACCAGGAAAGGTTTGGGGCTGTTCCTGAATTGCACCTGGAAATTTAGGGATGAAACTCAGGAAAGGTTTCGGGCTGTTCCCAAATTGCACCTGGAAGTTCAGGGATGGAACTCAGGAAAGATTTGGGGCTGTTCACAAGTTTCACCTGGAAATTCAGGGATGGAACCTGGAGAGGTTTAGGGCTCTTCCCAAATTGCACCTGAAATTTAGAGATGGAAGCAGGAGAGATTTGGGGCTGTTCCCAAATTGCACCTGGAAATTTAAGGGTGGAACCAGGAGAAATTTGAGGCTGTTCACAAATTGCACCTGGAAGTTCAGGGATGGAACCCAGGAAAGATTTGGGGCTGTTCCTGAATTGCACCTGAAATTTAGGGATGGAACCTGGAGAGGTTTGGGGCTGTTCCCAAATTGCACCTGGAAATTCAGGGATGGAACTCAGGAAAGATTTGGGGCTGTTCACAAGTTTCACCTGGAAATTCAGGGGTGGAACCTGGAGAGGTTTAGGGCTCTTCCCAAATTGCACCTGAAATTTAGAGATGGAAGCAGGAGAGATTTGAGGCTGTTCCCAAATTGCACCTGGAAATTCAGGGATGGAACCAGATGAGTTTGGGGCTGTTCCTGAGTGGCACCGAGCTGCTGCAGGACGTGGCTCTGAGCATCCAGAATCTCCAAACCGGTGTAAAACACCAAAAATCCCGATAGTTCCAGGGTTTATCCTGACTGCAGAGCTTTCCCTAAAAAGGGCAGGAGTGCTCCCGGGGGTTTGTGCTGCAGCCAGAGCCTCCCTGGGCTGTGTTTGCGTCATTCCCAAACCTCTCACCTGCACTCCGGGATCCCTGTCCGCATTTCCCAACCTCCCTCCCCGCTCTTCGTGTCCTTGACCTCACCTGGATGATCCCTGCCTGTGCTCTTGTGTTCCCTGAATTTTTAATGGATTTTCCCATGGTTTCAGTGCTTCTGGGAAACATTTCTGGCAGCGTTCCCCGGGCTGGGATGAGCCAGGTCCCCGCGGTGCTGGGTGAGCTCATCCCTGCTGGAACAACCATTCCCGAAAATCCGGCTGTCCCGAAAATCCTGCTGCTGCTGCTGGGGCCGGGATGGGCCGGGAAGGAGGGAGGAGCTGCCGCAGGAATTCGGGGAAGGTTTTATTTGTTTGTGCTGAGCCAGGGCCGGGGGTGACTCAGCGAAAGGAGAGCAGGGCCCGGTGCTGAGTCACGGATCCAGGGAAGGGAAAATCAGCGCTGGCCCCGCTCCAGCAGCAGCAGGAGGTGGGTCCAGAGCTCCAGAGGCTTTGCCCCCCTGGCAGGAAGGAATTGTGGCTCTGTGGGGGTTTCTTCACTTCTGGAGGATGTGCAGGGGACACGGGTGTCCCCACTGTCCTGTGCTTCCTGCACAGGCCTGGCTGCAGACGTCACATCCCGGCCCTTTCCCAAACACTGATTTCCTTAGAAAATGGGCAAAGGGACGATGGAACTGGAGCCAAAGCTGGGGCAGTGCTGGGTCCAAATCCAGGGCAGTGCTGGGTCCAAATCCAGGGCAGTGCTGGATTCAAATTCAGGGAAATGCTGGATGCAAATCCAGGGCAGTGCTGGATCCAAATCCAGAGAAATGCTGGATCCAAGTCCCGGACAGTGCTGGATTCAAATCCAGGGAAATGCTGGATCCAAATCCAGGGCAGTGCTGGATCCAAATCCAGGGAAATTCTGGATCCAGACCCAAGGCAGTGCTGGATCCAAATCCAGGGAAATTCTGGATCCAGACCCAGGGCAGTGCTGGATCCAAATCCAGGTAAATTCTGGATGCAAAGACAGGGAAATGCTGGGTCCAAATCCAGGGAAATGCTGGATCCAAGGCCAGGGCAGTGCTGGACCCAGACCCAGGGCAGTGCTGGATCCAAATCCAGGGAAATGCTGGATGCAAAGACAGGGGAATGCTGGATCCAAATTCAGGGAAATGTTGGATCCAAATCCAGGGAAGTGCTGGATCCAAATCCAGGGAAATGCTGAATCCAAATCCAGGGAAGTGCTGGATCCAAGGCCAGGACAGTGCTGGATCCAAATCCAGGGAAATTCTGGATCCAGACCTAGGGCAGTGCTGGGTGCAAATCCAGGGAAATTCTGGCTCCAGACCCAGGGCAGTGCTGGCTCCAGACCCAGGGCAGTGCTGGTGTCCCCTGGTGTCCCCTGGTGTCCCCTGCTCTGTGTCACACACACCTTGCTCCTCTCCGTGGCCCTGCTCCAATCCCCGGTACCTCCCGGGCTGTTTCCACAGCCCAGGGACAGCTCCAGAGTTTGTTTTGGCTTTTCCAGCTCCCCAGGACTCGTGGGTCAATGGCCCGCGGTTGTTAATGAGTGGTTAATTAATTGTTCACCCCGGGGGCAGGCCTGGAGCGTGGCTGGGGAACCTCACACGGCGCAGGGCCTGCTGTGGAACCAGTGGGAACTGGGAGTGGGAAGGATCCAACTGGGATTGGGAGGGATTCATGTCCCAATGTGGAATCTGGGAATGGGAACAAGGTAGATCCCACTGTGGGACCAGTGGAGTCTGGGACTGGGAGCAGTGTGGATCCTGCTGTGGAATCTGGGACTGGGAGGGAAGCAGATCCCCCTATGGAATCTGGGAATGGGAACAACTGGATCCCACTGTGGGACCAGTGGAATTTGGGACTGGGAGCAGTGTGGGTCCTGCTGTGGAATTTGGGACTGGGAGCAATGCAGATCCCACTGTGGAATCTGGGACTGGGAACAACTGGATCCCACTGTGGGACCAGTGGAATCTGGGACTGGAAGCGACGCAGATCCCACTGTGGAACCAGTGGAATCTGGGACTGGAAGCGACGCAGATCCCACTGTGGAACCAGTGGAATTTGGGACTGGGAGCAGTGTGGGTCCTGCTGTGGAATCTGGGACTGGGAACAATGCAGATCCCACTGTGGAATCTGGGATTAGGAGGGATTCAGATCCCCCTGTGGAATCAGGGAATGGGAACAATGCAGATCCCACAGTGGAACCAGTGGAATTTGGGACTGGGAGCAGTGTGGGTCCTGCTGTGGAACCTGGGACTGGGAACAATGCAGATCCCACAACTGGAACCAGTGGAATTTGGGACTGGAAGTGACACAGATCCCCCTGTGGAATCTGGGATTGGGAGCGATGCAGATCCCCTGTGGGACTCAGCTCCAACTGCTGCTTCTCTCTGCTCTTGGGATAGGGAAAAGGCTTCACTTTTCCCACTTTTCCCACTTTTCCCACCTTTCCCACCTTTCCCACTTTCCCCACCCACTGGGAACATTTAAACAGGGACTCACTGGGATTCTGAGGAGCTGCAGAGCAGCCGAAACTCCACCAAACCATAAACCAGGGAGGAAAACATCTCCTCCTTGCCAAGGATCCCCAGGGCACTCATTCAACAATTCCCACCTGCAGCAGAACCCTCTCCACGCCAGGCCGGGATCCTCAGGACGCTGCAGGGACAGGGACGGGGGCGGGAACGGCTCCCAGAAATTCCCTGCACTCTCCCCGGGCTGATTCATCGGCCTGGCTCCGTAAACAGGAAGCCGAGAAAGTACAGGCAGGTGATGCTGCTGCAAACAAATTCCTTGGATTTTCCTCCCGCAGCTGCCTGCTCGCTCCTGTCCGGGTGAACTTTGTCCTGGCAGCGCCTGCAGCGGGAAGGGCGCTCGAGTTCGTGGTGTGGGTGTAGAGGGAGCTGGACTCTGACACGGAGCTTTTCCCTGCTCCTAATCCCTGGGAGTGGGAGGGATTCAGATCCCACTGTGGAATCTGGGAGTGGGAACATTTAGATCCCACTGTGGAATCTGGGATTGGGAACATTTAGATCCCACTGTGGAATATGGGAATGGGAGGGATTCAGATCCCCCTGTGGAATCTGGGAGTGATTCAGAGCCCACTGTGGAATCTGGGATTGGGAACATTTAGATCCCATTGTGGAATGTGGGATTGGGAAGGATTCAGATCCCACAGTGGAATCTGGGATTGGGAACATTCAGATCCCACTGTGGAATGTGGGATTGGGAACATTTAGATCCCACTGTGGAATCTGGGAGTGGGAACATTTAGATCCCACTGTGGAATCTGGGAGTGGGAACATTTAGATCCCACTGTGGAATCTGGCATTGGGAAGGATTCAGATCCCACTGTGGAATCTGCGAATGGGAAGGATTCAGGGAATCCTCTCCTGAATCTGGGAGTGAGAACAGTGTAGATCCCCCTGTGGAATGTGGGAGTGGGAGAGGTTCAGATCCCCCTGTGGAATCTGGCATTGGGAAGGATTCAGATCCCTCTGTGGAATCTGAGAATGGGAAGGATTCAGGGAATCCTCTCCTGAATCTGGGATTGGGAAGGATTCAGATCCCACAGTGGAATCTGGGATTGGGAGGGATTCAGGGAATCCTCTCCTGAATCTGGGAGTGGGAACAGTGTAGATCCCACTGTGGAATCTGGGATTGGGAAGGATGCAGATCCCCCTGTGGGACTCAGCGCCGACTGCTGCTTCTCTTTACTCTTGGGAGAGGGAAAAGGCTTCACTTTTCCCACTTTTCCCACTTTTCCCACTTTTCCCGGTTTTCCCACCCGCTGGGCAGCGGGAAGCAGGGATCCTCTGGGGTGCTGGGGAGCTGCAGCTGCTCCAGCTCTTTCGGAGCAGGCGTTCCTTCCCCCGGGGAGCAGCCGCCTTCCTGCTCCCGTTTTCCACAGAACCAGACCTGATTTCACCCTGGCAGCCTCCCCGCCTTGGCTGGACTCGACTTCCAGGACGGGCGAGGCGGAGATTTCCAAACAGCGCCGCTAATTCGGGGAATCCTCCGGCGGCGCAGCCGGGAACGCGGGGCTGAAGCGCCGCTTGTTCTCCCTCCGTTCCCGAGTGCTGCTCAGGGATTGAGCAGCTGAAAACATTCCTGGGATGCGGCTGCCAAGCAAAATAATCCCTGAGAGTGCCCTTGTGGTCTGGAATGAACTCCCCAAATGTCTAAACATCGGCGAGACGGCGAGGACCGGGGACGGGACGGGCGCTCCCAGCCCGGTCCCGCCGCGCTTTGAAGCCGCCGGCGCGGGGAGGAGGAGGCTGGAGCAGCCTCTCATTGAGGCCGGAGGGCTGCGGTGGGCGGCCGGGAGCGCCGCCGGGAGCTGCCCCGTGTTTGCTTTGGCTCCTTCTCCTCCTGGAACCGTCTCCGGGTCTGCTGGGGAGGCGGGAGCTGCCCTGAGTCACCGGCGGGAGGTGACAGCAGTGACACCTCCACAGGGGTGGCACAGGCTGGGAACGGTGTCTGGCCAAGGGATTCGGCGTGGCCGGAGCCGTCCCAGGAGAGGAGGGATTGCTTTGGGCTGGTGGGGAAAATCCTTCAGTTCCTGCTGTGGAACCCAGAGGACAATATTCTTTTTAAATCTCCCAGCTGTTATTTCCCCACACTCCTCACTATAAACTCTGATTTTCCACCTCCAATTCCCATTTTTCTCCTCATCTCCACAATTTTTTTGTTGGGAAAAGCCAGATGTCAAACCCCAAAAGTCCTGGAAGTGCCGGGCTGGGAATATTTCCCCACATTCCTGCTTTTATCCCCAGGGCATTGTGCAGGGGCAGGGACACGGTCCCATGGGCAGGATGGACACAAATCCTATGGGAAGGCTGGACATGGTCCCATGGACACGGCCCCATGGGCAGGTTGGACACGGACCTGTGGGGAGGTTGGACATGATCCCATGGGGAGTTCAGACACCAATCCCATGGGAAGGTTGGATTCAAATCCCATAGGGAGGTTGGACGTGATCCCACGGGGACGTTGGACACAAATCCAGTGGGGAGATTGGACGTGATCCCATGGGCAGGGTGGACATGGCCCCATGGACAAGTTGGACATGGCTTTATGGGCAGGTTGGACATAAATCCCATGGACAAGTTGGACATAAATCCCATGGGCAGGTTGGACACAAATCCTGTGGGAAGGTTGGACGTGGTCCCATGGACACAACCCCATGGGAAGGTCGGACATGATCCCACAGAGACAGGACCTTCTGGGCAGGTTGGACATGATCCCATGGGCAGGTTGGACATGATCCCATGGGTAGGCTGGACCTAAATCCCATGGGAAGGTCGGATATGATCCCTTAGGGAGGTTGGACATGACCCCACAGAGACAGGACCCCATGGGCAGGGTGGACACCAATCCCATGGGCAGGGTGGACATAAATCCCATGGGCAGGGTGGACATAAATCCCATGGGCAGGGTGGACACGGCCCCGTGGGCAGGGTGGACATGACCCATAGGGGGGTTGGACATGATCCCATGGGCAGGTTGGACACAAATCCTATGGGAAGGTTGGATGTGGTCCCATGGACACGACCCCGTGGGCAGGTTGGACATGATCCCACAGAGACAGGACCTCCTGGGCAGGTTGGACATGATCCCATGGGTAGGCTGGACCTAAATCCCATGGGAAGGTCGGACATGATCCCTTAGGGAGGCTGGATGTGACCCCACAGAGACAGGACCCCATGGGCAGGGGGGACACAAATCCCATGGGCAGGTTGGACATAAATCCCATGGGAAGGTTGGACATAAATCCCATGGGAAGGTTGGACGTGGTCCCATGGACACGACCCCGTGGGCAGGTTGGACACGGCCCCGTGGGGAGGATGGACACAAATCCCATGGGCAGGTTGGACACAGACCTGTGGGGAGGTTGGACATGATCCCATGGGGAGTTCAGACACCAATCCCATGGGAAGGTTGGATACAAATCCCATAGGAAGGTCGGACACGACCCCACAGAGACAGGACCTCCTGGGCAGTTTGGACATGATCCCATGGGCAAGTTGGACAGAAATCCCATGGGAAGGTCGGACATGATCCCACAGAGACACGACCCCATGGGCAGGTTGGACATAAATCCTATGGGCAGATCGGACATGATCCCAATAGGGAGGCTGGACCTAAATCCCATGGGAAGGTCAGACATGACCCCATGGGAAGGTTGGACATGTCCCACATGCAGGTGTCACCTGCCCAGGTACCAGGGGGACACTGAGGCCACCAGGGATGGCCCAGCCAGGTCCAGGAGCCCCCCTGGTGCCCCCTGGGTGCCCCCTGGGTGCCCGCCCGGGCTGTGCTCGGGCACAGCTTCCCTTCCACAGAACCCGGCTGACGTTTGTGCTCTCCCAGCAGAGCTTTCCACAGAACCCCTGGAACAGGAGCCCGAGGGCTCCTCCGGGAAAGGGGAACTCGAAACAACCCCAGGAAATGTCACTGGGGCCACCAGAGCTCCCTGGGCCGTGGGGACACGCCCGGAGCTGGCTCTGAGCTCCCTCCCCACCCTCCCAGCATGGAGCAGCTCCACTCTGCTCCAACCCTGCCTTTCCCATGGTTTTTGTTTTTCCAGGATTCTCCAGTGCTGGAGCTCCACACTCTGCTCCAACCCTGCCTTTTCCACGTTTTTTTTCCAGGATTCTCCAGTGCTCCAACCCTGCCTTTTCCACGTTTTTTTTCCAGGATTCTCCAGTGCTCCAACCCTGCCTTTTCCATGGTTTTTGTTTTTCCAGGATTCTCCAGTGCTCCAACCCTGCCTTTTCCATGTTTTTTGTTTTTCCAAGATTCTCCAGTGCTGGGGCTCCACACTCTGCTCCAACCCTGCCTTTTCCATGGTTTTTGTTTCTTCCAGGATTCTCCAGTGCTCCAACCCTGCCTTTTCCATGTTTTTTGTTTTTTCCAGGATTCTCCAGTGCTGGGGCTCCACACTCTGCTCCAACCCTGCCTTTTCCATGGTTTTTGTTTTTCCAGGATTCTCCAGTGCTCCAACCCTGCCTTTTCCATGTTTTTTGTTTTTTCCAGGATTCTCCAGTGCTGGGGCTCCACACTCTGCTCCAACCCTGCCTTTTCCATGTTTTTTGTTTTTTCCAGAATTCTCCAGTGCTCCAACCCTGCCTTTTCCATGTTTGTTTTCCAGGATTCTCCAGTGCTGGAGCTCCACACTCTGCTCCAACCCTGCCTTTTCCATGTTTTTTGTTTTTTCCAGGATTCTCCAGTGCTGGGGCTCCACACTCTGCTCCAACCCTGCCTTTTCCATGGTTTTTGTTTTTTCAGGATTCTCCAGTGGTCCAACCCTGCCTTTTCCATGTTTTTTGTTTTTTCCAGGATTCTCCAGTGCTGGGGCTCCACACTCTGCTCCAACCCTGCCTTTTCCATGTTGTTTTTCCAGGATTCTCCAGTGCTCCAACCCTGCCTTTTCCATGTTGTTTTTCCAGGATTCTCCAGTGCTCCAACCCTGCCTTTTCCATGGTTTTTGTTTTTCCAGGATTCTCCAGTGCTGGAGCTCCACACTCTGCTCCAACCCTGCCTTTCCCATGGTTTTTGTTTTTCCAGGATTCTCCAGTGCTCCAACCCTGCCTTTTCCATGTTTTTTTCCAGGATTCTCCAGTGCTGGGGCCCGGAGCTGATGGCACAGAATGTCCACCACTAACAACATAGCGCAGGCTCGGAAGCTGGTGGAGCAGCTCCGCATCGAGGCCGGGATCGAGAGGATCAAGGTGAGGGAAAAAAATCCCAAATTTCCCCCAGCAGGATCTCCCCAGCTCCAGGATTCCCTCCAGGGAAGCTGGAGGAGTTTTCTCCATCCAGGATTTGGTGACAAACGGGATGGGATGGAAAAAAGGGGAATTTTAGGGAAATTCTCTCCCTGGATTCTGGAAGTGCCCAAGGTTGGGAGAGGTTTGGAAAAGAGGAACCTCCAGAGGTGCTTCCATCTCTGCCCTGTGTCAGGAAGGAAATTGAAATTTAAAATCAGGATTGGGATTTTTCCAGAGCTCCCTGGAGCCTCCTCAGATCGCTCCAGGCTCTCCCTTCCCAAAAACCAGCTCGGAATTAAACCAAGCAATGCTTAAATAAAGAATCCGAAGCTTTTCCAAACCTGAACAGGAGGCTGCACTCAGGGAATCTTTTCCTTCACTTTTTCATCCCAAATCCCTGAAAAACGCAGCTATGGGATAAAATCCCTTTAAATCTTTAAGGGGAAAGCTGGATGTAAATCCCCAAAAATCCTGCAAGCACTGGTGGGGATATTTATGGGAATATTCCCATAAATTCCTGCTTTTATCCCAAATATCCAGGTCTGCAAAGCATCCTCAGAGCTCATCCTAAATCATTTAAAAACACGGATATAATATTCCATTTCAATCTCCCAGCTGTTATTTCCCCACCCTCCCCAATATAAATTCTAATTTTCCACCTCCAATTCCCGTTTTTCTCCTCATCCCTACAATTTTTTTGTTGGGAAAAGCCAAATGTCAAACCCCCAAAATCCTGGGATCACCACCAACCCCGAGGTGCGATTATCCCTCAAATTCCTTCTTTTATTTTTATTTTTTATTTTTTATTTTAAAATTTATTTTATTTATTTTATTTTATTTTATTAATTATTTTTTCTTTTCTTTTTTACTTTTATTTTTTATTTTATTTTTTATTTTTTAATGTTTTAAAATTTAATTTTAATTTATTATTTTTATTTTTTATTTTTATTTTTTAACTTTTTAATTTTAATTTTTTAATTTTTTAATTTATTATTTTTATTTTTATTTTTAATTTTAATTTTAATTTTTTAATATTTTATTTTTATTTTTTATTTTTATTTTATTTCTTAATTTGTAAATTTTATTTTTTAATTTTTATTTTTATTTTTTATAATTATATTATATTATTATATTTTTATATATTATTTTTATATATTTATTTATTTATATTATATTATATTATATTATATTGTATTATATTATATTATATTATATTATATTATATTATATTATATTATATTATATTATATATATTATATATTATATATTATATATTATATATTATATATTATATATTATATATTATATATTATATATTACATATTATATATTATATATTATAATTTTATTTATTTATTATTTTTAATTTTTAAAAATATATATTTTATTTTTAATATTTTATTTTTATTTTTCCCCCCTCCCAAACCCCCAGGTGTCCAAAGCATCCTCGGAGCTGATGAATTACTGCGAGCAGCATGCCCGGAACGATCCTCTCCTGGTGGGAGTCCCCGCTTCCGAGAATCCCTTCAAGGACAAAAAGCCCTGCACCATCCTATAGCTCCGGAACCTTCCAGAAGGGAATCCCCGCCGGATCCAGCTCCTCCACACCTCCACCCACGCCCAGGGGTAAAAACTCAGCGCTGCCTTCCAGCAGAACTTCAAAAATCCCCCAGGAAAACCAACAGAAAACAGCCCAAGAAAAAACAAAACAAACAAAAATCCCGAAAAAATAAATTTGGAAGTGGAGGAGGGGGGTGGGTTTAGGGAAGGAAAAATTGGGAAATTTGGAATTGAGGTTTTAAAGTTTGCCCGGGGTTGAGGGAGGAGAAGGAAGGGCGAGGGGGGGGGATTTTGTGTTGGATATTTGGATTTGGGGAAGGGGTGGAGGAGGAGGAGGAGGAGGAGGAGGAGGAGGAGGAGGAGGAGGAGGAGGAGCTTTGGGGGGTCATTCCCAGTGACCCCAGTTTGGGAATGTGAGAGCTGGACCTGGATCCCACCAGAGCAGGAATTTCCTCTGGAGGAGGGACAAGGTGGGAGCAATTTTGTAGAAAATCGGTATAAAAAAACCCCACCAAACAACCAAAAAAAACCCCAAAATCCCCAAATCCAGCTGGAAAAATCCCAGTTGGGAATGGCCAGAGGGAGGCCGGGGAGGATTTTCCTGCATCCCTGCGGATCCAGGATGGCCCTGCCGGGGAATTCCCAGCTGGGAGAGATCCCAGGAGGAATTTTAGGGATGGGGGAGGCCAGGATTTTTTGGGGGTCTCTGTGCTGTCCCCAAATTGGAGGAGGGAGGGGAGGAGATTCCTGCTGCATCCAGAATCTTGGAAAAATCGACTTTTGAGGGGAGTTTCAACCCAAATTGGCAAATTCCCGGCGTTTTCCCTTTTCCACCCTGGAATTCTTCCTGCTAAACCCAGGGGAGGTTAGGGCAGGTGGGGAGGGGGAGGGGAGGGACCAGTTCCGTTCCCATCCCTGGGGAAACTGGGACTGGGATTTTACTGGGAGCGCCTGGGGGTGACCTGGAATGGAGGGAGGAACCCGGGAGCAGGGAAAGGGAAATCCAGGGAAAAAGGGGATCCAGGGAAAAAGGGGATCCAGGGAAAAGGGAGCAGGGAAAGGGGGATCCAGGGAAAAAGGGAGATCCAGGGAAAAGGGAGCAGGGAAAGGGAGATCCAGGGAAAGGGGGAATCCAGGGAAAAAGGGAGATCCAGGGAAAGGGGGATCCAGGGAAAAAGGGAAATCCAGGGAAAGGGGGATCCAGGGAAAAACGGGATCCAGGGAAAAAAGGAATCCAGGGAAAAAGGGAGATCCAGGGAAAAGGGAGCAGGGAAAGGGAAATCCAGGGAAAGGGAAATCCAGGGAAAGGGAAATCTGGGAAAAAAGGGGATCCAGGGAAAAGGGGGATGCAGGGAAAGGGAAATCCAGGGAAAGGGGGATCCAGGGAAGGGAGGGATCCACAGAAAGAGGGATCCAGGGAAAAGGGAGATCCAGGGAAAAAGGGGATCCAGGAAAGCGGGATCAGGAAAAGGGGGAGCAGCAGCTGCTTCCTTGGAACCCTTGGGAAGGGCTGGGCCTGGTGGATGCTCGGGAGAGCTCCAGGAATTCCCATGGATCTGTTGGAAAGGGACAGATCCCGGGATTTGGGTGCAGTGTCTGAACCCAATCTCCTTCCCCAGGGCCCATCCTGGGGCTCAGCAGCTCCTGGGAGACATTCCCAGGATCCCGGGATCCCAGAATCCCAGAATAACCAGGATCCCAGAATCCCAGGATTCCAGAATCCCAGGATCCCAGTCTCCCAGGATCCCAGGATCCATGGGGTTGGAAAAGATTTCCCAAGACCCCCGCCGGGAGAGGCCGTTCCCGGTTATCCTGAGGTTTGGGGGAAGAGCAGGGATAAAAACAGCCCGGCCACACCCGATGGGAAATCCTGGGAATTTCCCCATTCCCCCAAAAGCTTCGGGAATGCCGGGGGTCCCACGGGAGAACAATTCCCTGGATCCGGCTGATCCCGCTCCGGCGGGAGGAGAATCCCCGCGGAAATGGGAGCAGGGAAAGGGAAATCCAGGGAAAAAGGGAAATCCAGGGAAAAAGGGAAATCCAGGGAATTCCTGGGAGCGGCTCCCGCCCTTTTCCAGAGGCGGCTGGAATTCCCAGCGGCGCCGGGACGGGCAGGGCCGCTCCGTGTCCCCTCCTCGGCCGCGGGAATGTCGCCGTTCCTGGTTTTCAGCCCGCCGTCGTTTCCCTTTGCAGCAAAGCCGGGAAAATCCCACGTTTTTAACGCTAAAACCCGTGCGGCTTTTCCTGGGAGAGCTCCCCGGAATTCCAGGGCTCGGGAATGTCCCCCCGCATCCCGCTGAAGAGCAGGGAAAACGGGATCATTTCCCAAATAATTTCCCTCCCTTTCCCTCAGCCTTTTGTGGAGAGTTTGATCCCAAATCCCAAATCCCTGCTCCCATCCCGCTCCAAGCTCCCGCCCGCCGGGAATCCCCCGGAGTCCAGCCCGGGATTCCCTCTCCAGGAGGGAATTCCCTCTGTCCTGAAACTCTCGGACAGTTCCAGCCTTATTTTTGTACTCCAGATCCGATTCTTCCTCTGTGTTCGAGACCAGAGCTTGGTGCTATCCCGGAGCCGGGGCTGGAGCCGGGAATTCTTCCTCCTCCTCCTCTTCCTCCTCCTCCTCTTCCTCCTCCTCCTCGGGGGCTCCAACCCCGCTCCCACGCCGGGAGAATCCCGTGGGATGTGGATCCCAAGGGAGGCTCGGGGGGCGCTTTGGGGTCGCCTCCTCCATCCCGGGGTCGTGCCCGAGGCAAAGGAGAGCTGGAGCCGGGAGGAGGGAAAAGGGAGCCGGGAAAAGGGGATGGGAGAAGGGAAAAAGGGAAAAGGGGATGGGAGAAAGGGAAAATGGACAGGGAGAAAGGAAAAGGGATGGGAGAGAGGGAAAAGGGGATGGGAGATGGGAAAGGGGGATGGGAAAAGGGAAAAAGGGAAAAGGGGATGGGAGAAAGGGAAAAGGGAAAAGGGAAAAGGGAAAAAGGGACAGGGAGCCGGGAAAGGGGGATGAGAGATGGGAGAAGGGACAGGGAGAAGGAAAAAGGGGATGGGAGAAAGGGAAAAGGGGATAGGAGATGGGAAAAGGGGAGAAGGGAAAGGAAAAGGGGATGGGGGAAAGGAAAAGGGGATGGGAGAAGGGGAAAGGGGGATGGGAGATGGGAAAATGGACAGGGAGAAGGGAAAAGGAGCCAGGAAAAGAGCTTTGGAAAAGGGAAAAGGGGATAGGGAAAAGGGAAAAAGAGCTGGGAAATGGGATTGGGAAAGGGGGAGAGAGAAGGGAAAATGGAAAAGGAGCTGGGAAAAAGGGATTGGGAGAAGGGAAAGGAGCGGGGAAAAGTGAAAACAGCCAGGAGAAGGGACAGGGAGCTGGGGGAAAAGGGACAAGGAGAAGGGAAAAGGGGCAGGGAAAGGGAAAAGGAGCCAGGAAAAGGGATTGGGAGAAGGGAAAGGGGGCAGGAAGCCGGGGGAAAGGCCATGGAGCATCTCCCAGGGGATCCCGGAATGCCGAGGGTCGTTCCCTCCCGCTGGCAGGTGCTGGTGTCTCGTTTTTGGTGGGAAAAAAATTCCTTAATTTTGATTTTTTTTTTCTTCTTTTTTTCCCCTTTTTTTTGTTTCTTTTTTTTTCCCCCCTGGAATTTTCTCCTCGTCCGAGTAAATCCGTGCTCATCCCGTGGGTGTTTTTGTATGGCAGAAATAGAAGTGCAGATTCCCAGTAGTTGCTTGTACTTTGTTTTAGTGCATTTGCCAAATAATTTTATTTAAACCAAAAAAAAAGAAAAAAAGGAAAAAAAAAAAGGAAAAAAAAAGAAAAAAAAGAGAAAAAGGAGGGGAAAAAAAGAGAAAAAGGAGGAAAAAAAAAGAAAAAGGAGGAAAAAAAAAGAAAAAGGAGAAAAAAAAAAAGAAAAAGGAGGAAAAAACCCACAAAAAAAAAAAAAAAAGGAAAAGGGGGGGAAGGAAGAAAAAAAAGACATAAAAAAAGACTTTTCAGAACTTTTGAAGTGTTGGAAGGGGGAGCGGGAGGAGCCGGAGCCCAGCTCCACAAAAGCCTTCTTTTTTTGGGATTTAACCACATGCCCAGATCTGTCCGGCCTTTCTTTATGGGCTGTGGTGAAGCCAGTGCCAAAAATAGAAATGTGGGAATAAAAGGCCCAGGGAAACTTTGCTCCTGTTCCAGTTTTCCTCCCTTTGCCTCGCCCTCCCCTCCCTGTCTCGGGGGACGGAGCCGGGACACCCCGGAGCCTCTGGATCCTCCCAAACCCCCCCTTTTTTCCCCCCCTCCCCATTAAAAATCCAACTTTATTTAACAAAATCCCAAAAATTCATTTACTCCGAGCCCACGTGGGATCCTTGGCGCTCCTCGTTTTCTCCTTCTCTCTGGTCTGTCACCATTCAAACGCTCCTTAATTATTATTATTATTAATATTATTATTATTATCATTATTCTCATTTGCCAAACTCTGATCTCGTTGCCAAACTCCAAGCCGGGTTTTTTTTCCCGGACTGTCCTTAGGAAGTGCTCGGTGTCTGTGCCGTAGGCTCCTCATCCGTCTGCAATTCCCAGGTTTTTTTTTGGGATTTGTTTCGTTGATTTTCCCCCCTTTTCTCTCGTGTGCCATAGCCCCGGCCCCTCCCCGCGCCGTGTTTAATATTCCGTGGAATCGTTGTTCCCAAGTGAATGGAAAACACAATAAAACAAAAGCTCACTTTGCATTTTGTGCCGGGTTTCCTCTGCCTCGCCTGCGCTGAGGGGATCGGGAATTCTGGGAATTCTGGATCCTGCGGGAATTCCGGATCCTGCGGGAATTTGGGATCCTGCGGGAATTCTGGATCCTCCAGGAATTCCGGATCCTGTGGGAATTCCGGATCCTGTGGGAATTCCGGATCCTCCGGGAATTCCGGATCCTGCGGGAATTCCGGATCCTCCGGGATCCCCCCAGCACTGAAACCCCCTGGGGATCCCCGGTTCCCTTTCTCCCGCCCTTGGGAATCCTTCCACTCCCAGGGATTCCCTTTTCCCACCTTTGGGAGCTGCTCTGACCCCCCTGGATCTCCCCTGGATGCTCGGGTGGGATCGGGAATTCCGGATCCTCCGGGATCCCTCTGGGATTGAGGATTCCCGGGGATTGAGGATTCTTTGGGGTTGAGGATTCCCTGGGACTGAGGCCCCTCAAGGATTGAAACCCCTTGGAAACCCTCGGGATCCCAGGGATCCCCTCATCCCACCCTTGGGAATCCCCAGTTCTCAGGGACTCCCTGTTCCCCCCATCCCTGGTGGCTCCTCCATGGGATCCCTCGGGAATCTCCTTTTTCCCAGGAATCTCCTTTTTCCCAGGAATCTCCTTTTTCTCGGGAATCTCCTTTTCCGTGGGAATCTCCAGAGCCGTCCCAACCCACGGGGCCACGGGAAAACCAACCCCAGCCCTTCCATTCCTTCCTTTTTCCGGGAAAAAAAAGGGATCCCGGCCTGTTCCAGCTTCCCGGCAGCTCCGGAGCCGCTTTCCTGGGAAATCAGCGGGATCCGGGCCGGGAATGGCGGGAATTGGTGGGATTTTCACCCCAAAAGGGCGGGATGGGCAGGGGGACAGGGACAGGGTCACAAACAGGGGGTGGTGGCAGCAGGTCCCGTTGTCGCTGTCCCCCGGCCAGGTCCCCGCCGCGGAATCCCAAACTCCCCCGAATTCCCTAAAAAACTCCCGGGAGCGCCTCCCCCCCTGCCGGGAATTCGCCGCCAGCCCCGGGGGTGGCAGCGGGTGGCGGTGCCAGCGCCGAGCGACACCGGGCGGGTGGCACCGGGCTGGGAGCGCCTAAAAATAACCAAAACCAGCCCTGCCTCCTCCGCCGGGCTGTTCCCAGCCTGGCTGCCGCTCCAATTAACTCCTGCCGCCCTAATTAACTCCCTGCCGCTCTAATTAACTCCTCGCCACCGCCACGGCACCGGCTGGCCCGGGGACAGCCGCGGGTCCCCTCGGTGCCACCGGCGCGGGGACAGCAGCGGGGACCCCCCCGGGGTCACCCCCCGACCGCGGGGACTCCGCGGGGCTCCCACGCTGTCCCCACGCGGGTGACACGGGGACACCCGTGACGCAATGGGGCCACCTCGGTGACATCACGGAGGGACTTCCTGCTCCGCGCGTCACCGGCGGGGGAGGGGAGCGGCTCCGTGCCTCAGTTTCCCCCCGGTTTCCACAGCGTGGGGACACCGGGACGGGCCCGGGCTGGGGGTCGGGGGGTGGCGGTGTCCCCCCGGTTTCTTGTCGCCGCTGTCGCTGCCAGGGTGGAGACGGAGCCCGGGAGCCGCCGGAGCCGCCCAGACTCGTAAATCCGCGGCTCCGGCGCGGCTCCGGCGCGGCTCCGGCCCTGCCCTGTCTGGCTGCGGCCGCCCCCGAGCCGGGAAAGGCCTCGGTGCCCCCCCCGCCCCCAAACCCCCCCCCGTTCCCACCTCAGGACCCCCGGAGCAGCCCCCGGTGCAGCCCCCCCGGCGCTCACCCCCCCACCCACGGTGTCCCTGTGTCCCCCCCAGCACCTGGGGCACCCCCGGAGCCCGGGAACCCCTCAAAGACCCCCCCATGGACACAGAGACCCCCAAAAAAGCAACTGGGGCACCTCCAGAGCCCGGGAACCCCTCAAAGACCCCCCCGTGGACACAGAGACCCCCAAAAAAGCAACTGGGGCACCTCCAGAGCCCGGGAACCCCTCAAAGACCCCCCCGTGGACACAGAGACCCCCAAAAAAGCAACTGGGGCACCTCCAGAGCCCGGGAACCCCTCAAAGACCCCCCCGTGGACACAGAGACCCCCAAAAAAGCAACTGGGGCACCTCCAGAGCCCGGGAACCCCTCAAAGACCCCCCCATGGACACAGAGACCCCCCTGGGCACCCCCAAAACATCAGTGGGGGCACCCTAAGGGTGCAGGAATCCCCCAAAAACCTTCACGGGGACAGAGACCCGCCTGAACAGCAGCCCAAAGGCTCGGGAACCCTCAGACCCACCAGAGACCCCCCCATGGACACAGAGACCCCCCCGGGCACCCCCAAAACAGCAGCTGGGGCACCCCCAGAGCCCGGGAACTCCTCAAGGACCCCTCCCCATGGACACAGAGACCCCAAAAAAGCAACGGGGGAACCCCCGGGGCCAAGAATGGGGGTCCGAGATGGGAATGGGGGTCCGGGATGGGAAATGGGGGTCCCGGATTTGGAATGGGGGTCCGGGATGGGAAATGGGGGTCCCGGATTTGGAATGGGGGTCCCGGATTTGGAATGGGGGTCCGGGATGGGAATGGGGGTCTGGGATGGAGGGGGAGGGGGCGCTGCCACCCCTGCCAGTCCCGTGACGCAGCCGCGGCCTGACACACCGGTCACACGAGTGGCACGGGCGCGGTGACAGCGGCGACAGGAATGGCCTCGTGACCCCGCTGCTCATCAGTGAAACGAGTTGGGGCAGGCTCGGCCGCCCCCGGGCCCTTTCCCTGCGGGATTTTCCCGGGGGGACCCCCCGGGAACAGCGAGACCCCCCCACCCCCAGCTGAGACCCCACGGCTCGTGTCAGCCGGCGGAACCTGGAGGGGGTCACGACCTTGTCCCTGTTGTCACCACCTTGTCCCTTGGGGCCGCCAGGACACGGGGGGGTGGCGCTGCGGTGGCCTCAGCCGGGGCTGTCACACGCCGCGCTCCCTCCGTGCCTCAGTTTCCCAAAGGAGGGCACAGGGCACGTCCCCAAGCCGCGGGACGCTCTGGGACGGCCACCGTGTCCCCAGGCGGGGCTGGCCGGTCGCGGTGTCCCTGCCCGGCCGGACACCGTGTCCCAGCCGGGCAGGACCGTCCTGGCTCCCGCCCGGGGCTGGCACCGCTCCCGGCCTGGCGGGGCCTCGTGTGACCCCGGCGGGCCCCGGTGAGCTCGGGACGCGCTCCCCGAACGATCCCGGGGAGCCCCCGGTGCCCACAAAGGGGGGACCCCACCCCCGACCCCCCCACTCTCCATGTCCCCGGGGGTCCCCGCTCTCCTTGTCCCCAACCCCGGCCACCCCCGGGGGCAGAGGGAATCCCCCCCCCGGGGAGGGGGGCGCGGGGACTCCCCGGGTTCCCCCCGCCCCCGGGGCCGCCCCGGTTCCCACGGTTCCTCCGGGGGTGGGGAAAGCTCCAACCCCAAGCCCGGGGGCGGGGGGGCCGTGCCTCAGTTTCCCACGGAGCTCAGGGCACCTCGGGGGTGTTTTTCTTGGAAAAACCCTTTTTTCAGAGAAGGGTGGGGCTGGAATTTCTCCTCCAGCAGCAGCAGCGAGGCCACACACGGGTGGGAACCCCCGGCTCTATAAAAGGCCCCCCCAGGGGAGGTGGAGCCCACCCCAAAACCCGCCCGGGAGGCGCCGATCCCGCTCCCGCTCCCCCGGGAACGGCTCCAGCAGAGCAGAGGGAAGAGCAAACACCACTAACGTCAGACATTTTATTGCAAATAAATTTAGTTCCTCGCTCGGTAGAAGAATAAACTCTGGAAAAGGTTCAGCTCAGGGTCTCCAAGTGCAAAAGCAGCACCCCGGGGGGTGCAGGTCCATCCGTGCAGACGTCGGTAATTCCTTGGAAAAAGCACTTTTCTCAACCAAAAAAAAAACAAAAAAAAAGGAAAAAAGAAAAAGTAAAAAAAAAATTAAAAATCCAGCCCTCTGCAGTCCTCGCCTCCATGGGGTCCCAGCTGCCAAAAATCGCGACAATGTCGCAGCTCCGGGGTCACTCCCCGCGCTCCGCAGCGCCCGCCCGGGGCTGCCCAGCTCCGGCCCAGGGTCCAGCACCGCTCCTCGGCCGGCGGCTCCGGCCCGGCTCCGGCCCGCGTCCCTCCATCCCCACCGCGGCGGCCGCGCTCCCCCTTCCTCCTCTCCGGTCCAAAAGAAAAATAAAATCGGTGGGTTTGGGGATTGTGGGTTGGAACTCGCTGTTTCTTCCCTTTTTTTTTTTTTTTTCTCCTTCTGCTGTTTTGTGTTGGGTTTTTTTTGTTTAAAAAAAAAAGGTTTTTAATCCTTCAAGTCCAGGCCGGGAAGGGCTCAGCGCTCCTGCAGACACACGTAAGGCACCCACTGGTTCCTGTCGCGACTCTCGGCGCAGTAACTCGCCACCTCGGCCAGCCCCTGGCTCTTCCACGCGTCCGTGTGCGGGTTCTGGGGGAGCAGGAGAAGGGGGTCAGTGCCACCAGTGTCGCGACACGCGGTCCCCGAGCCGCCCCGTCCCCGTCCGGCCCCGCCGCTCACCGTGACCAGGAGGCAGTGCAGGTCGCGGGGCTCGGAGCCCGCCGCGGGCTCGCCCAGGATGTCGGCGAGGCGCTGCATGCCCGACACGCGCAGGATGTGGATGTCGTTGTCGCAACAGAACGCCTGGATGAGCGTGAAGTGGATCTGCAGCGCGATGTCACCCTCGTCCTCCTCGTCGGTGGCCAGCACGCACAGCACCACGCTGTCGGGGTCCCTGCGGGGCGAGCCGGGTTAGGGGCGAGTCGCGACAGCTCGGGGAGCCCCCTCCTGCGGTGTCACCCCCAAAAATGAGGGACAGACCCCCCACCCAAATTCTGCCACAAATTCTCTGTCATCCCCCCCAAAACGCTCCTGCCAAGAGCCAGCCCTGCGCTAAGCCGGATGAACCCCCCCGACAGACCTCCCCCGACAGAGCCCTGTCGCGATACTCACACATTCATGAGCTTGGCCGACTCGTAGACTCCCACGGTGAGCCGGTCCTGCCGCTGCGCCGCCACCAGCACCCGCTCCACCGCCTCGCTCACCGCCTGCATCCTGCCGGGAGCAAGCACAGCGCCGGTGAGCGGCGGCGGCGACAAGCGCGGACCCCCCCCGGCCGAACGCCCCGAGCCGCCCGCCACTTACTTGCTGCTATCGCAAGGCACCAGCTCCTCCAGGGTCATGGTGCAATTGTAATCCGCGGGAGAAGAAGGCAAATTCCAAGAGCAATAATCCCGAGCGCGGCTATCGCGGGGGTATCGCGGAGATATCGCGGCGCTATCGCGATCCCCGCTCCCGCTCCGCTCCCGCCGCCGCTCCAGCGCGATCGTTCTGAGGCTCCGCCGCGCCCTGCGCCCCCTTTTATAGGACCCCACCGAGGGGCGGGGCCCCGCGCGGCGCCCCCGCCTCTTCCATTGGCTGGCGCCGCGCGGAGCCGCCCACGGACGCGGCGCTGATTGGGCGCCGCCGGCGGGGCCCACGTGGGGGTGAAACGCGGGGGGGGAGCGCGGGGGAAACCCCCGCCCTGAAACTGCGCCCCCCCCGCGGCGGGACGGGCGTGGGACCGGCGGGGCGGCGGGAACGGGGGAACGGGGGGGGAACGGGGGGAACGGGGGGAACGGGGGCTGGGGTCGGGGTCGGTCCGTGGGGCCGGGGGCTGCACCGGGGGCTCCGTTCGTGCAGCGGAGGCTGCAGCGGGGGTCGCTCAGGGGGTCGCTCGGTGCACCGGGACTGACCTGTGGGACCGGGGGCTGCACCGGGGGGTCGCCCGGCGCACCGGGGGTCGCTCCCGGGGTCGCTCCGGGGGTCGCTCCGTGCAACGGGGGCTGCACAGGGGGGTCGGTCCGTGGGACCGGGGTTCGCTCCAGGAGTCGGTTCTTGCACCAGGGGCTGCACCGGGACTCGGTTCGTGCACCGGGGGTCGGTCCCTGGGGCCGGGGGCTCCTCCCTGCACAGGGGGCTGCACGGCGGGGGTCGGCCCGGGGACCGGAGCTGCAACGGGGGTCGGGGGCTGCACCGGGGTTTTTGTGCGTGGAGCAGGGTCTGTCCCGGGGGGTCTGTCCGTGCACCGGGGGCTGTCCCGGGGGGTCGGTCCGTGCACCGGGGGCTGCACAGGGGGGTCGGTCCGTGCACCGGGGGCGGCAGCGGGGGTCGGTTCGTGGGCCGCGGGCCGGTCCGTACACCGGGGGCTGCACCTGGGGTCTGTCGGTGGAGCGGGGGCTGCACCGGGGGACGGCGATTCACGCACCGGGGCGCGGGGGGCGGCTCGGTCCGTGCACCAGGACTGCACCCGGGGGCGGGAGGGGCCGGCGCGCTCAGAGCCGGGGGAAACGGGGACACGCGGGGCGCTCCGTGCTGCGGGCGGGCGGCGGCCGCCACCTGCCGGAGACACGGCCCGGGCCCGCCGGGGACGCGCTCCCGCTGCCCGCCCTTGTCCCGGGGCTCGGCACACCGGGCTCGCCCCGTCTTGGCCCCCGCGTCCCGCAGGTGCAGGGCCGGACCGGTGCGTGAACCCCCGGGGCCGTGGGGTGACGGGAGGTGGCCACGCCGTGCCTCAGTTTCCCTCTGCTGCGTCCTCCTGAACGTGTATTTCCCGCGCTGCCAGCCGCCCACGGCGGTGCTGGCTCTTCGTGCGTGTCCCCGCTGTCCCCCCTCGCTGTCCCCCCTCGCTGTCCCCCCGTGTCCCCCCGCGCCGTGTCCGAGCGCGGCCGTAACTCATCACACCGATGGCTCCGCCTCCTCCGAGCCAGCAGGCGGCGCTGTCCCCGCCCGCTCGCTGCCCCGGCGCTGCCGCAAAGCCTTATGGGAAGTGTAGTCCTGAGTTCCCCGCCCTTCCGCGCCCTTAAATGGGGACTACATTACCCAGAAGGCTTCGCGCCCCTGTGGGCGGAGCCTCGGCGTGTGGGCGGGGCGCGGGGCTGCCGAACCGGGACCGGGGGCACGGGGACCGGATTGGGACCCGACTGGGACCGGGCCGGGGGTCACCAAACCGGCACCGACCTGGGCTGGGGGCAACCGAACCGGGACCAGACCGAGTGGGGGCAGCCAGGACTGATCTGGAGCAGGATCAGGGGCCACTGGACCGGGTCTCGAAGCCGCCAGACCGGGACCGGACTGGGCTGAGACCGGGCGGGGTTAACCGGGACTGAGCTGCACCGGGGCCCCCGGTGACCGGCCCAGGGTCGGGAGCGACGGGACCGTTTGTCCCAAACCGGGGCCGGGCTGCTCTGGGGGCGACCGGACCGGGACTGGGGGGTTTGGACCAGACCGGACCGGGGGCACCGGGCTCGGCGGGGGTCGGGGTTCGCCACGCCTCGGTGCTGCCGGTGTCCGGGGGTGCCCCCGCCCGTCCCGGTTTCTGAGGGGGGCTCCCCGTGGACCCCCAAACCCCCAGCGAGGAGGAGGAGGAGGGGGAGGAGGAAGATGCTCGACTGTGACGCGGATGGCCGGGGCAGGACCTGGGACGGCGGGGGGACAGGGGGAACCCCGCGGGGGTGAGGAGGGACCGGGGGATCCCCGGGGGGCAGAGGGGAACGGGAGCGGCGTCTGTGGGGACCCTGCGGGGTTTGGGGACACGGCGGGACCAGGCAGGGATGGAGCGCGAGCGGAGAGCCCCGCTGGGGATAGCGGGGAGCCCGGGCGGGCTGTGGGCAACAGAGCTGCAGCTCCCCTGTGTCCCCCTGGCTGAATTCCCCGGCTGTCCCTCTGTCTGTCCCCCCGCGTCTGTCCCCTATCTGTCCCCCCTACCTGTCTCCCTGTCTGTCCCCCCTGGCTGTCTCTTTGTCTGTCCCCCCTGGCTGTCTCTTTGTCTGTCTCCCCTGGCTGTCTCCTGGCTGTCCCCGCGGGGGAAATTCCTCCCGGCTGTCCTTCTGTCTGTCGCCCTGCCTGTCCCCTGTCTGTCCCCATCTGTCGCCCTGCCTGTCCCCTGTCTCTTCCTCTGTCTGTCCCCCTGCCTGTCCCCTGTCTGTCCCCTGTCTCTCCCCCTGTCTGTCCCCTGCCTGACCCTCTTCCTGTCCCCTTCCTGTCCCCCTGCCTGTCCCCTGTCCCTCCCCCTGCCTGTCCCCCGCCTGTCCCCCCCTTTCCAGTGAAGCCGTCTGTCCCCTCTCGTGTCCCCCGGTCTGTGCCGTGTCCGGAGCGCGGACGGGCCCGGTGTTTGCTCAGGGAATTGGCGGCGGCTGCGGCCCGGGGGGGTCACCGGGGGTCCCCGCCTGGGCTCGCTGCTGACGTCCGTCCCCGGCCGCGCTGGTGGCACCTGTGTCCCCAGGGATGCTGTGTCCCCCCGCAGCCCGGTGACGCTGCCGGGCTTTGGGGGGACACAGGCGCCCCGTCTGCGTCACCGCGCCCCGGGGGTGGCGGAGGGGGTTTAAAGCCGAGCCCGGCACATCCCGGAGCTTCCAGGGGCGCAGCCGGCACCGGGATCATGGAAAACGCCCGGCTCTGCCTGCTCTGCCTGCTGGGCTCCGGCCTCGTCCTGCTCGGCACCCCCGAACCGGTACCGGAGCCTCGGCCCAGCCGGGAGGAGACGGAGCTGGTGAGGGGCTGCGGGAGGGGGGCAGGGGGTCCCCAGGGCCCCCCGGGAGGTTTTGGGGCGTTTTGGGATGTTCCTGCTCCTCCCTCCCCGGTTTGGGGCCGGTTCTGGGGGGATTCCTGAGGAATTGGGGAGGGGGAGACCGAGACCCCTCCGCTGGGTTTGTGCTGGGACATCCCGCGGGTTCGGGGGGCTCCGGCCGGGTTTTCCTGCCCTGTTTCCATCCTGAGCCCTGGCTCGGCTGCGGGGAGGGCGGTGGGAAGAGGAGGGGGGACCTGAGCCCGCCCCCGGGAGTGGGGGGCACCCTAAGGACAGACCCTGCACCCCCCGATCCCACCCCAGCCCTGGTTCCTGACCTGGATGAGCCAGACACGGGGTGGGGATGGGACAGGAGCCTGGGGGACTCGGGGTGACAGATCCGGAGATTCTGGGTGTCCCGGGGGACTCGGGGTGACCCTCTGGAGCTCCTGGGTGTCCTGGGGGATTCAGGGCGACAGATCCAGAGCTCCTGGGTGTCCCTGGAATTCGGGGTGACCCCACGGGGCTCCTGGGTGTCCCTGGAATTCGGGGTGAGATTCGGGGGTTCCTGGGTGTCCTGGGGGACTCGGGGTGACCCTCCGTGGTTCCTGGGTGTCTCGAGGGACTCGGGGTGACCCCGCGGGGTTCCTGGGTGTCCCGGGCATTGGGGGTGTCCCGGTGCCGCCCGGTGCAGGTGGGGGTGCTCCCGGAGGTGCTGCACACGCGGGAGCCGCCGGCGCTGGAGAAGAGGCTGAGCTGGGTGCCCTGGGTACGGCGGGGCCGGGGGGCGGCGGGGGCTCGCCCTGGGGGTTCCCCAGGGTCTGGGGTCCCCCCCGGTTTTGGGGGGGTCCAGCCGCGGGGCTGACGGTGCCGCCCCGCAGTGCGAGCCCCGGGAGCCGTGCGCGGTGCGGCGCGGGGCGCGCTTCGGGAAGCTCTGCAGCTGCCCCCGCGGCACCTCCTGCAACCTCTTCATCCTCAAGTGCTCCTGAGGCAGCGGCGACAGCGGGGGACAGCGGCGGACAGCGGCTGCCACCCTCCTGCGCCCCGGGAGCCGCGGGCCCCCGGCCCCGTCCCCGCCCCGGGATGGACCCGCACAGCAGCCCCGGAGCCCGCGGGGCTGGCGGTGTCCAGGGCGCATTAAACCATTGGATCCACGCCTGCCGCCTGCTTTTTGGGGGGATTTTGGGGTTCCCAGCCCCCTGTGGCGCTGGGCAGGGCCCTGGGGTGGGGGGGTCCCGCCCTGCTGTGGGGGCTGAGGTTGGGGCTGGGGTGAGGGATGGGGAGCGGGGATCTCGTCCCGCTCTGGGGCTGGGGGAGAGGGGAAGCAGGAACGGGAGCGCTGCGGGGACAGGCGGGGAGCGGAGTCCTGGAGCCTCCCGTGGCCGCGGCACCGGGGATTCGCGAGCCGCTGCAGGCGGAGGGACGGCGATCCGCGGGCAGCAGCGTGCGGGGGGCTCATAGAGCCCGGCCCGGCCGCATCCCGGACCCCAAATCCCCATCCACGATCCCAAATCCCCATTCAGGATCCCAAATCCCCTTCCAGAGTGGCAGATCCCAGTTCAGAATCTCACATCCCTATACACGACCCCAAATCCCCATCCACGACCCCAAATCCCCATTCAGGATCGCAGATCCCCATCCAGAATCCCAGATCTCAATCCACGACCCCAAATCCTCATCCACGACCGCAAATCCCCATCCAGAATCCCAAATCCCCATCCAGAATCCCAAATCCCCATCCAGAATTCCAAACCCCCATCCAGGACCCCAAATCCCCGTCCAGAATCCCAAATCCCCATCCAGAATCCCAAATCCCCATCCAGAATCCCAAATCCTCATCCACGACCCCAAATCCCCTTCCAGAGCCCCCCACCCCTCACCACCCGCGCGGACCCCACCCGGTGCCACACCCCGCGCGTTGCCCCTTTAAGAACCTCCACTCCCACCTCCGCTCCGCCCACCCGCCTCCCCTCCGGCTCCTCCCATTGGTTGGCGGTGACATCAGTGGGCGTGGCCGGGCCGGCTGTGACGCAGGGGGCGTGGCCGGCGGGGCGGGCGGGGGGCGCCGAAGATGGCGGCGGCTCCGGTGGCAGCGGCGGCTGCGGCCGCTCCGGCCGCGGGGCCGCGCCGCTTCTCGCTGCTCGCCATCGTGGGCGGCGGCTGCCACCGGCCCGGCCTCAGGGCCGCCGCCCTGCAGCAGCTGGAGCGAGGTGAGACCGCGCGATGCTCCCGGGGATCCTCCCGGACCCGCCCGCCTCCACCGGCGAAGCCGCCCCCCCCCCCCAGCCCGGGGATGCCGCGGTCGGTGCCGCCGCACCGGGCGGTGATCGCCGCTCTCGGGCGGCTCCAGCCCCACTGGGGTCTGCCCTTCTGCCGCCCCTTTGCGCCCCGGGATTCCCGGGATTTTGCCCCATTTCCTGCCCGCGCCCCCCCGGGATCCGCGGCCTCTCCTGCCCCCTCTGTCCCCGCTCTAAAATCCCGCGAGCGGCGCCTTTTTCCTGCCCCCAGATCCTCGCGGATCTGAATCCTCCAGGTCTTTCTCCTCCCCAGACCTCCGGGATTTGCTCCCCCGGGATTTGACCCCCTCACGATCTGCCTCTTTCCCTGCCCCCCTGAATCCCCAGGATCAGCACCCCAAAATGTCCAGGATCTGCACCTCAAAATCCCCGGGATCTGCACCCCAAAATCCCCAGGATCAGCCCCCCTAAATTCCCAGGATTTGCACCTCAAAATCCCCGGGATCTGCACCTCAAAATGTCCAGGATCAGCACCCCTAAATCCCAAGATCTTTACTCCTAAATTCTTAAGATCTTTACCCCTAAATCCCCAGGATCTGCCCCCCTAAATTTCCAGGATCCGCACCCCTAAATTCCCAGGATCTGCAACCCTAAACCCCCAGGATCTTTCCCATTAAATCCCCAGGATCTTTACCCCTAAATTCCCAAGATCTTTACCCCTAAACTCCCAGGATTTTCTCCCCTAAATTCCCAAGATCTTTACCCCTAAATCCCCAGGATCTGCCCCCTAAATCCCCAGGGTTTGCCTGTTTCCCTGCCCCTCAACCCCCCAGGATTTTCCCCCCAAACTCCCAGGATTTGCCCCCTGGGATTCTCGGGATTTGTCCTCCAGATCTCCAGGATCTGCTCCCCTAAATCCCCAGGATTTGCCTCTTTTCCCACCCCAGGATTTACCCCACTTGTTTTGGGGTCCCCCCTCCAGCCCCCACATCCCTCCCTGAGCCCTGCCCAGATTTGGGGAGGGGGTCTCAGGCCGTGACATCGGAACATCCCAGCGGGAACAAATCCCAAAACCTCCATGGGAGGGACATTCCCTTCACCCTGGGACTGTCCCAAACCTCACCAAAACCACCCCAAAACGGCCCCAAACCCTTGTGCAACCCCCGGGACGGTTACGCCATCCCCCACCCATTCTCCAGCCGTTGGGAGCACCCGGGGCCACCCAAATTTTTGGTTAATAGGCTCCCAAAATCCCTCCTGGGAACTCCTTAAGGGCTGTTTAGAGCTCTGCACCTGTCCAGGTGCTGACAGGTAGCTCCAAATCTTTTAATTCCTTAACGAGCAGCTTTGAGAAGGTGTTGGCAGAGCTGTTCCGTGCCCCGGGGGGTTGGAATTGGGATTTGGGATTTGGCAGAGCCGGAGCTGCCGTGAGTCACGGCAGGAGGAGCTCACCTGCCAGGCAGGTGCTGGCACAGGTGGGCCAAAAACACCTCGAGTGGGGCGGATTTTAGGGGGGATTTTGTGGGGTCAGCCCCCCCTGGCACTGTGGGGGGGTTTTGGGATGGTGCTGGTGGGTTCTGAGCCCCCAACCCCAAATTTTTATGTGGTTTTTTTGGCAGGGATCCGCTCCTGGGACATCGACCTCACCTGCTGCAACCTGGACGAGCAGCTGAAGCTCTTCGTGTCCCGGCACTCGGCCACCTTCTCCAGCATTGTGAAAGGTAAAAATAGGGGATAAAAAATGAGGGAAAAAGGGGGAAAACCGCTCCAAAAAGCCAGGGATTGGTGGGATTGGGGGTTGGTGATCAGGGACGCCCCCTCCCCGTTCCCTCCTCGCTGGTTTTGTGGGAACAGGCCTGGCTTTGTGCCCCCCCAGCCACATCCAAACCCCGTGATGCCCCCACGTGAGGAGCAGCTTCCTTCTCCCGCCCCGGGATTTTTCCATGGAGGGCTGGGATGGGGAAGGTGGAGCTGGGGCTGCCTCTTCCCACCCCGCGTCCCACCCAGGGGTGTTTCCATGCTTAGAAGGGAAAGGGAACCCCCCAAACCCCGCCCTGGGAACATCCAGAGCGTTTGGGGGATTCCACAGGATCTGCACTCCTAAATCCCCAGGATCTGCGCCCCTAAACTCCCAGGATCTTCCCCATTAAATCTCAGGATCTTCCCCATTAAATCTCAGGATCTTCCCTGTTAAATCCCCAGGATCTGTGCTCCTAAACTCCCAGGATCTTCCTCATTAAATCCCCAGGATCTTCCCCATTAAATCCCCAGGAATTTCCCCATTTAATCCCCAGGATCTTTCTTGTTAAATCCCCAGGATCTGCGCCCCTGAACTCCCAGGATCTTCCTCATTAAATCCCCAGGATCTTCCCCATTAAATCCCCACGAATTTCCCTATTAAATCCCTAGGATCTTCCCTGTTAAATCCCCAGGATCTGCTCCCCTAAATCCCCAGGATCTGTGCCCTTAAGCCCCCAGGATCTTCCCCATTTAACCCCCAGGATCTTCCCCATTAAATCCCCAGGATCTTTCTTGTTAAATCCCCAGGATCTTCCCTGTTAAAACCCCATCCCCCATTAAATCCCGAGGATCTTCCCCATTAAATCCTGAGCATCTTCCCCATTAAATCCCCAGGATCTTTACCCCTAAATCCCCAGGATCTTTCCCATTAAATCCCCAGGATCTTCCCCATTAAATCCCCAGGGTCTTTCCCATTAAATCCCCAGGATCTTTCCCATTAAATCCCCAGGATCTTCCCCATTAAATCCCCAGGATCTTCCCCATTAAATCCCCAGGATTTGCCCTTTCCCTGCCCCTCAACCCCCCAGGATTTGCCCCTTCCCTTTCCCTCCCCCGTGGCAGGAAGGACACGGGAAATGTGTCCCTTGACCCCGCCGGGGACAGTGCCCGTCCCCCTTCCGCCAGAAAACCGGGCAGCGCCTGCCCGTGCCACCACCCCCGAGGGGACAAACCTGGGGAGGGGCGTGGCTGTCACCCCTTTGGGTCCCCTCCCGCAGGTCAGAGGACCCTGCACCACCGCGGGGACGTGCTGGAGACCCTGGTGCTGCTGAACCCCTCTGACAAATCCCTGTGTGACGAGGTGAGCCGGGGACGCTGCGGGAGGGACAGGGGTGGGGGCTGTCCCCACGGTGTCCCCTCTGTCCCCACGGTGTCCCCTCTGCCCCATGGTGTCCCCTCTGTCCTCAGGTGTCCCCCTGCAGTGGGAGGGAGGGGAGGGAGGGATGGATGGATGGATGGATGGATTTTGGGGTTGTCCCCAGAGTGTCCCCTCTGTCCTCCCGTGTCCCCCCATGGTGTGAGGGATGGATGGATGGGTTTTGGGGTTGTCCCCATGGTGTCCCCTCTGTCCCCACAGTGTCCCCCTGCAATGTGAGGGATGAATGGATGGATTTGGGGTTGTCCCCTCTGTCCTCCCGTGTCCCCCCACGGTGTGAGGGATGGATGGATTTTGGGGTTGTCCCCACGGTGTCCCCTCTGTCCCCACAGTGTCCCCCTGCAATGTGAGGGATGAATGGATGGATTTGGGGTTGTCCCCTCTGTCCTCCCGTGTCCCCCCACGGTGTGAGGGATGAGTGGATGGATTTTGGGATTGTCCCCTCTGTCCCCATGGTGTCCCCTTGCAGTGGGGTGGATGAATGGATTTTGGGGTTGTCCCCTGTGTCCTCATATGTCCCCCCGCAGTGGGAGGGATGGATGGATGGAGGGATGGATGGATGGAGGGATGGATGGATGGGTTTTGGGGTTGTCCCCTCTGTCCTCACGTGTCCCCCGTGTCCCCAGCTGCGGAACCTCATCACGGACGTGTCTCAGCACAAGCTGCTGGTGTTTGCGGGGCCCTGCGTGGAGGGCACCGGGGAGCTGATGCTGCAGACCGGCTGCTTCTCCCTGCGGGATTTCATCCAGATCTTCACAGACAAGGAGGTGTGGGGCCTGTGGGGCCTGTGGGGCCTGTGGGGCTGCGGGAGGGAGCCAAGGGTGGGGTTTTGTGGGGCTGGAGGCGCTGGCTGAGCACGTCCTGGGGGCTGGAGCAGCCGGCAGCTCCTCACAGCGGGGTCGCTGTAAAGGGTGGGGCAGATCCTGGGGGTCTGTGGCAGGAGAAGGGGTAAATCCTGGGAGTTTATGGATTAGATCGTGGTCATGGGGGATAACATTTTGGGAATTTAGGGGGTAGATCCTGGGAATCTGGGAGGACAAATTATGGGAATTTAGGGGGTAGATCCTGGGAATCTAGGGGGTAAATCCTGGGAGTTTAGGGGGGAGATCCTGGTGATCTGGGAGGACAAATTCTGGGAATTCAGGGAGTAGATCCTGGGAATCTGGGAGTACAGGTCCTGGGAGTGTAGTGGGATCCTGGAGGTCTGGGAGGGACAGATCTTGGGAATTTAGGGGGAAGATTCTGGGAATTTAGTGGGGCAGATCCTGAGAATTTAGGGGGAAGATGGTGGGAGTTTGTAGAGCAAATCCTGGAGGTGTTAAGGGGCAGGGAAAGGGGCAGATCCTGGGAATTTGGGGGTGCAGATCCTGGGAATTTGGGGTTGTAGATCTTGGGGATTTAGGGGGCAGCTCCTCAGCTGCCAGGCCTGGGGAGCCACAGCTTGAGTGGAGGGGATCAGGGACAGCCCCTCCATTGGGAGCCCCCCACCCCTCAGGACCCTGCCCAGCAGCAGCAGAGGGGGCTGGCACCCCCAAACCCCCCCAAAAGCAGGCTGCAGGTGTGGATCCGATGGTTTAACGTGTCCCTGGACACCTCCCACCCCCCATGGGCCCATCCAGGTCCACCCCGGTGGGGGCCGCGGGGCGACCCCGGTGCCCCCTCCCACCCGAAGCCGCCCCTCTGCGCAGGTGGGGGAGATGCTGAGCTCCGCGGACCCCTCGGCCAAGGCCAGGCTGACCATCAGCTGCCCGGATTTCGGGGAGTGGAGGGACTCGGGCTTGGAGCACCACAACCTGCAGGACTTCATCGAGCTGCGCTACAACCCCGGCTGCGTCCTGCCGGAGATGGAGGGGCTGGAGGAGTTCATGGAGTACCTGTCGGAGTCTCTGGAGCCCCAATCCCCCTTCGACCTCCTGGAGCCCCCCACCATGGTGGGATTCCTGAAGCTCTCCAAGCCCTGCTGCTACATCTTCCCGGGCGGGAGGGGGGACTCTGCTTTCTTCGCCGTCAACGGCTTCAACGTGCTGGTGAACGGCGGCTCCAACCCCAAATCGTCCTTCTGGAAGCTGGTGCGGCACCTGGACCGCATCGACTCCATCCTGGTGACGCACGCGGGCACGGACAGCCTGCCCGGCATCAACAGCCTGCTGCAGAGGAAACTGGCCGAGCTGGAGGAGGACCCGTCCCACAGCTCGCAGGGCAACGGCGACTGGGCCAAGAACCTCATCTCGCCCGAGCTGGGCGTCGTCTTCCTCAACGCCTGCGAGAAGCTGAAGGGCATCGAGGGCGACTCGAGGGTGCTCAAGAGCTGCGACGAGGCGGCGCTGACGCTGCACTACCTGGAGAGGTTGGGAATCCAACCCAACCCGCTGGCGCGCGACGGCGGCGCCGCCCGCGCCGAGCCCACCGTGCTCTTCCAGAAGATGGGCGTGGGGCGGCTGGATATGTACGTGCTGAACCCCGTGAGGGGCACCAAGGAGTTGGAGTTCCTGCTGCAGCACTGGGCGGGAGACGGCGTCCCCAAGGAGCAGGAGGCGCCGCTGCAGTGCCTGACGTCGGTGTGCGCGCTGCTGGTGTGGCACCCCGTGAGCCGCTCCGAGAAAATCATCCGCGTGCTGTTCCCCGGCTGCACGCCCCAGGCCAGGATCCTGGAAGGGTTGGAGAAGGTGAAGCACCTGGAATTTCTCAAGCAGCCCGTGGTTACTAAGAATGACCTGAAGGGGTCGGAGAAGCCGCTGAAGCAGAGGAGGGCGGAGAGCAAGGAGAGCCTCAAGTCGGGCTCCAAGCTGAGCTTGGTGGAGGCCGCGGCGCCGGCGCCCAAGGCTCCCAAGGCGGAGAGGAAGGAGGTGAAAACCGGGACCAAGGAGAAGCCAAAATCCCTGGGGGATGCGGCCAGAGCGGGGTCAGAAGAGGAGAAAGCCAAGGATGGTCGGGCCAAGCTGGACTCGGCGGCCGAGAAGGCGAAGGGGGACGCGAAGGCAAAGGTGAACAAGGAGAAAGCGGCGCCCAAGAAGGAGCCAACAACAGCCAGGAAGGAGGAGAAGAAGCCACCGAAGAAGGACGAGGGGGCCGAGGCCAAAGCAGAGGCCAAGAAGGAGGTGAAGGTGGTGAAGAAGGAGGCGAAGGCCGAGACGCTGCGGAAGGACTCGAAGGACAACAAGGCAGAGGCCAAGGCTGCGGCCAAGACTCCGGCCAGGAAAACGCCGGTCCCGGAGAGCCGCAAACCCCTGGCCAAGGCCGGCAGCATCAAGAAGTCCCTGGTGAAGAAAGAGCCAGAGAAACCCAAGGCTAAAAGCGCCCGGAAGGAGCCGGGGACGTCGGACGGCTCCAAGTCCTCCTCCCCCGAGGAGATGCTGCCGGAGGCCGAGCGGGAGGGCGGGAGGAGGAGGAAGGAGGAATCCACGGACGAAGGCATCGCCACGGCCGACAGCGAGCTGGAGCCTTTGTCCCTGGAGAACGGGGGGAACCGGCGCCCGGGGGACCCGTCCTGCCTGGAGAACGGCCTGGAAGACCCCGAGAGCCCCCAGCGCTTCCGCCACGCGGAGAGCAGCCCCCTGCGAGCCGTGTGCCCCCCGTCCCCCGCCGCCAAGACCCCCAAGAGCGACCGCAGCGTCAACTTCGACCTGACGCCCACCGGGCTGCTCAACCATGGCGCCGAGGGCGCCGAGGATCCCTGCGGCAGCTCCGAGGAGAAGACCCTGGAGATGATGTCCCCGGCCAGCTCGGGGCCGGCCAGCGCCGGCCACACGCCCTTCCACCAGTCGCCGGTGGAGGAGGGCGCGGAGCAGCCGGGAGCTGCCCGGCCGCAGAGCGCGTGGCCGGCGGCCGGAGGGGCCAAGGACGGCTCGGCGCCGCCGGACAAGCAGGCGGGCTGCCTGTCCCTCAGCCCCTTCAAGGACGACGTCCCCGACGTGTCGCCCACCATCACCACGCCCTCGCTGCCGGCCGAGGTGGGCTCGCCGCACTCCACCGAGGTGGACGAGTCGCTCTCGGTGTCCTTCGAGCAGGTGCTGCCGCCGGTCAGCGAGTCCCCGCCGGGGGAAGGGCGGTGCGGCTCCGGGGACGAGCCCGAGGCCACCAAGGGAGGGTTGTCACTGCCGCTGCGGCCGTGCCACCACCCGCCCTGGGCCGACGGGGACGCGGCGCCGCGGCCCGGCCGCCGCTCGGACTCGCCGCACGACGTGGACCTGTGCCTGGTGTCCCCCTGCGAGTTCGAGCACCCCAAGTCGGAGCGGTCGCCCTCGGCCGCCGCCAGCCCGCGGGAGCTGTCGGACAGCGACCCCTCGCAGGAGCTGGCGCCGCCGCGGGGCCGGCCGGGCGAGACCCCCCCCACGTCGGTCAGCGAGTCGCTGCCCACCCTGTCCGACTCGGACGTCCCTCCGGCCACCGAGGACTGCCCGTCCCTGCTGGCCGATGGGCTGGAGTCGGACGAGGACTCGGAGCGGCCGCCCCGCGGCGCGGCCAGGCCGTGCGACCCTCTGCCCGCCCCCCTGAAGGACCCGTGCCCCCTCCCCGCCCAGCCCGGAATCTGCATGGTGGACCCCGAGGCGCTGCCCCCCGCCCGCAGGGAGCCCCCCGGCAGCAGGGTGAAGAGGACCCCGTCCCGCACAGGCTCAGCGCCCGCTGTCCCCAAAGCCAGGCCTGCCACCGGCGCCGCAGGGGACAAATCCAGGCCACCCCTCGGGGACAAGAAGGGCCCGTCCAGCGCGGGCAGCGCCCGCGGCGCCGGAGCGCGGCCGGTGGCCGGAGCCGGCCGGGCGTCACCGGCAGGTACGGGCGGGTGGACGAGGAGGGGGTGGCACCGCGGGGTCTCTGGGGACCGCTGCGAGCGCTGTCCCCCTGTCCTGACAGGCACAAAAGCCCCCCAGGGACCCCCCGTGTACGTGGACCTGGCGTACCTGCCCGGCTCGTGGAGCGCCCGCACGGTGGACGAGGAGTTCTTCCGGCGCGTGCGCTCGCTGTGCTACGTGGTCAGCGGCGATGACCACCTGAAGGAGGGCGTGCTGCGGCCGCTGCTCGATGCCCTGCTGGCCGGCAAGCACCAGTGGGGGCTGGACATCCAGGTGAGACCCCGGCCCGGGGGCGGGGAGGGGTGGGGTTGGTCCTGTCAGGGTGCTAAGGGGGTGATGAAGTGGCCTGGGTGTCCCTCCTCGATATTTGAGGGGTGACAGAGTGGCTTGAGTGTCCCTTGATGGTGTTCAGGGGGTGATAGAGTGGCTTGAGTGTCCCTTGATGGTGTTTAGGGGGTGACAGAGTGGCCTGGGTGTCCCTTGATGGTGTTTAGGGGGTGACAAGGTGGCCTGGGTGTCCCTTGATGGTGTTTAGGGGGTGACAAAGTGGCCTGGCTGTCCCTTCCCGATATCTGCGGGGTGACAGAGTGGCTTGGGTGTCCCTTGATGGTTTTTAGGGGATGACAAGGTGGCCTGGGTGTCCCTTCCTGATATTTGGGGGGTGACAAAGTGGCTTGAGTGTCCCTTGATGGTGTTTAGGGGGTGACAAGGTGGCCTGGGTGTCCCTTCCCACTGGTTAGGGAGTGAGAAGGGGTGATAGGATCAGTCCCTTGCTGATAGTGGGGGTGAAAAATTATCCTGAGTGGCCCTTTCTGATATTTGGGAGGTGACAAAGTGGCCTGGGTGCCCTTTCCTGGTATTTAGGGGGTGACAAAGTGGCCTGGGTGTCCCTCCTCGATATTTGAGGGGTGACAAGGGGTGGTGGGATCAGCCCCCTCCTGATATTGGGAGTAAAAAATTGTCCTTGGTGCCCTTTCCTGATATTTAGGGAGTGACAAATTGTCCTGGGTGCCCCTTCCCATTGTTAGGGGGGGTGACAGGATGTCCCAGGTGCCCCTTTCTGATATTTGGGGCGTGACAAAGTGTCCTGGGTGTAATTTTTTGTTCCTGGGGGGGTGACAAAGTGTCCTGAGTGCCCCTTCCCATTGTTAGGGGGGGTGACAGGATGTCCTGGGTGCCCCTTCCCGATGCTGGGGGTGGTCACAAATTGTCCTGGGTGCCCCTTTCTGATATTTGAGGGGTGACAAAGTGTCCTGGGTGTCCTTTTTTGTTACTGGGGGGGTGACCACGTGTCCTGGGTGCCCTTTTCTGATATTTGGGGGGTGACCAAGTGTCCTGGGTGCCCCTTCCCGATGCTGGGGGTGGTCACAAAGTGTCCTGGGTGTCCTTTTCTGATATTTGGGGCGTGACAAAGTGTCCTGGGTGTAATTTTTTGTTCCTGGGGGGGTGACAAAGTGTCCTGGGTGCCCCTTCCCATTGTTAGGGTGGGTGACAGGATGTCCTGGGTGCCACTTCCCGATGCTGAGGGTGGTGACAAATTGTCCTGGGTGCCCCTTCCCATTGTTAGGGGGGGTGACAGGATGTCCCAGGTGCCCTTTTCTGATATTTGGGGGGTGACAAATTGTCACTGTGTGCCCCTTCCCGATGCTGGGGGTGGTCACAAATTGTCCTGGGTGCCCCTTTCTGATATTTGAGGGGTGACAAAGTGTCCTGGGTGTCCTTTTTTTGTTCCTGGGGGGGTGACAAAGTGTCCTGGGTGCCCCTTCCCATTGTTAGAGGGGGTGACAGGATGTCCTGGGTGCCCCTTCCCGATGCTGAGGGTGGTGACAAATTGTCCTGGGTGCCCCTTTCTGATATTTGAGGGGTGACAAAGTGTCCTGGGTGTCCTTTTTTGTTACTGGGGTGGTGACCAAGTGTCCTGGGTGCCCCTTTCTGATGCTGGGGGTGGTCACAAAATGTCCTGGGTGCCCTTTTCTGATATTTGGGGGGTGACAAAATGTCCTGGGTGCCCCTTCCCGGTACTGGGGGTGGTCACAAATTGTCCTGGGTGCCCCTTTCTGATATTTGAGGGGTGACAAAGTGTCCTGGGTGTCCTTTTTTTGTTCCTGGGGGGGTGACAAAGTGTCCTGGGTGCCCTTTTCTGATGCTGGGGGTGGTCACAAAATGTCCTGGGTGCCCCTTTCTGCTATTTGGGGTGGTGACAAATTGTCCTGGGTGTCCCTTTTTGATATTTGGGGTGGTGACAAAGCATCCTGGGTGCCCCCCCAGGTGACTCTGATCCCCACCTTCGACTCGCTGGTGATGCACGAGTGGTACCAGGAGACGCACGAGCGGCAGCAGGAGCTGGGCATCACCGTGCTGGGCAGCAACAGCACCGTGGCCATGCAGGACGAGACCTTCCCCGCCTGCAAGGTGGAGTTCTGAGGGTGGGGACCCTCCTCTCCCTCCTCCCCGAGCCCCCCCGGCCCTCTCTGAGCCCCCCACCCAGCTGGGAGGGGAGGGACAGGGAGGGGACAGGGATGGAGAGGTGTCACCCCCCCTGCCCGTGCCACCCCCCCAGCGCCGCATGCCCACGCCCAGCCACGCTCTGCCAGCCCGGGGAGGGGACAAGGGACCAGCTGGGGACACGGGGGGGTGACAGGGATTGTCCCCCCCTGCCCAGCAGCGGTGCTGAGCCGCGCCCCACGGGCAGCTCGATGGAACAGGGTAAATTTTCAGTGTTTTGTTGGGTTTTTGGGGTTTTTTCCCTTCTTTTCTCTAGATGAGCCACAGGTTTTCCCCGTTCAAACACCCAAAACACTCTGGGGAGGGGAGGGACTGGGTCCTCTTTTTGGGGGGGGCTGGGTCCTCTTTTTGGGGGGCTGAGTCTCCTTTTTTAGGGGGGCTTTGTCTCCTTTTTGGGGGGGCTGAGTCTCCTTTTTGGGGGGGTCTGGTTCCCCTTTTTAGGAGGGCTGGTTCCCCTTTTTAGGGGGGGCTGAGTCTCCTTTTTTAGGGGGGATTTGTCTCCTTTTTGGGGGGGCTGAGTCTCCTTTTTGGGGGGGTCTGGTTCCCCTTTTTAGGGGGGCTGGTTCCCCTTTTTAGGGGGGCTGAGTCTCCTTTTGGGGAGGCTTTGTCTCCTTTTTGGGGGGGCTGAGTCTCCTTTTAGGGGGGTTGAGTCTCCTTTTTAGGAGGGCTGGTTCCCCTTTTTAGGGGGGCTTTGTCTCCTTTTTAGAGGGGGCTTTGTCACCTTTTAGGGGGCTTTGTCTCCTTTTTGGGGGGGTCTGGTTCCCCTTTTTAGGGGGGCTGGTTCCCCTTTTTAGGGGGGCTGAGTCTCCTTTTTAGGGGGGCTTTGTCTCTTCTTTTAGGGGGGCTTTGTCTCTTCTTTTAGGGGGGCTTTGTCTCCTTTTTAGGGAGGCTTTGTCACCTTTTTGGGGGTCCCAGAGCTGGCACAACCTCAGGGCTCCCATCCCTGTGGGGGCTGCCATTGGGGGGGAGCTGCTGCTTTGGGGGTCTCCCTGGTGTTTTACCCTCCCCTTCTCCACAAAACCTGTCATGACCCCCCAAAAAAAACCTGTCATGACCCCCCAAAAAAACCTGTCATGACCCCCCAAAAATTGATTGTAACCCCTCCCCTTTCACGTGCAGCGTCCTCTCCCCATCGCTGCACTGATGCCTTTTCTCTTCCCCCCCAAATTTTGGGGTGGGGGGTGAACAAAGGCACCCCCCAGCCCCCCATTTTTATTTTTGGGGGGGAGGAGTAGAAAGCAGCCCCCCACCCCCAGAAATCTGTTGCAAACCAAACGCCACGTGCAATTTTTGTTTTTTTAAAGGGGTTTTACGAGTGGAGAGCACCAAAGGGGGGTCAGGGTGGGGATTTGGGGTTTGGAGGGGGGACACAAAACGTGAAGACCCCCCCCAAATCCCCCCTCCCCCCGTGACAAACACTAACCCGTTTTTGTAGGAGGCTCCTCGATGGCTCTTTTTGTAATGACTTTTTAAGATAAAATAAATAATTAAAAAAAAAAAAGACAAAAAAATCGTGAAAACTGAAGAAACCAAACCTTTTTTTTTGGTCGCTTTTTTTGAGGGGGGGGTTATTTATCTTCGCCCCCTTCCCCCCCCTCCATAAATGCCCATGTGGGGGCTTTTACCTTTGATTGTATCGTCGTGTTCGGGGAGGGGGCACTGAATGTTTCACCTTTAGTGCTTTATATCTTTTATTTTTTCCCCCTCAGCTGGAAGGTTTGGGGGTATTTTTGGGGGGTGTCTGGGGTGGCTGTGGCCCCCCCAAAACCCTCGCCCACCCCCCCAAAACCCAGCCCCTGCCCCCCGTGGCCACCGGCACACGCTCCCCGTCTTGCACGCCACCTTCCCGTTTGGCAAATGTGTGGAAAATGAGCATTAAAGAGGATCATTCCCAGTGGATCTTTGTCTCCTGGGGTGTTTTTTTTTATTTATTTTGTTGGTTTTTTGGGGGGTTTCCATGGATTTGGGGATTGTTTGGGGAAGGGGTGGGAAGGGATGGGTTGAGCTCAGCCTTTGTAGGGGGGTTTGGGGTTGTACCGTGAGGTGGGAAAGGGATTTTGGGTGGTTTTTTCGGGGGAGGGGTTGCAGCTGGTGATGGGAGGAGGAATTTTGGGTGGGGGGGTGGTCCAGGGTGTCACCCGGGGGGGTCGGAGAGGGGTCGGGGGGGCCGTGGCTGCGCTGCGGCAGCGCCGAGGCTGAGGCTGGATGCGGGGTTGCCATGACAACGCCATCCCCATCCCTGCATCCCATCCCTGCATCCCATCCCTGCATCCCATCCCTGCATCCCGGCCCCGCCGCCCCCGGCCCCGCGAGGAGGAGGAGGAGGAGGAGGGGGGGGGGCTGCAGCCGCTGCCCTCCCCCGCAGCTTTTTTTGGGATTTTAGGGGGGTTTGGAACCTCCTCGGTGCTGCGGGGGTGGGAGGGATCCCCGTGTCCCTGTGCTCAGCCCCCGCCCTGGCAGGACCGGGGGGCAAAACCCCCTCAAAGCCCCCCGTGCCCACCCCAAATTCCCCGTGCCCACCCCAAATTCCCCTTCCCACCCCCCAATTCCCCTTCCCACCCCTCCCAGCCCATCCCAAACCTCCCCTTCCCCAAAATCTCCTCGTTCCCAGCCCCGTTGCTCCATCGGGGGCTGTTTTGGGGAGGGGGCTCCTCGGCCATTCCTGGGGGGGGCTCGGTCCCCTGGAGCCCCGATGTGACCCCCGTGCCCGGGGCTGGCCCCGGGGCTGTCCCTTGTCCCCCCCAGCCCCCTCTGAGCCCCCCACTCCGCTGTTTGCCCAGTGGCTTTGGCTTTTGGGGAGGGGGCTTCACCGCCATTACCCCCCCCTTTGGTGGCTGCCACACGCGGGGACACCGCGGGGTCACGGAGGTGACACTGCTCGTGGTGGCACCGCCTGAGCCGTGCGTGCAGCTGGGGAGGGGTCTCCGAGCCGCCCCCCCGGAGCCCCCCCGGCGCTGCCGCGGTGCCACCGGGGCCGGGCCTGGCACTGCCACCCGGGCGCGGTGACACCTGCCAGGTGCGGCGGGGACAAAAGGCGGCGTAACCGGAGCCGCCGCGTGACGCACCCGCCGCCGCAGCTCCGGTGGCACCGCGGGACCGGCGCGGCTCCCCCGGTAGGAACCGGCGGGATGCTCGGTGAATTCCCGGCGGGATGCTCGGTGAATTCCCGGCGGGAATACGGGAATGTCCCCGCCCCGCCCGCCGGGAATGTCCCTCCCTGCCCGCGGGGACGCCTCCGTGCCTGCTGCCGCAGCTGCGCCCGTGACAGCCGGAGCCGGGGCATGAGCTCAGCGGCGTGCGAGGCACCGGCTGGCACCGGCGGGGACAGCCCGGGACGGCGGCTGCGGTGACAACGGGGGGCGCGGGCGGGAGCCGCTGCACCGGGAGCGGCACGGCGAGCACAGGGAGCGGCAGCCCTGGGAATGGGGAGGGTGTGACAGCTTGGGATCGGTGACAACCGGGAGAAGGCGACAGCTCCGGCTCTCCGGTGCAGGCGGCTCCGCTCGCGCATCTCCCCCCGGCGCCGCTCCCGCCGCGCTCTCGGGGCGGCGGCCCCTTTAAAAATGCAAATCAGCCCCCTCCCCGCGCGCGGCGCGGCGGCGCCTCGGCCAATGGGAGGCGGCGGCCGCTGGCTGCGGTCACCGCTGCCGGGAGCGCTGGCCAATGGCAGCGCGGCTCGGCGGGAGGGGGCGTGGCCGGCTCCGCCCCGCGGCGCGGTCCCGGCGCGGTCCCGGGGCGGCGGCGGCGGCAGCGGAGCGGGGCGGGGGCGGCGGCGGCCCCGCAGGTGAGTCCCGCGTCCTCCCCGGAGCGGCCACCGAGCCCGGGCCCCGCACACCGGACCCGCCTCAGAGTCCCCCCCGCCTCTGCCCCGCCGCGCAGCCCCCCGGTCCCGCCGTTCCCGCGCCCCGCCGCCCCCGCAGCATCGCCCTCGCCGCGGTGCGGGGGTGCAGCCCCGCGCCCCCCCATTGCCGTACCGGAGATCTCCCTCCCGTGGCTGCGCACCGCGCCCCGCCGCACCGCACCGCGCCCTCCGTTAATACAGCCCCGGTGCCCCGGTGCAGCCCCGCTGGCCGCGGTCCCGCTGCCGGTGCTGCGGGCGGCCCCCCCGCCGCCTCCCCCCGCTGCAGGTGCAGGGCTCGCTCCGGCGCTTTCCCTCCTTTTGGGTTTTTTTTCTGTATTTTTAGGGGTGCACTCCCCCCGCCCTCCCCGCCGTGCCTCCCGTTCCCGGTGGGTTTTGGGGTGCTCAGCCCCCCCCCGGTACCGAACCGCCCCCCTCCCTCTCCGATCCCGCCGTATCCTCCGGGGCTGCCCCGCGCCCCCCGCGCCCCCCGCGCCCCGCTGAAGGTCACGGCTGCGGGTGGCCACAACCGCCCGGTTTGGGGGGCGCAGGGACCGGGGGGGTCCCCGGGGTGCCCCCGCCGCAGCCCCCCCACCCCGCAACCCCCACCCCGCACCCCCCGTCCCGCTCCGGGACTCGGTGGCCGCGGCCACCACCGGGGACTTTGGCCGGCGGGCGCGTTCGTGGCGTTTGCGGCCGCCCGGGACCGGCGGGGCTGGGGGGGGTGGGGGGGGGGGGTCCTGCGGGCCCCGAGCCCCCCCTGAGACCCCTCCCAGCTTTTCCCCCCCCGGTTTGCCCGGCGGGGAGCGGGGGGGCCGCGCCGAGCCCGCCCCGTTGGTGACACAGGTGGCCGAGCCCGTGCGGAGGCACCGGGGGGGGGGCTCGGAGCGGGTTTTGGGGGGGCTGCAGCGGGCCCTGACCCCCCCTTTAACCCCCCCAGACCCCCGGCACGCCGAGGATGCTCGGGGGGGCCCCGCGAACCCCGCAAGAGCCCAGGGTGAGTCTCGGGGGGGGCCTCCTCGGGTGGCGCCAACCAGGCGCGAATTTTTGGGGTTTCCTGTTTTTCTTCGGGGCTTGGGGGGGGAGCGGGGCCGGGGCGGGGGGGGCACAGCCCGGGCTGGGGGGGCACATCTGGGGTGGGGGGCACATCTGGGGTGGGGGACACATCTGGGGGTGTTTCGGGGGGGCTGCTCAGCTTGGGGGACCCCCAGCACGGCAATTTTGGGGTGAGGAGGGGGAGGTCGGGATACTCGGATTTTTTTTTCGGGGGTGTTTTGGGGGGAGTTTTTGGGGGGCTCGGGGGGGGTCGGGCAGGGCGGGGTGCGGGAGCAGCCGCGGCCGCCCGCAGCCGCCGCTCATTTATTATTGATCTGCGTATCCGGTGTCGGGCCCAGCGCCGCCCCGGTGCCCCCCCGGTGCCCCCCCCGGTGCCCCGGGGTGCCGCTCACCTTGGGGAGGGGTCGCTGCAGGGGAGGGGAGGGCGGAGGGAGCACCTTGCGGTTTCCATGGCCACGGGGCTGCGTTTTCCCGGGAAAACCGGTAAAGGGCGGGGGGGGGGGGGGCGACCCCGCTGAGCCCCCCCACACCCCGGAACCCCCCCCCGGTAAAGCCCCGGTAAAGCCCCGGTGTCCCCGCAGGGCACCGCGAGTTGAGCTGCGGGGTCCCCGCGCCGCTGTCCCCCCCTCAAGATGTCCTATTTCACCGAGCACTTCTGGGTAAGCCGGGACCCCCCACCCTTGGGTGCCCCCCACCCTCAGAGAACCCCCCAAAGCCCTTGAGGCTCGTTGATTTTCCAGGCCCGTTAATGCCCGTTAATTTCCGTTAATGCTGTTGATTAATTAACCGGGGGATGGGCGGTGCCTGGGGGAGGGGGGTCTGGGGGTCTCCCGGCTGCGGTGACATCGCTGTCCCCCCCCCATGGGGGTCCCCAAGCCTGGGGGGGGGGGAATGGGGGGAAGTCACGTGGGTGGCGCTTCCTGGTTCCTCTGGCTGCTGCCGCCACCTTCCTCTTCCTCCTGCCTCAGTTTCCCCTGCGGGTTCACCTGCGCCCCCAGCGCGGCTGGTGGGAGGGGGCTGAGGTGACGCCGCTTTGTGGGTGGGGGGAAGCACCCAAAATAATCTCGGGGGGCTTTGGGGGTCACCCCAGCCCTGCCTGGGGAGCACCTGGGGCTGGTTCTGGTTGGGGTGGGGGGCTCAGCGCCCCATTTTGGGGGGTTTGGGGCGCTGCTAACGCTGATCCCGGTGCTCCCAGGGAAAAAGGGGGTGGGGGGATTGGGGATTTGGGATCTGAGGGTGGGGAGGGGTCCCCTGGCAGGGCGAGAAGAACCACGGCTTCGACGTGCTCTACCACAACATGAAGCACGGGCAGATCTCCACCAAGGAGCTCGCCGACTTCGTCCGGGAGAGGTACCCGGGGGTGGGCACGACCCGGGGGGGGGTCCCCAAAAATCCCTGTGGGGGTGCGGGGAGGGTCCCCAAAAATCCCTGTGAGGGCGGGGAGGGTCCCCAAAACCCTGTCTGCATCCCAAACCCCCCAAACTCTTCATCCATCCCAAACCCTGTCTCCATCCCAACCCTCCCAAAATCCTGACCCCATCCCAAAGCCCCCCAAACCCTGTCCCCATCCCAAACCCCCCAAAACCCTGACCCCATCCCAACCCCCCCACAACCCTGTCTGCACCCCAAAACACCCCCCAAACCCTGTTCCCAATCCCAAACCCCCCAAAACCCTTCATCCATCCCAAACCCCCCAAACACTGTCCCCATCCCAAACCCCCCAAAACCCTGTCCCCATCCCCAAACCCTGTCCCCATCCCAAACCCCCCCAAACCCTGTCCCCATCCCAAACCCTGTCCCCATCCCAAACCCTGTCCCCATCCCCAAACCCTGTCCCCATCCCAAACCCTCCATCCATCCCAAACCCCCCAAACCCTGTCTGCACCCCAAAACCCCCCCAAACCCTGTCCCCATCCCAAACCCCCCCAAACCCTGTCTCTACCCAAACCCCTCCCCAGGGCTGCCATCGAGGAGAACTACGCCAAGGCCATGGTGAAGCTCTCGAAGATGGCCACCAACGGCACCCAGCTGGGGTACGGGGCGGCTCCGGGGCACCCCAGGGTGGCCCTGGGGACCTCGGTGACCCCCCTGGTGGCCCTCCGAGCAGGACCTTCGCCCCGCTCTGGGAGGTTTTCCGCATCTCCTCGGACAAGCTGGCCCTGTGCCACCTGGAGCTGATGAAGAAGCTGCACGACCTCATCAAGGAGATCTCCCGCTACGGCGAGGAGCAGGGCCGGGTGCACAAGAAGGTACTGGCCCTGTCCCCCTCCTGTCCCCACCCCTGGTGTCCCCAGGGCCACCCCAGCCCACCGTGGTGTCCCCTGGCAGTCCAAGGAGGAGGTGTCGGGCACGCTGGAGGCCGTGCAGCTCCTGCACGGCGTGGCCCAGCTGCTGCCCAAGTCCAAGGAGAGCTACCACAGCAAGTGCCAGGAGTACGAGAGGCTGCGCAAGGAGGGCACCAGCCAGAAGGAGATCGACAAGGTGACATCCCCCGGGGTCCCTGTCCCTCCCCCCGGGGTCCCTGTCTCTCCCCCCGGGGTCCCTGTCCCTCCCCCCGGGGTCCCTGTCCCTCCCCCTGGGGGTCCCTCTCCCTCCCTCTGGTGGTTTTCTGTCCCCCCGGGTAGTCCCGGGTTCCTGTTGGTGTCCTTGGGTCCCCCATGGTGGTCCCTTGGTTCCTGTTGGTGGCTTCTGTCCCTTCCCTGGTGGTCCCTGGGTCCCCCTGAATGGTCTCAGGCTCCTGTTGGTGGCTCCTGTCCATTCCTTGGTGGTCCTTGAGTCCTCCTCAGTGGTCCCTGGGTCCCTCTGAATGGTCCCAGGCTCCTGTTGGTGTCCCTGAGTCCCCTCTGGGTGGTCCCTGGCTCTTGTTGGTGGCTTCTGTCCCTTCCCTGGTGGTTCCTGACTCTCCCTCAGTGGTCCCTGGGTCCCCCTGGGTGGTCCTTGGGTGCTGTTGGTGGCTCCTGTCCCTCTCTTGGTGGTCTTTGAGTCCTTCTCAGTGGTCCCTGTGTCTCCCTGGGTGGTCCCCGGTTCCTGTTGGTGGCTCCTGTCCCTTCCCTGGTGGTCCCCGAGTCCCTCTCAGTGGTCCCCATCCCCTCGTGGTGGTTCTTATTCCTCCTCCCTGTGGTCACTGTCACCCCCCTCTGTGGTCCTTGTCCCTTCCCTGGTGATTCTTGACCCTCTGATTGTTCCTGTCTCCCTTGGATGGTTCCTGTTCCCCCCTGGGTGGGATCCCTGACCATCCCTGTCCCCTGGCTGTCCCACCTGGGTGGTCCCTGTCCCCTCCCTGACTGTCCCTGTCATTCTCCTGGCTGTCCCTTGGCTGTCCCCTGTCCTCTGGCTGGTCCCTGTCCTGTTCCTGATGATCCCTGTCCCTGTCCCCCAGCTGTCCCCTGTCCCCTCCCTGAGGATCCCTGTCCCCTCCCAGCTGTCCCCCGGCTGTCCCCCGGCTGTCCCCCGGCTGTCCCCTGGCTGTCCCCTGGCTGTCCCTTGGCTATCTCTTGTCCCCTCCCTGACGATCCCTGTCCCCCATCCTGTTCCTGACGATCCCTGTCCACCGGCTGTCCCCTGGCTGTCCCCTGTCCCCTCCCTGAGGATCTCTGTCCCTGTCCCCTCCCAGCTGTCCCCTGTCCCCTCCCTGAGGATCCCTGTCCCCTCCCGGCTGTCCCCTGTCCCCTCACTGAGGATCTCTGTCCCTGTCCCATTCCTGATGATCCCTGTCCCCTGGCTGTCCCCTGACTGTCCCCTGGCTGTCCCTGTCCCCTCCCGGCTGTTCCCCGGCTGTCCCTGTCCCCTCCCTGACTGTCCCCTGTCCCCGCAGGCGGAGCTGAAGTCGCGCAAGGCGGGCGAGGCGCTGCGCAGGGCGGTGGAGAAGTACAACGCTGCCCGCGCCGACTTCGAGCAGCGCATGCTGGACTCGGCCGTGGTGGGCAGGGCAGGGGTGGGCAGGGGGGATTTGGGGAGAGGGGTGGGAACCGATGGGATTTGGGAAAGGGATGGGTTGGGTGGGATTGGGGAAAGGGGATGGATGGGGGGGATTGGGGAGAGGGGTGGGAACCGATGGGATTGGGGAAAGGGATGGGTTGGGTGGGATTGGGGAGAGGGGTAGGCAGGGAAGACTGGGGAAAGGGGATGGACAGAGGGGGATTGGGGAAAGAATGGGCTGGGGGGACTGGGGAGAGGGATGGGCATTGGGAGAATTTGGGGAAGGGATGGGCAGGGTGGGATTGGAGAAAGGGGATGGACAGAGAGGGATTGGGGAAAGAACGGGCAGGGGGGATTGGGGAGAGGAGTGGGCACTGGGGGAATTTGGGGAAGGGATGGGCTGGGTGGGATTGGGGAAAGGGGATGGACGGGGGTGATTGGGGAGAGGGGTGGGAACTGATGGGATTTGGGAAAGGGATGGGCTGGGTGGGATTGGAGAAAGGGGATGGACAGAGGGGGATTGGGGAGAGAGGTGGGAACTGATGGGACTGGAGAGAGGGATGGGAATTGATGGGACTGGGGGGAGGGATGGGCATTGGGGGAATTTGGGGAAGGGATGGGCAGGGTGGGATTGGGGAGAGGGGATGGATGGGGGAATTGGGGAAAGAATGGGCTGGGGGGATTGGGGAGATGGATGGGCATTGGGGGAATTTGGGGAAGGGGTGGGCTGGGTGGGATAGGGGAAAGGGGATGGATGGGGGAATTGGGGAGAGGGGTGGGAACCGATGGGACTGGGGAGAGGGGTTGGAATTGATGGGATTGGGGAGAGGGGTGGGCAGGGGGGATTGGGGAAAGAATGGGCAGGGGGGATTGGGGAGATGGATGGGCATTGGGAGAATTTGGGGAAGGGATGGGCAGGGTGGGATTGGAGAAAGGGGATGGACAGAGAGGGATTGGGGAAAGAACGGGCAGGGGGGATTGGGGAGAGGAGTGGGCACAGCCAGGATTTGGGCAGGGATGGGCACTGGTGGGATTTGGGCAGGGATGGGCAGGATGGGATGGGGAAAGGGACGAACATTGAATTTGGGAAGGGATGGGCACTGGGGACACGCCGCCCTTCCATGGGGACATTGCCACCCTGGCTGAGCCCCATTCCTTGGGGGTGCTGTCCCTTGGGCATGTGCCACCCTGGCTGTGCCAGGCCTTGGGGACATTGCCACCCTCCCTGAGCTCCTTCCCTGTCCGGTGACCCCTGGGGGCATCCCACCCTTCCCAAACCCTTCCATGGGGACATCCCACCCATCCCAAACCCCCTCCATGTCCCTGGGGACGTCCCACCCTTCCCAAACCCCCTCCATGTCCCTGGGGACGTCCCACCCTTCCCAGACCCTTCCATGGGGACATCCCGCCCATCCCAAACTCTTCCCTGCCCACCTGGGGACATCCCACCCATCTCAAACCCTTCCACGGGCACATCCCACCCATCCCAACCCCTTCCCTGCCCAGCTGCCCGTCCCTGGGGCTGTCCCCCCCTTTCCTGACCCCTCGATTTTTCCCCTCCCCAGCGCTTCCAGGAGGTGGAGGAAGCCCACCTGCGGCACATGAAGGGGCTCATCGGCTCCTACTCCCACTCCGTGGAGGACACCCACGTCCAGATCGGCCAGGTGAGTCCCCAGGTGAGACCCCTCCCCATTCCCGTTTTCCCTCTTCATTCCATGCCCCCTTCCCCCTTTTTTCCCCCCCAGGTCCACGAGGAGTTCAAGCAGAACGTGGAGAACATCGGCACGGAGATGCTGCTGCGGAGGTTTGCCGAGAGCAAGGGCACGGGGAGAGAGCGGCCAGGTGAGGCTGGGGTCCCACCTGGGCACGGGTGGATCCCTGATCCCGCTGATCCCACTGATCTGGGCTGATCCTGGGCTGATCCCACTGATCTGGGCTGATCCCACTGATCTGGGCTGATCCCAGACTGATCCTGGGCTGATCCCAGACTGATCCCAGGCTGATCTTAGCTTATCCAGGCTGATTTCCAGGCTGATCCCACTGATCCCAGTTGATCTGGGGCTGATCCAGGACTGCTCCTGGCTGATCCCACTGATCCAGGCTTATCCAGGCTGATCCCGGGCTTATCCCACTGATCCCAGGCTAATCCTGGGGATCCCAGCCTGATCCTGAGCTGATCCCAGGCTGATCCCAGCTTATCCAGGCTGATCCCACTGATCCCAGGCTGATCCTGGTTTATCCAGGCTAATCCCAGGTTTATCCCATTAATCCCTGGTTGATCCCGGGCTGATCCCAGGCTGATCCCAGGCTGATTCTGGACTGATCCCACTGATCCCGGGCTGATCCCGGGCTGATCCCATTGATCCCAGGCTGATCCAGGGCTGATCCTGGGCTGATCCCATTGATCCCGGGCTGATTCCCAGGCTGGTCCCAGCTGATCCCATTGATCCCGGGCTGATCCCATTGATCCCATTGATCCCAGGCTGATTCCCGTGCTGATCCCATTGATCCCGGGCTGATCCCATTGATCCTGGGCCTATTCCCAGGCTGATCCCATTGATCCCGGGCTGATCCCATTGATCCCATTGATCCTGGGCCGATTCCCAGGCTGATCCCATTGATCCCATTGATCCCGGGCTGATCCCATTGATCCTGGGCCGATTTCCAGGCTGATCCCATTGATCCCAGGCTGATCCCATTGATCCCGGGCTGATCCCATTGATCCCATTGATCCCATTGATCCCGGGCTGATCCCATTGATCCCATTGATCCCAGCTGGTCCCGCTCTCCCCGCAGGAGCGCTGGATTTCGAGGAGTACCGGCTGGCTCCAGCGCAGGAAGGCAAGTACGTCTGCATCCCGCTGGGAATCCCGGGCGCTGCGGGGGCTCTTCCTCACCCCGTTCCTGCTTTCCCCAGGACCCAAGAGGAGCCGGAGCAAAGCGTTCCGGATCCCGGGCCTGAGCCGTAAGGAGCGGGAGCGCGATGCCGTGTAAGGGCCTGAATCCCGGCATTCCTGAATCCCGGCATTCCTGCGTCCCTGCATCCCTGTGTCCCTGCATCCCATTCCTGCATCCCTGCATCCCTGTGTCCCTGCATCCCGGCTCCCTGCATCCCATTCCTGCATCCTGGCATTCCTTCATCCCTGCCCTGGCATTCCTGCATGCCGTTCCTGCATTTCTGCATCCCAGCATTCCCAAATTCCAGCATTCCTGCATCCTCTCCCTGGCATCCCTGCATCCCATTCCTGCATTCCAGTATTCCCACATTCCAGCATTCCTGCATCCTCTCCCTGGCATCCCTGCATCCCATTCCTGCATGCCAGCATTTCCCACATCCCAGCATTCCTGCATCCTGTCCCTGGATCCCTGCACCCTGGCATCCCTGCATTCCTGCATCTCAGCAGCCCTGCATCCTGGCAGCTTTGCATCCCCAAATTCCCGCATCCACGAATTCCCACATCCTATATCCCCAAATCCCTGAATTCCTGCATGCTGCATCCCCGAATTCCCACATCCACGAATTCCCACATCCCCGAATTCCCACATCCCTGAATTCCCACATCCCTGAATTCCCACATCCCCAAATTCCCACATCCCCGAATTCCCACATCCCCGAATTCCCACATCCCCGAATCCCCACATCCCCAAATTCCCACATCCCCAAATCCCCACATCCCCAAATTCCCACATCCCCAAATCCCCGCATCCCCGAGTTCCCCCATCCCTCCCTCCATCCTCCCCACATCCCACCCCCCGCTCCCCCTGCCCCTCCTGACTCTCCCCGTGTCCCCCCAGGGAATCCCCGGATAACGACCTGGTGAGCGTCCCGGTGCCCCCCCGCCCCGGCGCCGCCCTCCCCGCGCCGGGAGCACCGGCAATGTCGCAGCGTGTCCCCGCAGGGCTGCCCGGAGGTGGACGAGGACGGCTTCACCGTGCGCCCGGACATCGCCCGCGGTATCCTTGGCGCTCACCCGGGGATTCCCGGGGAGAACCCGACCCGGGGGAGGCTCGGTGGGATCCCGGGGGAATTCCAGGCGGGAATTGCCTTGACTCGGGGGCGCTCAGGCGAGGCGGAGACCGCCGGGTGCTCCTCCAGCGACTCGGACTACGACGAGGACGAGCCGCGCAAGTTCTACGTGCGCATCAAGCCCGTGCAGCCGCGGGAGGCGCCCGGCAGCGCCGAGGCCGCCGTGGAGCAGCTCAAGGCCACCGTGGGGAATCTCATCCTGGCCCCCGGGGTTGTTGGGGTGAGCCTGGGGGCGGGGGGGGGGACCGAGGGGACCCCCGGGGTTCCCGGGGTCTCAGCTCAGCGCTGTGCCCGTCTCTCCTCCTTGCAGGGCACGGTCAGGAGGCAGGCGTCACGTAAGTGGCACTGGGGAGGTGGCGGTGAGGCTGAGGGGCGCTGCTTGGGGACATCGTGTCCTCCCTGAGACCCCTGCCTTGGGGACATCCCACCCTTCCTGAGCCCCTGCCTTGGGGACATCTCACCCATCCTGAGCCCCATTCCTTGGGGACATCGTGTCATTCCTGAGCCCCCTGCCTTGGGGACATTGTGTCATTCTTGAGCCCCCTGCCTTGGGGACATCGTGTCGTTCCTGAGCCCCTTTCCTTGGGGACATCTCACCCTTCCTGAGCCCCCTGCCTTGGGGACATCGTGTCGTTCCTGAGCCCACTGCCTTGAGGACATCGTGTCCTCCCTGAGCCCCTTTCCTTGGGGACAGTGCCACCCTCCCTGAGCCCCCTTCCCTGGGGACATCCCACCCGTCCTGAGCCCCATTCCCTGTCCACTCGCCAGCCCCTGGGGACCCCCCACCCCTCCCGAGCCACCCCGTGTCCCCTCACGGTGACGGTGCCATCCCTCCGCAGGACACGCGGCATCCCTGACCCCGGCCCCCGGTGACACGGACCCCGAGGGGACACTGGCGGCGGGTGAGGCTGGCCGGGGGGTCCTGGGGGGTTTGGGGGGGCACGGGAGGGGTCCTGGGGGCGGGGTGCGCTGCATTGTCCCCTCTCCCCGCAGGTGACAGCGCGGGGCGGGGTCTCCCGGCGGCGCAGGTGAACAGGTAGGGGACAGGGAGGGATTGGGGTGCCATGGGGTGGCCGCCCCCCATCCTTGGGGGGTCCCGGGTGGGCTTTGATACCCCCCTCGCCCCCCCTGCTCTGTCCCTGTCCCAGCGGCCCCGGGAAGCCCCCCCAGGACCCGCTGCCCTCGGCCGCTCTCTTCGGGCCCCCCCTGGAGTCGGCGTTCGAAGCAGAGGAATTCCCGGGTGAGGATTTGGGGGGATTGGGATGAGACCCCCCCCCACCGTGGGGAGGGGTCCGCGCTCTGACCGGGGGCTGTCCCGCAGCCCCCCGCTCCTACGTCCTCACCTCGTCGTCGTCGCCCTTCTCCTCCTCGTCCCCGGAGAACGTGGAGGACTCGGGGCTGGACTCGCCCTCGCACCCCGCGCCCGGACCCTCGCCCGGACCCTCGCCCGGACCCTCGCCCAGACCCTCGCCCGACTCGCGGCCCTGGAGCCCCCAGCCGGGCACGCCGCAGAGCCCCGGCCCCAAACCGCCGCCCCCCGGCAGTGCCTGGCCCCCCCGGCCCCGCAGCCCCTCCGGCCGCCTCCCCGAGCCCCCCAGCTTCGCCGTTTTCAGCGGCCCCGGCGCCGAGGGGCTCTGGGGGGACGCGGGGGCCGCGCCCCGGGGTCGCAGCCGCTGCCTCAGCGGCCCCACCCCACGTGAAGCCCCCTCCCCGGATCCCTTCGGGGAGCCCCCGGCGTGGGGCAGAGCCCGCAGCCCCGGCGGGGAGCAGCCCCCGCTGACGCGGCCTTCCTCCAACTCGGCCTCCTCCTCATCCTCCTCGCCGGCCCCCCCGAGCGGGGGGGAGTCCTCCAGCCCCTCCCCCTGGGGCTGCCAGGGGCCGGGGGCGAGGCTGAGCGAGGGGGGGCCCGGCGGGGACGCCCCCCCTGCAGTCGGAGCCGGGTGAGTGGCGGGGTGAGCTGCCCCTCCCTGACCCCTAAATCTGCCCCCGTGACCCCTAAATCTGCCCCCCGTGACCCCCAACTCTGCCCCCATGGTCCCTAACCCTGCTCCCCCGTGACCCCTAAATCTGAGTCCCAGACCTGCCAACTCTGCCCCCATTATCCTTGACCCTGTTCCCCCATGACCCCAAATTCTTCCCCCTGTGACCCCCAACTCTGCCCCCATAACCCCGAATTCTGACCCCGATTGCCCTTGACCCTGTCCCCCCATAACACCTAAATCTGCCCCCATTGCCCTGAACCGTGCCCCCCATCACCCCAAACTCTGCCCCCATCACCCCAAACTCTGCCCCCCATCACCCCAAACTCTGTCCCCCATCACCCCAAACTCTGTCCCCCATCACCCCAGCTCCACCCCCCGACCCCACCCCAGAACGGAGCTGAGCCCGGCCCAACTCCCGGCATCTCTGAGCCCCCTGGATCCCCGGGAGGTGGTCCTGGATTCCCGGGGGGAGGTTTTGGATCCCGGGGGGGGGTCCTGCGTCCCCAGGGGGGTGTTCTGGATTCCAGGGGAGGCTCCTGGATCCCGGGGGGAGTTCTGGATCCCAGGGAATGGTCCTGGATCCCTGAGGGCATCCTGGGTCCCCGGGGGGAGGTTTTGGATCCCCAGGGGTTGGTCCTGGATCCCGGGGGGAGTTGGGGAGTTCTGGATCCTGGGGTGTGGAGGGTCCTGGATCCCCAAGGGCTGGTCCTGGATCCCTGAGGGCATCCTGGGTCCCCTGGGGGAGGTTTTGGATCCCTGGGGGGTGGTCCTGGACCTTGGGGGAAGTCCTGGATCCCCAGGGTTGGTCCCGGATCCCGGTGGGGGGGTCCCGGATCCCGGTGGGGGGGTCCCGGATCCCGGTGGGGGGGTCCCGGATCCCGGTGGGGGGGTTCTGCCGTGCCGGGTCTCTCCCCTCACCCCCCATTCGTGCCCCCCTCCCCAGATTCCGCCCCCTCCTGGCCCGGCGCCGCCCACCGGGACGTTCCTCTCGTGGCCCCCCCGCGCCGCTCCCGCTCCAAGCGGCCGCCGGCGGGGCCGGCCGCGGGCAGCAACAGCGACCTGGTGCGGGCCGGGGGGCGCGGGGACCCCCGGGAGGGCGCGGGGACCCCCGGGAGGGCGCGGGGACCCCCGGGAGGGGCGGGCAGGCTTCCCAGTGCTCCCAGTGTGGGAATGGCAGCGCTGGGAAGGGGGCACTGGGAGGAGCTTGCCTGGGGAATGAAATGGGAGGAGGGGGGTGATGGAGCGGGGAAGGGGTGAGGGGATTTGGGGGTGCAGGGATGTGGAATTGAGGGATTTGGGGATGTGGAATTGAGGGATTTGGGGATGTGGGAGTTCAGGGATGGAAGGGTGTGAGAATCCAGGGACGTGGGAATTGAGGGATGCGGGATGCAGTGTTTTGGAATTTGGGGATGTGGGGGTTTGGGGATGTGGGGATTTGGGAATTCAGGGATATAGAGGTTGGGAATTCAGGGATATGCAGGGATGCAGGATTTGGGGCTGCAGGGATATGAAATTTTGGGATGCAGGGACACAGAGATGCAGGGATGTGGGAATTTGGGGATGTGGGGATTTAGGGATGAGGGGATTTGGGGGTGCAGGGATGTGGGGATGCAGGATTTAGGGATGTGGGGATGCAGGATTTAGGGATACAGGGATGCAGGATTTGGGGGTACAGGGATACAGGGATGCAGGATTTGTGCCTGCAGGGGTGCAGGATTTGGGGATATAGGGGTGCAGGATTTGGGGATACAGGGATGCAGGATTTGGGGATATAGGGGTGCAGGATTTGGGGATACAGGGGTGCAGGATTTGTGCCCACAGGGATGCAGGATTTGTGCCCGCAGGGGTGCAGGATTTGGGGATACAGGGATACAGGGGTGCAGGATTTGGGGATACAGGGGTGCAGGATTTGGGGATATAGAGGTGCAGGATTTGGGGATACAGGGATGCGGGATTTGGGGATACAGGGGTGCAGGATTTGGGGATACAAGGATGCAGGATTTGGGGGTACTGGGATACAGGGGTGCAGGATTTGGGGATGCAGGGATGCAGGATTTGGGGATACAGGGATGCAGGATTTGGGGATACAGGGGTGCAGGATTTGGGGATACAGGGATGCAGGGGTGCAGGATTTGGGGATGCAGGGATGCAGGATTTGTGCCCGCAGGGGTGCAGGATTCGGGGGCCGGGGGCGCACACACCCACCCGCCGCCCCTCGCCCCCGCAGTCGCGCTCGCTGAGCCCCTCGCCCTCCTGGAGCTGCGGCCCCTCGCACTCCGCCCCCGCCAGCCTGGGCGAGCGCGGCTTCTTCTCCGCGGCGCCGCCCGCGCTCGGTGCGTGCCGGGGCTCTCCGGGGAGGGGCGGGGAGGGACCGGGACCCCCTCCCGGCCCTGCCCTGACCCCCCGCGCCCCCTCCCCAGGGCTGTCGCGGGGCCCCAGCCCGGTGGTGCTGGGCTCGCAGGACGCGCTGCCCGTGGCCGCCGCCTTCACCGAGTACGTGCACGCCTACTTCAAGGGCCGCGACGCCGACAGGTACCGGGGAGGGGTCCCGGGGGGCGGGGGGGTCCAGATGGGGCAGCTGAGAGGAGTTTTAAAAGATTTTATTCCATGTAAAAAGGTTTTATCCCATTTTAAAAAGATTTTTATCCCCCATCCCATTCCAGTGATGAGGGAATCTCCTGTGAAGGGTGAGACAGTACAGGTGTTACAGGCTTGGGGAATCCTCTACAAACCCATTTCCCACTCAGGGGCACCACTTTTTATCCCTTTAAACTCATTTCCAGCTCCATTTCCCTCCCAACAACCTCCCTCCTGTCCCACGGCGTTTCTCACCCGGCATTTCTTAGATAAGAGAATTTATCTGAGATATCACCTGAGCCTTCTGCCAGGCTTGGGGAATCCTCTACAAACCCATTTCCCATATTGGGGCACCACTTTTTATCCCTTTAAACTCATTTCCAGCTCCATTTCCCTCTCCAAAACATCCCTCCTGTCCCACGGCGTTTCTTATCTCAGATAAGAGAATTTATCTGAGACATCACCTGAGCCTTGTGCCGGGCTTGGGGAATCCTCTACAAACCCATTTCCCATACGGGGGCACCACTTTTTATCCCTTTAAATTCATTTCCAGCTCCATTTCCCTCCCAACAACCTCCCTCCTGTCCCACGGCGTTTCTTATCTCAGAGTTTTCACACAGGTATTGTGTGATTATTACCTGTATTGTCTCACCCTTCATATGAGACAGAAATTGGGACAAAATCTCTGAGGCTGCTCTCAGCTGCCCCATCTCTGGCTCAGAAAAAGAGCATGATCGGGGTTAATCTTCATATATAATATAGATAAATCACTATATAATATAGATAATATAGATAATATAGATAATATAGATAATATAGATAAGTTGGAGAACCCCCTACAAACCCATTTCCCACACGGGGGCACCATTTTTCAACCCTTTAAACTCAGTTCCAGCTGCATTTCCCTCCCAACAAGCTCCCTCCTGTCCCACGGCGTTTCTCACCCGGCATTTCTTAGATAAGAGATTTTATCTGAGATATCACCTGAGCCTTGTGCCAGGCTTGGGGAATCCTCTACAAACCCATTTCCCACTCAGGGGCACCACTTTTTATCCCTTTAAATTCATTTCCAGCTCCATTTCCCTCTCAACAACCTCCCTCCTGTCCCACGGCGTTTCTTATCTCAGAGTTTTCACACAGGTATTGTGTGATTATTACCTGTATTGTCTCACCCTTCATATGAGACAGAAATTGGGACAAAATCTCTGAGGCTGCTCTCAGCTGCCCCATCTCTGGCTCAGAAAAAGAGCATGATCGGGGTTAATCTTCATATATAATATAGATAAATCAGTATATAATATAGATAATATAGATAATATAGATAATATAGATAATATAGATAATATAGATAATATAGATAAGTTGGAGAACCCCCTACAAACCCATTTCCCACACGGGGGCACCATTTTTCAACCCTTTAAACTCATTTCCAGCTGCATTTCCCTCCCAACAACCTCCCTCCTGTCCCACGGCGTTTCTCACCCGGCATTTCTTAGATAAGAGATTTTATCTGAGATATCACCTGAGCCTTCTGCCAGGCTTGGGGAATCCTCTACAAACCCATTTCCCACTCAGGGGCACCACTTTTTATCCCTTTAAACTCATTTCCAGCTCCAGTTCCCTCCCAACAACCTCCCTCCTGTCCCACGGCGTTTCTTATCTCAGATAAGAGAATTTATCTGAGATATCACCTGAGCCTTGTGCCGGGCTCGGAGGGTCCTCTCGCCCCCGGGGGGTCCCCCCTGCAGCCCGGGGTGTCCCCCTGAGCCCGAGTGTCCCCGCAGCTGCCTGGTGAAGGTGACAGGCGAGCTGACCATGTCCTTCCCCGCGGGCATCGTGCGCGTCTTCGGCGGCGCCGCCGCCCCGCCCGTGCTCAGCTTCAGGCTGCTCAACGCGGGCGCCATCGAGCAGTTCCTGCCCAACGCCGAGCTGCTCTACAGGTGTGGGGACACCTGGGGACACCTGGGGACAGCCTGGGACACGGGGAGGACACGGGGACAGCCAGGGACACGGGGGGGACACGGGGGGGACACGCTGTGGGGGCTGGTGGTGGGGTACAGGAGTTCCCATCGAGCGGTTCCTGCCCAACGCCGAGCTTCTCTACAGGTGTGGGGACACCTGGGGACACCTGGGGACAGCCTGGGGCACAGGGGGGACATGGTGGGGGGTGGATTTTGGGGTACAGGAGGGGCACAGGGGCTTTGGGAAGTGTGGGTGCAGTGATGGAGGGTGGATTTTGGGGTACAGGAGCTGCCATTGAGCGGTTCCTGCCCAATGCCGAGCTGCTCTACAGGTGTGGGGACACCTGGGGACACAGGGAGGGACACGGGGACAACCGGGGACACGGGGGGGGGGACATGGTGAGAGGCAGATTTTGGGGTACAGGAGCTGCCATCGAGCAGTTCCTGCCCAATGCCGAGCTGCTCTGTGGGTGCGGGGACACAAGGGGACATGGGAACAGCCTGGGACAGAGGGGGACACACGTTTGGGGGCTGGTGATGGGGTGCAGGGGGGGTCTGGAGGGATACAGGGACTTTGGGAAGTGTGGGTGCAGTGATGGGGGCAGATTTTGGGGTGCAGGAGGAGCACAGGGGCCTTGGGAGGTGATGGATGCAGTGGTGAGGGTGGGTTTTGGGGTACAGAGTGTCCCTGTTTTCCTGGGGATGCTCTCAGGAGCTGAGGGATGCAGCGATGAGGGGAGCTGAGTTTTGGGGGGTCCCAGGGGTCTGAGTGTCCCCGGGATGCAGCAATGGGGAGCTGAGTTTTGGGGGTCCCAGGGGTCTGAGTGTCCTGGGGATACAGGGACAGGGAACTGAGTTTTGGGGGTTCCAGGGGATGCAGTGGATGCAGTGATGGGGAGCTGAGTTTTGGGATTTGGGGATTTGGGGATTTTGGGGGCTCTGGGCACCCTGGGCACGCAGCAATGAGGGGAGCTGAGTTTTGGGATTTGGGGGGCTCTGGGCATGCAGCCATGAGGGGAGCTGAGTTTTGGGATTTGGGGATTTGGGGATTTTGGGGACTCTGGGCACCCTGGGCACGCAGCGATGAGGGGAGCTCAGTTTCGGGGTTCCCGGCGCTCTGGGCACCCTGTGGGGCCGCTTTGGAGCCGGGTATTGGGGTGCCAGCTTCTGGGGGCACCCACACCCTGCCTGCCCCCTTCCCCCACGCCCCCAGCGACCCCTCGCAGAGCGACCCCAGCACCAAGGACTTCTGGCTGAACATGGCAGCGCTGACGGGGCAGCTGCAGCGGCAGGCGGAGCAGAGCCCGGCCGCCTCCTACTACAACGTGGCTCTGCTCAAGTACCAGGTGAGCCCCTGGGGTGGGGGTGCTGAGACCCCCCGGGGGTGGGAAATGTGGGGTCTGGGGTGCTGAGGCTGAATAGGGTGGGAGGTGCAGGATCCTGCACGTCCCAGGGATGGGATCCTGAACGTCCACAGGGTGGGAGATGCAGGGTTTGGGGTCCTAAACTTTCAGAGGGTTGGAGGTGCAGGGTTTGGGGTCCTGAACCTTCATGGGGTGGGAAACGTGGGGTCTGGGGTCCTGAGCTTGAACAGGGTGGGAGATTCAGGGTTTGGGATTCTGAACCCCCCCAGGGTGGCAGATTCAGGGTTTGGGCTCCCAACCCTTCACAAGGTGGGAGACGCAGGCTCTGTGCTCCCGAACTTCCACAGGATGGGGGGTGGTCCCACCCTGGTCCCGGCAGGGTCTGGGGGGGGGTCCCACCCTGGTGGGGGTCCCACCCTGGTCCTGGCACGGTCCGGGTGTCCCCCCTGGTCCCGGCAGGGTCTCGGTGCTCCCCTGGTCCCGGCAGGGTATGGGTGCGGGGGGTGGTCCCACCCTGGTCCCGGCAGGGTCTGGGTGTGGGTGGGGGTCCCACCCTGGTCCCGGCAGGTTCTGGGTGCCCCTCCCCGGTCCCGGCAGGGTCCAGGTGCCCCGCCGGTCCTGGCAGGGTCTGGGTGTCCCCCCCTGGTCCTAGCAGGGTCTGGTCCCACTCTGGTCCCAGCAGGGTCTGGGTGTGGGTGGGGGTCCCACCCTGGTTCTGGTAGGGTCTCGGTGCACCCCCGGTCCCGGCAGGGTCTGGGTATGGGGGGGGGGGGTCCTGCCCTGGTCCTGGCAGGGTCTGGTCCCACTCTGGTCCCGGCAGGGTCTGGGTGCGGGGGGGGGGTCTCACCCCGGTCTCGGCAGGCTCTGGGTGCCCCCCCGGTCCCGGCAGGCTCGGGGTGCCCCCTGACGCCCCCTGCCGCCCCCTGCCCCCGCAGTTCTCGCGGCTGGGCCCCGGCGCGGCGCCGCTGCGGCTCTGCGTGCGCTGGGACTGCGCGCCCGGCTCCACGCGGGTCAGCGTCGAGTACGGCTACAACGCGGCCGCCCTGGCGCTGCCCGTGCCCCTGGGCAACGTGCACGTCCTGCTGCCCCTCGAGGAGCCCCTCAGCAACCTGCGGCTGCAGCCCGCGGGCAGCTGGTACCGGGCAGAGGGGAGAGGGAGGGGAGGGGAGGGGAGGGGGGTGATGGGGATGGACGGGGTGGGAGATGCAGGGTCTGGGGTCCCAAAATCCCACAGGGTGGGAGATGGAGGGTCTGGGGTCCCAAAATCCCACAGGGTGGGAGATGGAGGGTCTGGGGTCCCAAAATCCCACAGGGTGGGAAACGTGGGGTCTGGGGTCCTGGGGCTGAATGAGGTCAGAAATGCGGGGTTTGGGGTCCTGAATCTTCACAGGGTGGGAGATGTGGGGTCTGGGGTCCCAAAAACCCAGAGGGTGGGAAACGTGGGGTCTGGGGTCCTGAGCCTGAGTAGGGTGGGGATGGAGGGATGAGGGGTTCTGAGGCTGAACAGGGTGGGAGATGCAGGGTTTGGGGTCCTGAACCCCCACAGGGTGGGAGATGCAGGGGTTTGGGGTCCTGAACCCCTTCACAGCATGGGAGATGCAGGGTCTGGGGTCCCAAAATCCCACAGGGTGGAAGATGGAAGGTCTGGGGTCCCAAAATCCCACAGGGTGGGAAACGTGGGGTCTGGGGTCCCGGGGCTGAATGGGGTGGGAGATGCAGGGTCTGGGGTGCTGAACCCCCACAAGGTGGGAGATGCAGGGTTTGGGGTCCTGGGGCTGAATGAGGTCAGAAATGCGGGGTTTGGGGTCCTGAATCTTCACAGGGTGGGAGATGCAGGGTCTGGGGTCCCAAAATCCCACAGGGTGGGAGATACAGGGTCTGGGGTCTCAAAATCCCAGAGCGTGGGAAGCATGGGGGTCCTGAGGCTGAACAGGGTGGGAGATGCAGGATTTGGGGTCTCAAAATCCCACAGGGTGGGAGATGCAGGGTCTGGGGTCTCAAAATCTCAGAGCGTGGGAAGCATGGGGGTCCTGAGGCTGAACAGGGTGGGAGATGCAGGGATGGGGGCCCCAAACTCCCCCAGGGTGGGGGGCACAGGAATGGGGGTCCCAAGATGGAGTGGGGTCCTGAATCTCCCCCCAAGGATGGGAGAAGGGGACCCCAGACTGGGAAATGGGGACCCCAGATTGGGAAATGGGAACCTTGGACTGGAAAATGGGGATGCTGTACTGGGAAACAGCAACCTTGAGCCGGGAATTGGGGTCGCTGATGGGGTGGGGCTGGGCGGGAAGGGCTGGATTTTGGGGGGCGTGGAGGGCTGGAGCCCACCCCCCCCTTACCCCGGCAGGAACCTGGAGGAGAAGCGGCTGCTCTGGAAGCTGCTGGACATCCCCGGCGCCCCGGGGCAGGGAGGTGAGGCCGGGCCCGCCCTGCCGGGGGTGGGGACGCGGGGTTTGGGGGGCTCCCGACCCCTCCAACCCCTGCGCTGTCCCCCCAGGCTGCGGGCGGCTCTGGGCCAGCTGGGAGCCGCGGGGCGGGCCCAGTAAGCCCAGTCCCGTGGCCGCCCAGTTCAGCAGCGAGGGCAGCACCTTGTCGGGGGTGGAGGTGGAGCTGGCGGGCGCCGGGTACCGCATGTCGCTGGTCAAGAAGAGGTTTGCTACAGGTACGGGGGGGTCCCTTCCCCACTGCCTTGGGGGGTGCGGGGTCCTCTCCCCGTCCCCTGGGTGCTGGGGGAGCAGGGGGTCCCTTCCCTGGGGTGCAAGGGGTCCTTTCCTTGGGGTATTTAGGGTCCTTTCCTTGGGGTATTTAGGGTCCTTTTCCTGCTCCTTAGGGTGTTTGGGGTTCCTTCCTTGAGGTATTTATGATCCTTTCCCTGTGGTATTTAGGGTCCATTCCCTGGGATTTTTAAGGTCCCTTCCCTGGGGTATTTAGAGTCTCATCCCTAGGGTATTTAGGGTTTTTTCCTGCTCTTTGGGGTGCTCAGGTTCCCTTTTCTGGGGTGCTCGGGGGTCCCATTCCCACTCAGGGTCCCTTCCCTGCTCCTTGGGGTGTCAGGGTACCTTCCCTGGGGTATTTAGGGTCCTTTCCTTGCCCTTTGGGCTGCTCGGGGGTCCCTTCCCTGCTCTTTGGGGTGCTCAGGGTCCCTTTCCTGGGGTGCTCGGGGGTCCCATTCCCTCTCGGGGTCCCTTCCCTGCTCTTTGGGGTGCTCAGGTTCCATTTCCTGGGATGCTTGGGGGACCCTTCCCTGCTCCTTGGGGTGCTCAGGGTCCCTTTTCTGGGGTGCTCGGGGGTCCCATTCCCTCTCGGGGTCCCGTCCCTGCTCCTTGGGGTGCTCAGGGTCCCTTCCCCAGCCTCCCCACGGCCCCGAGGTGCTGCCATCCCTTTTCCAGACGTTCCCTTCCCTCTCTCCACCATCCTGGGGGAGGGGCGCGGGGGTCCCCTCCCCACCCCCCAAACTCCTTTTTTCCCCCCTCACCGGGCAATGCCCGGGGTCACCCGGGGTTTGGGGCCAGCCCCGAGCCCGTGCCCTTCCCCTCTCTGTGCCCTTCCCCTCTCCTCTCTGTGCCCTTCCCCTCCCTGTGCCCTCCCCCTCCCCCGTGCCCACCTTTCCCCCGTGCCCACCTTTCCCCCCGTGCCCACCTTTCCCCCCGTGCCCACCTTTCCCCCCGTGCCCACCTTCCCCCCGTGCCCACCTTTCCGCCGTGCCCACCTTTCCCCCCGTGCCCACCTTTCCCCCCGTGCCCACCTTTCCCCCGTGCCCACCTTTCCTCCGCAGGGATTTACCTGGCGGGGTCCTGAGCGGCTCCCGGACCCCCCCGAGCCCCTCCCGGGCTTTTCCCGTGGTTGTGTGAATTTGGAAACACTGGATGGAGGCGGGCTGGGGAGGGGCCGCCTCCCCTTCCTCCCCCTCCTCCTCTTCCTCCTCCTCCTGCTCCTGCTCCCGTCCCTGTCGCTGTCCCCGCGCCCTCCCCCGTGCTGTGAAGGGAGCAGGAGCTGCTCTTTTATTAAACACTTTATTTTCTAATAAACTCGCTCCTCTGCTGGTTCTCGCCTCCCTCCTGCCACGGCGCCCATCCCATGGATCCCATGGATCCCATGAATCCCATGGACCCCATAAATCCCATCCCGTGGACCCCATCTCAATCCCATGGACCCCATCCCATGGATCCCATGGATCCCATGAATCCCATCCTATAAATCCCATCCCATGGATCACATAAATCCCATCCAAATCCCATGGATCCCATCCCACAGATCCCATCCCATCCCATGGATCCCATGGACCCCATCCCATAAATCCCATCCCATGGATCCCATCCCAATCCCATGGATCCCATCCCAATCCCATGGATCCCATCCCAATCCCATGGATCCCATCCCATGGATCCCATGGACCCCATCCCATAAATCCCATCCCATGGACCCCATTCCAATCCCATGGACCCCATCCCAATCCCATGGATCCCATCCCATGGATCCCATGAATTCTATCCTATAAATCCCATCCCATGGATCCCATAAATCCCATCCCACAGATCCCATCCCATCCCATGGATCCCAGCCCAGCCCATCCCACACTTCCATCCCATATTCCCATCCCATCAATTCCAGTCTCATCCCATCCCGTATTCCTATCCCATCCCGTCCCATGGATCCCATATTCCCATCCCATCAATCTCAATCCCATCCCACATTCCCATCTCATCAGGCCCAATCCCAATCTCATCCCATCCCATAAATCCCATCCCATATTCTCATCCTATCCCCATCCCATCCCATCAATCCCAATCCCATCCCATGGATCCCATCCCAATCCCATCCCAGGAGACTCCCGGAGCTCCTTGGGAACGGCGCCGGTGGCTCCTCCCCGCAGGGAAACTGAGGCAGGGCCGGGCTGAGGTGCCCGGGGTGGGTGGGCAAAGGGGTGGGGGGCACCCCCAGGACAGGGTCCCCAGGGTGTCCCCAGCCCCGCTGTGAGGGTGACACCAAGGGAACTGGGGGTGTCTCCAGGAGGGTTTGGTGACATCTGGGGTGGTGCCACCACCTGGATCTGTCCTTGTCCCACTGGGAGGGTCCCCAGGGATCCTGGGGTCCCCAGGGTGTCCCCAGCTTTGCTGTGAGGGTGGCACCAAGGGACTGGGGGGCTCTGGGGGTCTCTCCAGGAGGCTCTTGGTGACATCTGGGCTGGTGGCACCCATCGGACAGGGTCCCAAAATCTGTGGCCTCATCCCTGTCCCGCTGGATTCTGCACCTGGGGGGCTCCAGGGGTGTCTCAGGGAGGTTTGGTGGCTCTTGGTGACATCTGGGCTGGTGCCACCACCTGGATCCATCCCTGTCCCACTGGGAGGGTTCCCACGGGATCCTGGGGTCCCCAGGGTGTCCCCAGCTCCAGTGTGAGGGACTAGGGGGCTCTGGGGGTCCTGGGGGTGACTCCAGGAGGGTTTGGTGGCTCTTGGTGACATCTGGGCTGGTGCCACCACCTCAGACAGGGTCCCAAAATCCGTGGCCCCATCCCTGTCCCACCGGATTCTGCACTTGGGGGGCTCTGGGGTCTCTCTGGGGGGGTTTGAGGAGGGGTCTGGGGGGGTTTGGGGACGATGGGGGGCGAATCCCGCTCCCTTCTCCCTGCTGGGAATTCCACAGGGAATGAGGCTGCTCCTGGCCGGGGGTGGGTCCTGAGGGTCTGGGAATTCCCAGTGCTCCATCCCACCCCCCTCTGCTCATCCCGGCAGGAATTTACCAAATTTGGATAAAATCTACCAAACTTTATTAAAATAAGGCTGAATTTTGCCGTGGAGGGAGGGAAAAAGGGGGAAAAGCTGAAGGGATTTGGGGGTCTTTGTCCTCATGTATCCCCCCTCACTTCACCCCAGCAGGAAAATTTACCAAATTATGATAAAATTTACCAAACTTTATTAAAACAAGGCTGAATTTTACCATGGAGGGAGGGAAAAAGGGGGAAAAGCTGAAGGGATTTGGGGGTCTTTGTCCTCATGTGTCCCCCCTCACTTCACCCCAGCAGGAAAATTTACCAAATTATGATAAAATTTACCAAACTTTATTAAAATAAGGCTGATTTTTGCCATGGAGGGAGGGAAAAAGGGAGAAAGCCAAAAGGATTGGGGGGTCTTTGTCCCCGTGTGTCCCCCCTCACTTCACCCCAGCAGGAAAATTTACCAAATTTTGATTAAATGAGGCTGAATTCTGCCACGGGGGGAGGGAAAAAGGGGAAAAGCCAAATGGGTGTGGGGTTTTTGTCCGCATGTGTCCCTCCTCAGCAGGAAAATTTACCAAATTTTGATAAAATAACGATAAATTCTGCCATGGAGGGAAGGAAAAAGGGGGAAAAGCTGAAGGGATTTGGGGGTCTTTGTCCTCATGTATCCCCCCTCACTTCACCCAGCAGGAAAATTTACCAAATTATGATAAAATTTACCAAACTTTAATAAAACAAGGCTGGATTTTGCCATGGGGAAGGAAAAAAGGTGGAAAAGCCAAAGGGGTAGCGTTGTTGCCATGTGTCCCCCCCTCATCTCAGCAGGAATTTACCAAATTCTGATAAAATAAGGCTGGGTTTTGCCACTGAGGGAGGGAAAAAGGGGGAAAGCCAAAAGGATTGGGGGGTCTTTGTCCCCGTGTGTCCCCCCTCACTTCACCCCAGCAGGAAAATTTACCAAATTTTGATTAAATGAGGCTGAATTCTGCCACGGGGGGAGGGAAAAAGGGGAAAAGCCAAATGGGTGTGGGGTTTTTGTCTGCATGTGTCCCTCCTCAGCAGGAAAATTTACCAAATTTTGATAAAATAAAGATAAATTCTGCCATGGGGAGGGAAAAAAGGGGGGAAAAGCCAAATGGGTGTGGGGTTTTTGTCCGCATGTGTCCCTCCTCAGCAGGAAAATTTACCAAATTTTGATAAAATAACGATAAATTCTGCCATGGAGGGAAGGAAAAATGGGAAAAACCAAATGGGTGCGGGGTTTTTTGTCCACATGTGTCCCCCCTCAGCAGGAAAATTTACTGAATTTTGATAAAATAAGGATAAATTCTGCCATGGAGGGAAGGAAAAAGGGGGAAAAGCCGAAGGGATTTGGGGGTCTCTGTCCCCATGTGTCCCCCCTCTGCTCATCTCAGCAGGAAAATCTACCAAATTCTGATAAAATAAGGATAAATTCTGCCATGGGGAGGAAAAAAAGGGGGAAAAGCCAAATGGGTGCGGGGTTTTTGTCCACATGTGTGCCCCCTCAGCAGGAAAATCTACCAAATTCTGATAAAATAAGGATAAATTCTGCCATGGGGAGGAAAAAAAAGGGGGGAAAAGCCGAAGCATCAGCGTGGATTGGGGGTCCCGGTGGGATTCCGGGGGGTGCTACCCCCGAGCGTTGCTCCGGCCCTCCCGCAGCTCCTCGAGTTTGGGGGACAGCTCCCCAAAAGTGGGCCTGGCGCCGGGGGAGAAGGCCCAGCAGCTCATCATGGTCGCGTACACCTGGGGAGGGGACAGGGGACACGGCAGGGCCATCAGGGCACGGAGGGGACCCCGGGGACCCCGATCCTTGGGGGGCACAGGGCCCTTTCCCTGGGGGATTTGGGGTCCCTCCCCTGGGGGATTTGGGGTCCCTTCCCTGGGGGATTTGGGGTCCCTCCCCTGGGGGATTTGGGGTCCCTTCCCTGGGGGATTTGGGGTCCCTTCCCTGGGGGATTTGGGGTCCTTTCCCTGGGATATTTAGGGTCTCTCCTGTGGGATATTTAGGGTCTCTCCTCTGGGATATTTAGGGTTCCTTCCCTGCTCTTTGAGGTGCTCAGGATCCCATTCCTGGGGGATTTTGGGTCCCTTCCCTGGGGGATTTGGGGTCCCTCCCCTGGGGGATTTGGGGTCCCTCCCCTGGGATATTTAGGGTCTCTTCTGTGGGATATTTAGGGTCCTTTCCCTGCTCTTTGGGGTGCTCTGCATCCCATTCCTGGGGTATTTTGGGTCCCTTCCCTGGGGTGTTTAGGGTCCCATTCCTGGGATATTTAGGATCCCTTCTCTGGGGTATTTAGGGTCCCTTCCCTGCTCTTTGGGGTGCTCAGGGTCCCATTCCTGGGGTGCTCAGGGTCCCGTTCCTGGGGTGCTCAGGGTCCCTTCCCCAGGGCATTTAGGGTCCCAGCCCCGGGGTATTTAGGATCCATTCCCAGGGGTATTTAGGGTCCCCTCCCTGCTCTTTGGGGTGCTCGGGGTCCCATTCCCAGGGTATTTTGGGTCGCTGTCCCAGGGTATTTTGGGTCCCATTGCTGGGGTGCTCAGGGTCCCTTCCCCAGGGCATTTAGGGTCCCAGCCCCGGGGTATTTAGGATCCATTCCCCGGGGTATTTAGGGTCCTTTCTCTGCTCTTTGGGGTGCTCAGGGTCCCTGTCCCGGGGTATTTTGGGTCCCGTTCCTGGGGTGCTCAGGGTCCCTTCCCCAGGGCATTTAGGGTTCTGTTCCTGGTGTATTTAGGATCCATTCCCCAGTATTTAGGGTCCCCTCCCTGCTCTTTGGGGTGCTCAGGGCCCTGTTCCTGAGGTGCTCAGGGTCCCTTCCCCAGGGCATTTAGGGTCCCGTTCCTGGGGTATTTAGGATCCATTCCCAGGGGTATTTAGGGTCCTTTCCCTGCTCTTTGGGGTGCTCAGGGTCCCATTCCCAGGGTATTTTGGGTCGCTGTCCCAGGGTATTTTGGGTCCCATTGCTGGGGTGCTCAGGGTCCCTTCCCCAGGGCATTTAGGGTCCAAGCCCCGGGGTATTTAGGATCCATTCCCCGGGGTATTTAGGGTCCTTTCTCTGCTCTTTGGGGTGCTTGGGGTCCCTGTCCTGGGGTGCTCAGGGTCCCATTCCTGGGGTATTTTGGGTCCCGTTCCTGGGGTGCTCAGGGTCCCTTCCCCAGGGCATTTAGGGTCCCATTCCTGGGATATTTAGGATCCCTTCTCTGGGGTATTTAGTATCCATTCCCTGGGATATTTAGGATCCCTTCTCTGGGGTATTTAGGGTCCTTTCCTGGCTCTTTGGGGTGCTCGGGGCCCTGTTCCTGGGGTGCTCGGGGTCCCATTCCCGGGGTGCTCGGGGTCCCTTCCCCAGGGCATTTAGGGTCCCAGCCCCGGGGTATTTAGGATCCCTTATCTGGGGTATTTAGTATCCATTCCCTGGGATATTTAGGATCCCTTCTCTGGGGTATTTAGGGTCCTTTCCCTGCTCTTTGAGGTGCTCAGGGTCCCGTTCCCGGGGTATTTTGGGTCCGTTCCCGGGGTATTTTGGGTCCCGTTCCCGGGGTTCTCGGGGTCCCAGCGCCGTCACCTCTGCGGGGCAGCCGGCGGGGGCCGGCAGTCTCCGGTTGTCCTTGAGCAGCTCCAGCAGGTGACAGATGATCTGCGCCGGCCTGGCCGTGCCCATCATCCGCAGGAACTCCTGCGGGCACCGGGGCACAGCCGTGAGCTCCGGGGGGCTCGTCCCGGGGGGAAGGACCCCCCTCCTCTCCCGGGACAAACGTCACCTCCGAGGGGCTCCTGCTCTTGGAGCTGTAGGTGAAGAGCTCGTAGAGGAGCACCCCGAAGCTCCAGGTGTCGGAGGCGCAGGAGAAGATGTTGTCAGCCAGGGATTCCGGGGCGTACCTGCCGGGAAAAAGGGGGATCCTGAGTCTGGGAAAAAGGGATCCTGAGTCCTGGGGAAAAGGGATCCTGAGCCAGGGAAAAAGGGATCCTGAGTCTGGGAAAAGGAGATCCTGAGACCTGGGAAAAATGGGAAAAGGGGATCCTGAGTCCTGGGGAAAAGGGGATCCTGAGTCCTGGAAAAATGGGAAAAGGGGATTCTGAGCCCCGGGAAAAAGGGATTCTGAGCCAGGGAAAAAGGGGATTCTGAGCCAGGGAAAAAGGGTATCCTGAGCCCCAGGAAAAGAGGAAAAGGGGATCCTGAGTCCTGAGCCCTGGAAAAAAGGGGATACTGAGCCCGAGAAAAAGGGAAAAGGGGATCCTGAGTCCTGAGGCCTGGGAAAGGGGAAAAAGGGATTCTGAGCCCGGGAAAAGGGGATTCTGAGCCCTGGGAAAAAGAGGATTCTGAGTCCCAAGACCTGAGAAAAAGGGGATTCTGACCCTGGGAAAAGGGGATCTGGAGCTCCATAAAAGGGGATCCTGAGTCCCAGGAACAGCAGATCCTGAGCCCCGGGAAAAAGGGGATCCTGAGTCCTGGGGAAAAGGGGATCCTGAATCCCGGGGAAAAGGGGAAAAGGGGATCCTGAGTCCCGGGAAAAAGGGGAAAAGGGGATCCTGAGCCCCGGGAAAAAGGGGAAAAGGGGATCCTGAGTCCCGGGAAAAAGGGGAAAAGGGGATCCTGAGTCCCGGGAAAAAGGGGAAAAGGGGATCCTGAGTCCCGGGAAAAAGGGGAAAAGGGGATCCTGAGTCCCGGGAAAAGAGGAAAAGGGGATCCTGAATCCTGAGACCCAGGAAAGGGGGATCCTGAGCCCGGGAAAAGGGAATCCTAAGCCCCAGGAAAAAGGGGATTCTGAGCCAGGGAAAAAGTGAATTGTGAGCCCCAAAAAAGAGGATCCTGAGTCCCAGGAAAAGCAGGTCCTGAGACCTGGGAAAAAGGGGATTCTGAGCCCGGGAAAAGCAGGTCCTCAGCCCCAGGAAAAGGGGATTTTATGCCCCGGGAAAGCAGATTCTGAGCCCCGGGAAAAGCGGATCCTGAGTCCCAGATCCCGCTGGAATTCCAGCCGTCCCCCGCGTCCCGCCCTCACCAGAACACGGGGCTCTGGCCGGGCTCCCGCACCACGTAGTAATCCTTGTCCTGCGGCAGCAGCTTGGCCAGCCCGAAGTCGCCGATCTTGACGTGGCTGTCGCTCTCCACCAGGATGTTCCTGCTGGCCAGGTCGCGGTGCACGCAGCGCTGCGCCCCCAGGTACTCCATGCCCTGCCGGGAGGCGGCCGCTCGAGGGGAGCGGGGACAGGGGAGGGTCCCCCAGGGCTGGGGAACCCCCCCCGGGGAGGGTCCTGGGGGGCTCATCCCGGCTGGGGCACAGCCCGAGGGGGGAGCGTGGCATTGGTGTGGCCAGGATGGAGCTCAGGGCAGGGACAGGACCCAGCAGCACCCCCAGGGCTGGACAATGACCCTTGGGTGACCTTTGGGTGACCCTTAGGTGACCCTTGGGTGACCCCTGGCATGGTTCCAGCCCCCATCCTGGGTCAGCAGCACCCCCAGGGCTGGACAATGACCCTGGGGTGACCCTTAGGTGACCCTTGGGTGACCCATGGCATTGGTGTGGCCAGGATGGAGCTCTGGGCAGGGACAGGACCCAGCAGCACCCCCAGGGCTGGACAATGACCCTTGGGTGACCCTTAGGTGACCTTTGCGTGGCCCATGGTATTGGTGCAGCCAGGATGGAGCTCAGGGCAGGGACAGGACCCAGCAGCACCCCCAGGGCTGGACAATGACCCTTGGGTGACCCTTGGGTGACCCATGGCATTGCTCCTGCCAGGATTCAGCCGCTGGCAGGGACAGGACCCAGCAGGACTGGACAATGACCCTTGGGTGACCCTTGGATGACCCTTGGGTGACCCTTGGGTGACCCTTGGGTGACCCATGGCATTGCTCCTGCCAGGATTCAGCCGCTGGCAGGGACAGGACCCAGCAGGACTGGACAATGACCCTCAGGTGACCCTTGGGTGACCCTTGGGTGATCCTTGGGTGACCCCTGGCACGGTTCCAGCCCCATCCCGGGCCAGCAGCACCCCCGTGTCCCCCCACCCCGCCCCGAGCCCACCTTGCAGATCTGCCAGGCGTAGAGCAGCAGCGTCCCGTGCTCCAGGCGGGGCTGGTTCTTCTGCAGGAAATCCCGCAGGCACCCGTTGGGCAGGAATTCCATCACCAACCGCAGCCCGCGCGTCCCTGGAGGCAAAACCGGCACCGGGATGGGATGGTTGGGAAAGGGATCGGGGATCCCTGCCCCGTTTCTGCCTCATTCCCTGCCTCATTCCCTGCCTCATTCCCGCCCCATTCCCGCCCCATCCCCTGCCCCATTCCCACCCCCATTCCCTGCCCCATTCCCTGTCTATTCCCGCCCCATTCCCTGCCCCATTCCCTGCCCCA